>NW_024412421.1:15037048-15061406 GCF_014898765.1 Herpailurus yagouaroundi
AAGAAAGAAAGAAAGAAAGAAAGAAAGAAAGAAAGAAAGAAAGAAAGGAGGGGGGGAGAAAGGGAAAAGAAGAAAAGAGAAAAAAAAGAAAAAAATTAATACAGTCTCATTGCCACAACTCCAAATTGTAAAGGCAAAACAAACAAATCAATAAATGAAAACAAACAAAACAAAAAACAAACAAAAAAAATTTTACCAATGAAATTACCAAGGATATTTTTCTCTTCATAAGTACTTCAAAAATCTATAGAATCTTTCTTTCATAACATGCCAAAAATAATCCTTCTCCCCATAAAATGCTTAGACAATCTTGAGGGCCTTAAAAGCACATAATTTTTATTTGTAATCTGAATTGTCTTCATCTTCCTCTTTCGTCTAGATGAGAGGACCCATGAAGGTAGGCTCCATGTTGTTTTCATTTTGGTAAGGGCAGAGTGATGAGAGAGGTTGAATAAGTATGAACTTCAAAATTAAAAGAGAGAACAGTATCATCAGAGAATATCCTGAGAACAGACTTGGTACAAATGTACTAAGAACCAAACATTAATGTACTTTGTAACATGTCACATTTCAGATTTTATAAAGAACTTTCCCAAGTTTGTTTTCGTCTTTCCAGTTTTTCCACTATCATAAAGAACGGAGGAAACAGCAGTAAAGTAACACATAGGTTTTCCTTTGGGACTACCAAGAAAGAAGAGACCAGTCAGACCAAGCCCAATGCACAGCCACATGGCACAAGATTGGGGGGAAAAAAAAAATCTGGAATGATGATAAGTGGAGTCAGTGTGCTGAGAGAATTGGGGAAAGATTCTGGGCTGCAGGAACAAAAGGACAGCATAGACAGGCGAGCTGAGCAGTGAAAGCCAGATGGGGTATTCTCTGACCATTGCACTTAGCTGCATTTCTGTTGCCCCAAGACTAACTTCCTTTTTAGCTGAGAGGGGAAAACAGGCTCCCTGTACTTAAGGCTAATATGAGTCACTTCCTCTCACTGTTTAACATGATGAGGCTTCATGCGTTCCCTCACTACCACAGCTCAAAGTTTCAGTGCTCCAGCAGGATAATTCACCCAAGTAAGACTGCCACGTTCTACACTTGAGGATACTGAGGCTCACAGAAGTTCATGATAGCCCAAGTTCACTTACGCAGAAACTGTGAATTCAGATTTAGAAATGGGGCTCCTGGGGCACCTTGGTGTCTCAGTCAGTTAAGTGTTCGACTTTGGCTCAGGTCATGATCTCACAGCTCGTGGATTCAAGCCTCAAGACGGACTCTGTGCTGACAGCTCAGAGCTTGGAGACTTCAGACCCTCTGTTTCCCTCTCCCTCTCTCTGCCCCTCCCCTGCTCATGTTCTGTCTCTTTCTCTCTCAAAAATAAATAAACATTAAAAATAGGGGCACCTGGGTGGTTCAGTTGGTTGACCATCTGACTCTTGGTTTTGGCTCACATCATGACGCCAGGGTTGTGGGATCGAGCCCTGGCATAGGGCTCCATGCTAAGCTTGGAGCCTTCTTAAGATTCTCTTTCTCTCTCTGTCTCTCTGTCTCTGTCTCTCTCTCTGTATCTCCCTCTGCCCCTCTCCCCTGCCCATGCTCTCTTGCTCTCTAAAAAAAAATAAATAAAATAAATTAACTTAAATTAAAAACAATTTTAAAATCAAGTTTTCCTCACTCCAATCCCTTTTCTGTTCTACACACAATTAATCAGAAAAATGATAATGATTTGAGAATTCTCAACTGAGTTTCTCATGAGTTTTAACCTCTGAAACGTGTTTATGTTCTTTTCTCTCATTTTATTTCCTGTACTCCATCTGATTCCTTCCTCTGGGACTTACCTTTAGCTCTGGGCCATGGCCATCATCTCTAGACTCCGGAGCAACCAACTTTTCTGGGAAATACACTAAATGGCTACTTCTCGTCTGCACTTCCTATAAAACAACAATTGTGCTGAACTTTTAGAATTTATTATTTCATATATTCTTTTCAACTAAATTTTAGTGTAGAGATTTTCCCCCACTTCCATTGAAGAAAAATAAATAAGGTGAAATGGTTGGAGGAAGTCACAAAGCTTTCACAAAGTAAAAAGCCACAAAGTCACAAAGTGGTGAAGCCTGGATGCAAATCCATGTCTCTCTGACTTAAATCCTATGCTCTTACAGCTCAAAGTTTATGCTTCTACTCTGTTCTTGTTTATGTCTCCAATGAAGTCATGTTCAAGAAAACTACTGTAGGCAATGTCACTGATTCTTCAATCTACAGGCCTATCCACAAGTCTGCATACTTTGCTGAACTCCTCTTTTGTGGCACTGATAATAATTTTAATTAATTGCCAGTATAAGTATTTGTTGGTATATTTTTTAATTTGTTTCTCACTAGCCTGTAAGTTTCATGACGACAAGTACCTGGACCACCATGTATATGTTTGCATTCCAGTACCAAAAGCAATAGCTGACATTTAGTTTATCTTCACATAGTTTAAGAGAAGCAATGCGTATATGAAAAAATTTTCTAAAATATTCAAGGGACTTTGTTTGTTTTGGTATTACTGATAACATTGACCCATTTAGGAGCCATCTACCTTTTATACACTTAACCCCACTTTTTCCAGACCCTCTTCAGTCCTTCTCCAACCATCTTTGAACAATGAGGAGGCTAACTTGTTAGACTATATTGACTCAGTACTCTTCTCCCTGGCTTCCCGTGAGATTCAGTCAAGGGGAGCCACTGACAGGTAATGTGAAAGTGATAGAGAGATTAGTCAGAGTATTTATTCCGCTCTCTTCTTGCCCAGTAGGTCATGTGTTCCAATATGAAAAGCCACTGCTCCTGTCAAAAACCTCCCTACCTCACAGAAGTACTACAAACTCAGTTACAATAACCAAACTGTATCTGTGCCTTAGGGCTACCATAACAAAATACCAACATTTGGGCTACTTAAGAGAAATTTATCATCTCACAGCTCCGGAGTCTAGAAATCTGAAATCAAGACATCAGCAACGCTATTCTACCTCTGAAACCAGAAGGAAAGAATCCTTCTTGCCTCTTCCAGCTCTAGTGGCCCAATATTATTCCTTGCCTTGTAGATACATTGGTCTAATCACCGACTTTGGCTTGCAGATGCACCACACCAAACTGCCTACGTCACCACATGGCGTTCTTCCCGTGTCTCTGCCTTCACATAGCCATGTGATTCTAAGGACTTCGGTCACAGTGGATCAGGAGCTTAACCTACTCCAGTATAACTTCATCTTAACTAGTTATATCTGCAATGACCCTATTTCCAAATAAGGTCATATTGTGACATATGGAGGTTAGGACTCCAACATATCCACTTTTGGAGGGATGCAATTCAGTGCATAACACAGCCCTCCCCTTGCCCCTTTATGCCTAGAAATGCTAAGATACCTCCTGTTGCTTACACACATTGTGTTCATCATCTTATTGGTTTCCATTTACTCTGTCTATGCCTCTGCATATACTCCTTTCATTCAACTCTCTTGGTTATTTCTCTCATGTGTGCTGTTTCCTGTAAGAACCCTCATCATGTTAAACTGCTGCCCCTATCTTCCCAAAACTCATAGCATATTTATTAAATTTGGCCAGAATTGAATGTGTCCAAATTTTGGAGGTCTGAGAAGAATTTTCAAAAAAATAAAAGTAAAAAGGTAAAGAGAGGGATAGGTTAAGAGCTAATTAGAGGTGTCAAATAAAGCCACCATTAATATCAAACAGGACAGAGCTCTTTGATTTGACCTTTAGAACTAAAAAAAATAATCAAAAAAGTACATAGTTGTCAGTCAGCTGGTGACATCATCAAAACAAGTCATAGCAAACTGTTATTATTTTTTTTTTTTTTAGTGAGAAACTCACTAGGTCCTTCAGACATCGGCTGTAATAGAAACTGACAGGAACTGGTAGAGAGGGTGAAGTAAAAATTTCAAAGTCATTTGTGAATTATAAATAAAATATAACACCATATATTGCATTGTCACTCCAAATCCGTTGTTCAATGATGATAAGGAGATCTGTACCTGCTTTAAAGTATATTACCATCATTCACCCAAAGTCATGTTAAGGTGCTTTGGAAAGCAGGGACTGGAATGGATGGGCTAACACAAATCTCTGTTTGCCTCCTTTCCTTAACACTTCACACATAATCTCGCTTGCCTTGTCTTCACCCTACATAAACACCAGTTTCAACATTTAAGAAATAAATGCCAAGAGTAACTTACAAGTGAGGAAGACTACCCAGTTGGGCTTGCCATCTTTGTTAGGAAAAAGCAATTTAGAATTGTGGTCACTTTAGCTGCTCTGAAAGTGTAGGTGCATGTACACATATGTGCATCGCATGGGTCTGTGTGTCTGTGGATATGCATGTTTTCCTACAGTTTTATCAGTATTCCTTAGTGTAGAAATCTTCCGTCTAAATGACAAGACACTGAAGTCTACTTGAGAGTAACCTTGAGAATTCATGGCATAGTTTTCTTAGGCATAGACCAAATTAGTTCATTATTCCAGCTTAAGGGTCCACAAATTTTCATTTCACTTTAATGCATTTCTTAGAATAGATAATATGAATGTAATCTGACTGAAAGTAATTTCTAACAAAAATACCAGAATAACAACACTAGCAAATGAAATAGTCTGTTTATTCATAGGATTTGAAGTTACATATTTGCCTGTTCTTTCATAGGTAGGCACTGATAAAAATAAATTCTTGGGATTTCAGTGTCCATTTTTGTCTTTATTATTTTTCAATGTTTTTTTAATTTATTTTTGAGACAGAGAAAGACAGAGAGTGAGCAGGGGAGGGGCAGAGAGAGAGGGAGACACAGAATCTGAAACAGGCTCCAGGCTCTAAGCTGTCAGCACAGAGCCTGGCGCAGGGATCAAACTCACAAACCGCAAGATCATGACCTGAGCCAAAGTCGGACGCTTAACTGACTGAGCCACCCAGGTGCCCCCATTTTGGTCTTTATAGCATAATAAGGTACTGTAATGTGGCAGAAAGAAAAGGCCATTGGAAGTGACACAGACCTGGGTTCTAGTACTGGTTCTGCCTCAAATTTTAAAATTCTCTCTGAGGATACCCATTTGTTTCTCACATATAAGGAATACGGGCATTGTTCTAAATTACATCTTGTTTCTTTTCAGTTTTGTCAATGTGTGATTTTATGATATATAGAACTCTAGGGAAAACATAGCATGTTATGTGCCATAAATTATTATTTATATAACATAAGTTGCTTGAAACCTGAATATCCATAGAGGGCAAACACATTTTCCACTAGCTTTCTAGAGTGGCTATATATGTGGTCAACACAAATACAACACTGGTTCATGTTATTCTTAATGGTCTCTGTAATTTCAAAGCCTTTGTAACTTGTTTTAATTTATTTTAAAGCAACTGAGACATATCTAATATTAGAAGCATTTGAAAACTATTCTATGGTAGACAGCTTCCAGTTATTCCTACCTTCTGGTATTCATGTTCTTATGTAATCTTTTCCCTTTGTATCTAGGCAAAGTCTAGTGGCTTGCTTTTAATAAACAGAATATATCAAAAGTGATAGGCTGTCACTTCCAAAATTAAGTTATAAAAGATTTTGTCTTCCATCTGGTTCACCCACTCTGTCTTGCTAGCACTGATGGAGCATGCATTTATACTGTGAGCCACTCTATGGAGAGGCCCATGTAACAAACTAATATCCAAACCAATAGCCTACAAACCCCCAAGATGTCAGTTCAGCAGCCCCTGAATCCTCCTAATAACCATGTCAATGATCATGGAAGCAGATCCTTCCCCAGATGAGCACTGAGATAACTTCACCTCCATCAACACCTTGACTATAGCCTATAAGAACCTTAAATCAGTGGCCCTGGCTATGCCCCACTGAGCTAGAGTTTAGAATCTCTAAACTATGGAAACTGAGAAAATAAATACTGTTACTTAAGTCATGAAACATCAGGATAATTTGTTACATGGCAATAGATAATATGCTTTCTCTTCAGTATGAAGAGTGACTGCCAATGTAGGGTGTGGCTAAGAGCCTACTTTTAGGGGGAAGAGAGAAGTAGTAAAAGACCCAAGCAAAGATTGCAAGTGAGATACTAAGTTCTTATTCTCCTAGGAAGCTTGGGTTCCTAACTGGAAAAACGAAACAAAACAAAACAAAACAAAACAAAAACAGAAAAAAACAAGCTCAGAAGCTCTGGAATTAGAACAATAAGTAAGTTTTGCATAGGTCCTTAATTCTCTGTCAAAAGTCATCTTTTACACAGCAAAGGAAACCATCAACAAAATGGAAAGACAACCTATATGCGAGATGATATTTGCAAAGGATATAACCCCTTTTAAGGGATTAATGAGCAAAATATATTTTAAAAAAGTCATACAACTCAACACCACAAAAACCCCATATAATCCAATTAAAAATGGACAGAGGACCCAAGGAGCCATTTCCCCAGATAAGATATACAGATTGTCAAGACACATATGAAAAGATGCCCAACTCCACTAATCAGAGAAATGCATATCAAAACCACAAGAAGATATCAGCCCTTACCAGTCAGAAGAATGGCTAGTATAAAAACGCAAGAGGGGCGCCTGGGTGGCGCAGTCGGGTAAGCGTCTGACTTCAGCCAGGTCACGATCTTGCGGTCCGTGAGTTCGAGCCCCGCATCAGGCTCTGGGCTGATGGCTCAGAGCCTGGAGCCTGTTTCTGGTTCTGTGTCTCCCTCTCTCTCTGCCCCTCCCCCGTTCATGCTCTCTCTCTGTCCCAAAAATAAATTAAAAAAACGTTGAAAAAAAATAAAAATAAAAATAAAAAATGCAAGAAATAACAACTGTTGGTGAGGATATGGAGAAAAGGAATCCCTTGTGCATTCCTGGTAAGAATGGAAATTGTTGCAGCAACTATAGAAAAGAGTATGGGATTTCCTTCAAAAATTAAAAACGAAAATACCAAATGACCTAGTAATTCCACTTCTGGGTGTTTATCCAAATAAAACAAAGATGCTAATATTAAAAACAATATATGTACCTCTATGTTTATTGCAACATTATTTACAACAGCCAAGAAATGGAAGCAACCTAAGTGTCCATCAATAGATGAACACATGAAGATGTGGTACACACACACACACACACACACACACACACACACACACACTGGAATATTACTCAGCCATTAAAAAAATGAAATCTTGGGGCGCCTGGGTGGTGCAGTCGGTTAAGCGTCCGACTTCAGCCAGGTCACGATCTCGTGGTCCGGGAGTTCGAGCCCCGCGTCAGGCTCTGGGCTGATGGCTCAGAGCCTGGAGCCTGTTTCCGATTCTGTGTCTCCCTCTCTCTCTGCCCCTCCCCCGTTCATGCTCTGTCTCTCTCTGTCCCAAAAATAAATAAAAATGTTGAAAAAAAAATTAAAAAAAAAAAATGAAATCTTGAAGGGGCACCTGGGTGGCTCAGTCAGTTAAGGTTTCGACTTTAGCTCAGGCCGTGATCTCACAGCTCCTGAGTTTGAGCCCTGCCTCGGGCTCTATGCTGACAGCTCAGAGCCTATAGCATGCTTCCGATTCTGTGTCTCCCTCTCTCTCTTCCCTTTTCCTGCTCACACTTTGTCTCTTTCTCTCAAAAATAAAATAAAAACATTAAAAAAATTTTTTTAATGAAATCATTCCTATTTGCATCAATATAGTTGGGCCTACAGTGTATTATGCTAAGTGAAATAAGTCCGACAGAAAAAGTCAACTGCCATATGGTTTCACTTATATATAGAATCTGAAAAACAAAACAAACAAATGGACAAACAAAACAAAAATAGGAACAAAGCAGAACAAGCTGTGTTTTCCAGAGGAGAAAGGGTGGAAAAATGGACAAAATAGGTAAAGAGGATTAAGAGATACAAACTTCCAGTTATAAAATAAGTAAATCACAGGGATGAAAAATACAGTGTAGGGATTTGGTCAATAATATTGCAATAGTTTTGTAAGCACGTAGATGACAGATGGTAATACACTTCTCATGGTGAGCATTCTGTAGCGTATATAAATGTCAAATCACTATGCTGTACATGTGAAGCTAATTTAATATTTATGTCAACTATACTTCAATTAAGAAGAAAGTCACAGGGTACCTGGCTGTCTCAGTTGGAAAAGCATGTGACTTTTGATATCAGGGTTGTGAGTTCAAGCCTCACAATGGGTGTAGAGAGTAATTAAATATAGAGAAAGAAACAAACAAACAAACTTTTAAAAGTCATTTTGTATCACATATATGCTCTACCTTCTGCTTATCCATTACAGTCCAGCCATGTTTGTCTTCTTCCTGTTACTTAAATAGATCATGTCTTTCTTTACACAGGGTTTTTGTCCTTGAGGTTTCTTTTGCCTAGAATGGCCCTTCTTTTTTTTTTTTTTTATTTTTTTTTATTTAAAAAAAAATTTTTTTAACGTTTATTTATTTTGGGGGGACAGAGAGAGACAGAGCATGAACGGGGGAGGGGCAGAGAGAGAGGGAGACACAGAATCGGAAACAGGCTCCAGGCTCCGAGCCATCAGCCCAGAGCCCAACGCGGGGCTCGAACTCACAGACTGCGAGATCGTGACCTGGCTGAAGTCGGATGCTTAACCGACTGCGCCACCCAGGCGCCCCTAGAATGGCCCTTCTACTCCACTCCACATTCTGGTCCTTTTCCCCTATTTGTGAGATTAATTATCACCTTCTAAAAGTACCCTTCAAAATGAATTCTTTCTTTTCTACGTCCATGCTTTTCCTTTTTCCTGTGTAGATTATTTATAATTTACACTATTCACTGTTTTTATCTTTCCTAACCAATAGAATATAAACTCCAAAAATCAGGGACTGTGTCCTTTATATTCACTCTCTCTTCCCCAGCAGCCTAGCATAGTGTCTGGAACAAGCATGGGAAGCAATAAATTCTTTTGTGGGAGGAATAGAAAAAGGCGGAGAGAGAGAAAGCCAGTTAGCATAGGTATGGGATCAATTTCAAGATCAATACGAGTACCAAAAGCATTTAGGCCAATACATCAATATATAGAAGATATGAAATTTTTCTTTGTACTTTAGAAGTCATAATTCTTTAATACTACACAGGTTTAGTCATGTTTGAAAAGATATTTTGTTCATGTTTGATTTTGCTTATGTTTGTCTTTGCTTTTTTATGAAAGTGGAATTAGAAAGGTCTAACACTGGTATTGAGGCAGAAGTGGTTAATTATAGCCGAGTGAAAGAATGAATGAGTGGATGTATGATTCATCACACCTTAATTGGAGACACACTTGTGGTTTGGACTTGCCCACCCTTCTACAGTACTCAGGAAAGTACAATCTCAATGGGTAATCCACCCATAAAATGAGAAGATAGGTGTGTTGATAATGTGAGGCCCCCTAAATCTAAAATATCTTATTATTTTATTTCAGTTTCAATATTAGTCTTTTATTCAATTTTATACATTATAAATTATACTGCATTGTTACTTTAGGACTGTGGCCACCTGAAATCATCTGTCAGTGAGTTTACTGGGAGAAAGAGTTTGACAGATTGTAAAAACGTTCTAATTTTTCATTACTTCCTATATTCAGTCACTTTGATTTATCACTTTGCAGTCCAATCTGGCTCTGGGCCTGGCCATGTGACATACTTTGGCCAATAGATGTTAACAGATGTGGCATAGCAAAGGCTTCAAATGGCCCCACTTTAGCTCTCGCTCTTATTGTGAGGACACTGCCACCACCATAAGAAGAACATACCGAAGGCTGACCTGCTGGTCTGAGACAGAAAATGAGAGACATGTGAAGCACAGCAATCAGTCAGCCCACAGATGCATGTGCAGCTTAACAGATGCACAGAAATTTAAGTGAGACTAGGAAATGCTGAGTGCCCCATGGCTGTTCCAGCTAAACCTCAAAGATGAATGAGAAGAGAAAAAAGGTGCGTGCCACTGAATATTTGGAGAGGCTTGTTACACAGCAGCTCCTGATTGATAGAACAGGAAAGATGTATTGCAAAGAGCCGGCCAGGCACACCGTGACTTTCTTCTTAATTGAAGTGTAGCTGACATAAATATTACTATGTCATGTGATACACTACAAAATCATCATGTCAGTTAGGCAGTCAGCTTCTGACTCTAAAAATATTCTATTGAGATTAGAATTTTTAGTTTTGATGTTTTCTTATGTGGAAATAGATTAAAGACAAACTCCCTGACCTATATTTTCAAAAGCATCTATATTTGAAAACCAATTAGGAATAAGTAATCCTTCCAATTCTTAAGTGATATAAGATACTAGGAAGTCATAAAGGCAGCATGTTTAAAGTAAAAAGAGATAAATGAATTAATGAAAATTATAATTTGGGAACGTATTGACTTGGGGACTTGAAAACCGCCTCATCTGTGAATACTTTGCTTTGTTTTGTTAAGGAGTATGTTTGCTATCATCTTTTTATTATATCTTTTAAGTATTTGTGGAAGCTTATAAGACATGAGAAAAAAGAAAGAACATATGTTCTAGTGTTCCTGTGTTTGACTTATTTGACATTTCTATCAGATAGCACAAATCAGCTCGGATAATTTATTTATTCATGTTTATATTTATCTCCATCATTTTGCTACATTCATTTAGGGCAAGAAGTGTGTCCCATTAATTTTACTATTTCCCCCCCAAATAGTGCCTGGTTCATAAGCAGGGCACAATAACTCTTTGGCAAACTGAACTAAATTAAATTTAAATTAAAATCTACTGAAGCAGACAGCTATATAGAGAAGTGCAGAAAATCATGACCTAAGAGCATGATAGTTACGGCACAACAAGAACTTCTTCTCCAAATGTGGCCATTGTCTGTCATGTCTCCTCAGAGAACGTGAATAAACAGGAAAAAAAAACAAAAACAAAAACATTTCGGCATCTGATAACAACACTTTGCTGATGATAATTAGAAACATTTTATAATAAAACATATATTGATATTTTATGACAGAGATGGGCATCCGCTTATTTAAGATAAGACCCAAGGATTTTTAAAAAATAGCAAATAAGCATGAGGAATTCTTTCCTTTACCTCTAGCCCTCAAAGTATTTCAATGGGAGAATGTAGGGTATTCTAATATACTGTGATTGTTATTACATAGGTTAAAACTTCATCTCATCTTTCAACAAAAAAAAAGGCATCTCATTTTTCTCTGTAGCTCTATAGCTCATCCCAGTGCCAGGCACATTTATAGGAAGTAAGATTTGTTATACTGATCCATGGGTGGATCGATGAATCAACCAATATCAGTTGGTGGAGGTAAAGATGATAATGCCTTTAATTTTAATATCATATATCACACATAGAAAATAATTAAACTATGTATTAGATAAACTGATAGCTTCTCTAAGACATAGAACCACTAAATATTTCAAAGTCTCACATCTGTTTCTCATTCATTTTTGTCTGCCTATTATTTTTAACTCTTAATTGTTTTATCAATATATACTTATTTTTCACTAATTTTCCTTTTTTTAAGCTTTATGGAGATACAATTAACAAATAAATTGTCATATATTTAAAGTGTAGATTTAGACTATTTCTTTCTTTATATTTATATATCCAAAGAATAAAACAGCAATTTGTTTCCATGGGCGCACTAGTCCTAGGTTTATAGGATACAAGGAGACAAAATTGAGGATAATAATTGTCCGGCTGGAAGTTACAAACAATGATAAGACATGAGACAGCGGAATGATGAGTGCTGAATCAATTCTGCAAGTTTTCAGACAATATTTCTTAAGAACCTAATTGCTTTTAAACTGAAATTTGAAGAATTGGGAATTGAATTAAACAAGCAAAGCATGGAATTAAGAGTGTTCCAGACTGAAGAGCATGTGGTAACTGAATGCCTTTAAGAAAACAAGGCACACAACTATATGGTCAACTAATCTTTGACAAAGCATTAAAGAATCTCTGATGGAAAAAAAATGCAGTCTCTCAACAAATGGCATTGGTGAAACTAGATGGCGACATACAGAAGAATAAAACCAGACCACTTTCTTCTTCCATACACAAAAATAAATTCAAAACAGATGAAATATCTGAATTTGAGATAAGAAATCATCAAAATCCTAGAGGAGAATACAGGCAGCAATCTCTGGCCTTTGCTGGAACAACTTCTTACTAGACGAATCTCCAGAGACAAGGGAAACAACCGGAAACCTGAACTACTGGGACTTCATCAAGATAAAAAGCTTCTGCACAGTGAAGAAAACAATCAACAAAATTAAAAGGCAGCCTATGGAATGGGAGAAGATATATGCAAATGACATATTTGATAAAGGGTTAGTATCCAAAATCTATAAAGAACTTATCAAACTCAACACCCAAAAACAACCCAGTTAAGAAATGGGCAAAATATATGAATAGACACCATCCCAGAGAAAACATCCAGATGGCTACCAGACACATGAAAAGATGGTCAACATCATCTGGAAATACAAATCAGAACCATGATGAGACATCACTTCATACCTGTCAGAATGGCTAAACTTAACAACACAAGAAACAGCTATTGGCGAGGATACAGAGAAAGGGGGACTCTCTTGAACTGTTGGTGGGGATACAAATTGGTGCAGGCACTCTGGAGAACAGTATGGAGGTTCCTCAAAACACTAAAAATAGAACTACCCTATGATCCAGCAATTGCACTATTAGGTATTTAGTCAAAGAATACAAAAATACAGATTCTAAGAGGTACATGCACCCCAATGTCTATAGCAGAATTATCAACAATAGCCAAACTATGGAGAGCCCAAATTTCCATCCACTGTGTGTGTGCATATATATATATATTATATATATATACACATGTGTATATATGTATGTACATATATATGTATATATGCATATATACATATATGTGCATATATACATTTACATACATATGTACATATATGTACATACGTACATATACATATGTATACATACATACATATATATATATGCAATGGTATATTACTCAGCTATCAAAAAAAAGGAAATCTTGCCACGTGCAGGGATATGGATGGAGTTAGAATATGTTATGCTAAGTGAAATAAGTTAATCAGAGAAAGACAAAGACCATATGATTTCACTCATATGTGGAATTAATTTAAGAAACAAAAAAGATGAACACACGGTAAGGGGTGGGGAACAGAAAAGAGAGAAACAAACCACAAGAGACTCTTAATAATAGAGAATATATTCCTGGTTGACAGAGGGAGATGGGCTAGATGGGTGATGGGTACTAAAGAAGGCGCTTGTGATGAGCACTGGGTGTTGTATGTAAGTAACGAATCACTGAATTCTACTCCTGAAACCAATATTGCACTGTATGTTAACTAAATCAAATTTAAATAATATAAAAGAGAACATTACATAATAGAAAAAGTACATAATTCTCTAGAGAGAGTGTTAATCTTCCCTGTTTTTAAGTGGAAGGAGGCTACAGCTTGGATGAGCTAGCTTGACCAAGCTCTAAGTTATAAAATCTGAATTCAAGTTATCACATTCAAATACTGCTTTCAAGAACCGATTTGGAATATAATATAAAGTGTAAAATGTAAAATATATTATATTATATTATAATATAACTTTGTAAAGTGATTTAAAAAAAAGAGCTTACTTGATTCTAGATACTTTACTGAACTATTAAAATTTACATCAATGATAGTAGGTAAATATATCATTTTGTATTTTGTACAAATACAAAAAAATGATTTTAAAAAACTTATCAGGGATAAGCAACTTGTTCATGTTTATAAACTATTTAAGTGTTGAATTTTGAACCTGTGTATCCAGTTTCAAAGTTAATGATATTAACAACTGAGTTTTAGAGAAATGTTTGGATCACACCAAGCCTGGAATTAATGGTAAAAGAGTTTATAACTTTATTGTCCTCAATCTACAAAAATGATGACTGTATGTTTGGTTTTGATAACATCTGCCCAATAAAATACTACCTTCTATATAATTAATAAGGCAATTATGAAGATTATTAATACTGATCTCATTATACATAGAGTCTGAGTGTTAATGTGATACACAGAGCTCTTCACAGTCTTATCTCCATTTATCATTTTAGCATCATTACCCTGCAATGTGCCTCTTGAACCCAAGACTTTTGTCACACAGAATTTCTCAAATCATATTCTTTTTCCCCGTGCAATCCTTTATGAACTTGCTGAAATTAGCCAACATAACTGGGATTTCAAATCAACCTGTTAATATTATAAGTTGCTACTTTGCTAGTTGATTTGATTAGTGACAAGGTCTTAAACAAAAGGATACAAAGTATCAATAAACACCAGTTATGTGTACAATAAATTTGCTACACATTTACATACATGCTTGCTCATTAAAGTTTTATAACACTAGAAATATATTATTTTCCTCACTGTAAAGATAAAAAAGTTGATGTTTTCAAAAGATAAGGGCTTTTCCCATGGTTAAAAACAAAGTAGTAAGGGTGGAATCATGAATTGAACCCAGGTCAGTTGGATTCCAAAGTCCATTTATATTCCATTAAGCCAGATTGTCTTGGTTATTTTTAAAGCAAAGTAAATTTTCAGAACTAGTTTTAAATTAGTTTGAAACTCATCTTAAAGCTTGCATACACTCACGATTGCCAAAGCATTTCCATCTTTATGTAAAAAAAGATGTAATAATGCATATAAATCATCTTGCACTCAATAGAGCTAGTTCCTCTCCCATTTTTTCTCTAGCATCTGTGATATGGTTGGTGATGGATGTTTGGAAGGTCAGATGACAGATGGGGGCCAACATGTCTAGTTTCAGATTAAGAATTTAAAATTGGAGATAAAAATCAAATGTCTCCAAAGGGGGAATTGGAAATCTTAGAGTCTGGTTGATGCTTTGATTCTCATCAAGATTCAATTAAAAAAAAAAAAAAGATTTTCCATTTTAATTTGCACCTTTTTCGATTGAAATTCCACTACACGATTCACATAAATGAAGAGTGGAAGATCCAATGAGTTCTTGGCCATCAATGTGGCCTCCAAAAGCCATCTGTTCTTAGAACCAGTTAGCAGCAAGGATTTACGAGCTATTCCCAGCAAATTCCATGTGTATGGCAGGGAAGGGCAAATCCAGCTGCTTTTTATTTTCATCAAACATCTTGATCTGTTCTTCAAACATTGCAAATTTCATGAAGCCCCAAATACAGTTTGTCAAACATTTTTCTTCTCTAATTAGGAAAACGATTTGAATGTTAAGAGAAATTGCAGAAGATTCCGATTCATTCATATTTACAGAAAGCCACCAATGTTGTACATCTTATCAATACCCCAGATTCCCAGTGTGTGCCAAAACAAACAAGAATATGCACAAATTCTCACATAGCATTCCAACATACAAATATATCTTTGTCCTTAATCTATCCAAAGTTAAACAGAGGTTTGAACTTTGGGAAAGTGTGTTGTTCCTCTTAATAAATACATTCATTTCAAAACTACTGAATGAATACCACCATGATTGCTAATAATTATCCTTAATATGTATTCAGCATTTTTAAGCTCTTTAAGTGCTTTCCCACACATTATTGCCTTGTGTAATAGAACCAAATGATGGAGTTGAAAGCTATCTAGAGCTCATAGACTCCAATCTTTTCATTTTTTAAAAATCAATTCTATTGAGGTATAATTTACATATAATATACATGCATTCAATTTTAGTATAGTAAGAGTTGTATGAATTTTGACAAAGTATACACTGTGTAAGCATCAAAATCATGCTATAGGATATTACCATCAGTACATCAGTGTTCCTTGTGTCCCTTCCCCACTCCTGGCCAAATACCACCCACTCCTGGCCAAAAGAACCATTGATTATTTTTTTTTCTTTTCACTTTAAATTAGATCGGTCTTTTCTAAAGTTTCATATAAATAGTACCTTGCACTACATTTTCTATTGTATTTGACTTATTTTGTTTAACATAATATTTTTGAGATTCATTCACGTTCTTGACTGTATTAAAAGCTCAATAGCTTTGGGGCACCTGGCTGGCTCAGTCAGTAGAGCATGCAACCCCTGATTTACAGGTTGTGAGTTGGAGCCCCACATGAGTGTAGAGATTACTTAAAAACAAAATATTTTTTTAAAAAAATGCTCATTAGCTTTTCATTTTGGAATAGCATTTGTACTGTATGGTTATTTCATGGTTTATTCAGTTACCTGTGCATGACCTTCTGTTTTTTTGTCCCCCCCACCCCCAGTTTTCAGCTATTGTGAATAAAGTTGCTATGAACATTCCTTTACAGGTCTTTATGTGGACATATGATTTCATTTACCTTGCAACTACCTCAGTGTAAAAAGAAACACACACTAAAACCTGTTATCCAAAGCTCTCAATTTGGTAAAAGTCTACATCCAACATCCTTACTAGGAGATCTAAAATATTAGGGAGTATGTTTCCACTGCCTGTAGATTAGAGTAAACCATTCAAAGTTGATGAATGTAGTCCTCTTAGCTTCTAAGCTTGTTTGAATCTTTCTGAGGTGAAAGGTATTGAACAAGGAGTGTGCTCTATGATGGAGAACAAAACAGACATGATCATTGCAGAACTGAATTAAAAATCCAGCAATATGTGCACATGTGTGCATATATATATATATATACACACACACACACACATATATATAATTTTAAATGTATAGGTTTATTGAAGAATTCATACAGAATTCCATACTGCTATTTTTTTCTGATTGGAAAAGAACTCTATGGAATAGTGAAAATTAACCTAAAGTTTGAAGAATGGAAAAGAGCCAGCCATGTGAACAGTTGTCCTAAGAGTATCCAAAAGAAACATGAGCATGTGTAAAAGTCCTGAAAGAGTAGAGGCTAGAGTACAGGAGTTGAAGGGGGGAGTGGATTGAGATGAGACTGAGAGTCAAGGAAAGGTTTCTTACTTTTAACTACTTATTAAAAAATATATAGGTATATATTAATCTATATATAGTCTATATGGAGAATTATAATCTATCCATAGCAAAGATATATAAATCTTAATAAGTTTTGAGAAATGTTTATACCCATGTAATTAAACCCCAAATTAGTATGGAAACATATAAAACATTTCTATCATCCAAGAATATTCCTTCATATCCGGTTCTTTTCAAGTGACACTCCTACGCCTTCCTCCTTGCCCACTAGGAGGCAAACACTCTTCTGGTTTCTAGGGATACAAATCAGCCTAGAGGAACTTTGTCTATTGCTAAAATACACAAGTATTCCACTATATGTATACATTTGTGTCTAGCTTCTCTTGCTCAAAGTGATGTTTCCAGATTTATCCATGTGGTGTATTTATTTTTATTGTTGAATAATAGTCTATTAAGTAAAAAAAAAATATCACAACTTTTAAAAAGTTTATCAACCTATTAATGACAATTTGGGGCTGTTCTAATTTTGAGCTAAGGCTTTTGTGAACATTCATGTATGAGTCTTTTGGACAAATGTATTCAATTCTTGGATTCAGAATGCTAGGCCATAGTATAACAGTATGTTTATCTTCACAAGAAATTGCCAGTTTTCTGGGTCATAGTACTAGTCTAAATTCCCAGCAGAAATATGAGTCTCTATTCTTGACAAAATGGCCAGCATTTGACATTTTTTTAAATTTTTCTGTTTTCTATTTTTGACTTTTTACCTATAAGTCTTTTTAAAAATTTGTTTAGTTATTGTTTTTAGTGCTTTGCTACAGGAATTACAAAATGACCCCCCTAAGATAACATAGTAAAATCTAAGTTAAACTACATTATTTCATGTGTGAAGTAAAAAATTTATGATGGTATTCTTATATGTACTATCTCCTTTATGCTATTATTATTATTATTCATATATGTCTATTTTATATACATTATAAACTCCAAAATACATTGCATTTATTTTTGCATCAACCAAGTAATTTTCCTTAAAGCAAAATAAGAAAAAAGACATATTTTTAGATATTTATCCACATATTTAAAATGTCCACTCTTCGTTTTTTCCTGGGGAAATTGAGTTTATATCTGGTATCAGTTCCCTTTCAAGTAAAGTTCTTGCTTTAGCATTTCTTGTTGCAAACGTCTATGAATGGCCCATCCCTCTCTGGAATTTATTCCATTAAGAGTTCTTTACATCCACTCTTCTTAGATAGCTTTGTAAAAAAAGTATGATTGTTTCTTTATCTGTTTTTTCCATTGATGAAATCGAGAGAGTGATGGTCTTTTGTGACTTTCCACTAAATAACTGAAAAGCTAGCTCTCTCCAAAGTGCAAAACTCTCCAGATCTTATATGCATTTGAGTGCAGTGAACTATGGCATTAGCTATAGTGAGGGAAGGAAAAATTTCATGCACGTAGGTTTTCAAAATAGAGTCAATAGTTTTTGTTGATGGTTTGGAAAGAATCAACTATATAGGAGGAGAATATATGTAGTTTACGGATGTTGTGAGACATGACAATGATGTATTCCTATGTGAAATCACTGAGCATAGTGTCTTACACTTGGAAGGCCCTTTTGGAATGGGAGTTATTCTTAATTAGCCTTCAATAGTTGACCTTATAGGAGGCTTTACTTATAAAGCCTTGTTATGTAAAATATATTGGAATAAGCTATTACTAAATAACCAAAATAAAAGGTGCATCCTGTTAAACTTTCAGGTAGACAAAATTATAAAGTATATTTAGTTTATCATCAAAATGTATTGGGGTAATCCAATCTGCTCTAAATTCTGAAGGGGGCAAGGATTTGGGAAAGGTGCCTACATAGGCCATTTGAGGGATAGAGCTAGATTTGTTTAAAATATAAGAAGCCAAATGAATTCTAAACCATGTGCCACAAAAGATATGTAGAACATTAGTTAGGCACAGCACTTCAGATATGTTTGGCATAATATGTGCTCACCAGATCAACTCTCTTACCCATGCTTATCCTGCATATGAAGGTATGTGTGTGCACATTTACATATACACACACAGAGACACACATACACACATGCATATGACTTAAATATGGTCAAAATTTTTGTCTAAGACTTGACATAAGTATATGGAATCACATCCTTCCTGTGGAATCAACAGAAGCTGAAGAAGGAATCTGGACTTTTACTTCTACCTGGCGTGTCCCCTCTTCTGAAGCCATAGTGGCATCAGACAAAACCAGCTAAAAAGGTTTAATAAAATTCAGTGTCTAATAATTTAATTTTTTCATTTTTAAGTTTATTTATTTATTTTGATAGAGACAGAGACAACACAAGTTGGGAAGGGGCAGAGAGAGAAGGAGACAGAAAATCCTAAGCAGGCTCTGCACTGTCAGTGCTGAGCTGGATGTGTGGCTCAAACTCACAGCACTGTGAGATCACGATCTGAGGAAAAACCGAGAGTTTGATGCTTAACCAACTGAGCCACTGAGGGGCCCCAACAGTCTGATAACTTAGTACCCCAAAAGTGAATATTTCAGTGAATATTTCAATACAAAACCATTCATTATTCCAAAAACCAAAAAGTCTCAATCTAAATGAAAAAGATAATCTCTAGAGATCAACATAAATGAGAACAGAATATTAAAACTATCTAGAAATAAAAGTACTTCAAAGGTAATTATGCCACTTAAAAATTGAAAAAAAATACACTGTCTCATCAGAGAAATAGACTAACTCAGGAAAAAAAACACAAAGTATATAGAAGAATTAAATGGAAATTCCATAACTGAAGAAAAAAAACAACTAATAAAAGAATATAAAAACACAATGAATGAGCTCAAAAGCAGAATTAAAGGGACAGAGGAAAGATTTGGCAAATTGGGAGACAGAACAACTAATCTGAAAAAACAAAGAGATTTAAGATTAAAAAGAAAAGAAAATAATAGCAGACTTGGAGACAAATAACAACACAACAAGAGATCTGACATTTATGTTATCAGCGTTCTAGAAAGAAAGAAGAAATAGAACGAAGCTAAAAAAGTACTCAAAAAATAATGTCTGAAAACTTCTGAAGTTTTCTAAAGGACATAAATCTATAGATTCAAGAAAGTGAATAAACTCCAAACTGGATACACCTCAAAAGGTCAAGACCAAGAATATTGTAATCAAACTTTTGAAAACTAAAGACAGGTTTTTCCAAGATGGTGGAACAGCATAGAAGTTCTCAACTTCTCTTGTCCCTGAAACACAGCTAGATCAGCACCAAATCATCTTGCACACCTAGGAAATTGATCAGAGGATTGACACAATAAGCTGCATACTTAACCCATAGAATTCAGCAGGTACATGATGTGGAGAGGTGAACTAGGGGAGAAAAAGCTATGGAGGGTAGGAAGCTGTTTCTGCAGAGAGAGGACAGAAAAAGAAGAAGGGGGAGAGTGCAGCACACTGGGATCATGTAGGAAAAGTACTCATGCAGAAAGTAGCTGGAGAGAAAGAACAAGGGTGGAAATACTCACAAGGCATTGAACAAGAAATCTGTTCCCCCAAACCAGTGATGGGGACAAGGAGAGGGTTTCAATACCATTAGGATACTATAAACAGTGAGTGCAGAGTCAGAAATTCCAGAGCTCAATACCTAGCACTGCTCTGGTGAGGAGCAGGCAGCATGACCGAGGGGTCTGTGGGCCACATGGGGAGAGCCGTTCCCCTGCTTGGAATATATTTGGTAGAGGCCATATGGCCTCCCCACAGGCAAAGGTCCCAGAAGACCCTAGAGAGCAGCCACGTTTGCTACTAGTGGGACAAAGACGCCAGTGTGCAGTGAAACCTGGAGCCAGCTATGTGTTTTGTTATTATTTGCCATAATCTCTGAACTTTTGCCACTGTTCAGTTGCATGAACATTTTCTGGGGCAAGCTGGCACCCGGCAATTGCTCGGTGAGACCCTCCCCCAGAGGGTCAAATTGGGTCAAAGCTGCAGGATTCTCTAATGTGAGGGGTGTGGAAACAATGACTCATCTGAGATAAAATCGGGAGGGAGTTGTTGCCTGGAAGCCTGATGGCTTGGAAAAGGACAGGGTAGAAGTGGGGAGTGGACAGAAGCCTGAGACAAAGGAAGGATGTTTGATCGAAGGTTGGTGAGAGTGCAAAGTTCCTGTTCCAGAGACTAGGAAGCTGGTTAAAGCCATCTCCACTGCTCCCAAGCACATACATGCACACCACACCGCACCGCACCACAAGCATCCACCCCAGGGAGTTAAGCAGTACCACCTAGTGGAGAAAGGAGCCCATACACCAAGGCCTGCCCAGCTGCTCCCTCCAAGCACATCCCTCTGGAATAACAGCACAAGTCACTCCACCTAATTAGTGTAAAACTATACAGTGCTTCATAGTTTGAGTTCTAGGGGAAACCATGTAACTTCATTCAGGTTTCATTCTGCCTGCTGGTTGGTTCATGTATTCATTTTGTGTGGTTTTTTTCCTCCCTTTTTTCCCCCTTTTTCGTAGATACAGAAAGCGAAAACTTTATTTTCATTTGCTTTAAAAAAAAAAACATTTTAAAATCTTTTTACTATGTTTTTTATTTTTTGTAATTTTTTTATTCTATTTCATTTTTAAATTTGATTTTATTCTATTTTATTACATACTTTTTAATTTTTAGACTTTTTCTTTTTCTTCATTTCTTTCTTTTCTTTCCCTTTTTTTCTCTATTCTATTAAGCTTCTTTCAACAACCAGACCAAAACACATCTAGGATCTAACTTCCTTTATTTGACTTTTTGTTTTGTTTTAAATTTTTGAATTTTAATTTTTTATTTTATTAGCTCTCTTTCTTCTTCCAAAATGAAAAAAATGAAGGAATTCACCACAAAAGATAGAAGTAGAAGAAATGACAGCCAGGGGCTTAATCAACACAGATATAAGCAAGATGTCTGAACTAGAATTTAGAACCACAATAATAGGAAAACTAGCTGTGGTTGAAAAAAAGCATAGAATCCTTTTCTGCAGAGAAGAAAAGAAGTAAAATCTAGTCAGGACAAAATTAAAAATGTTATAACTGAGATGCAATCTCAAAAGGATGCCAAGGTGACAAGGATGGACGAAGCAGAGCAGAGAATCAGCAATAGAGAAGAAAAAAATTATGGAGAAAAATGAAGCAGAAGAAAGAGGGAAACTAAGGCAAAAGAGCACGAAACAAGCATTAGAGAACTCAGTGACTTATTAAAAAGGAATAACATCCAAATCATAGGAGTCCCAGAAGATGAAGAGAGAGAGAAAAAGGAGCAGAAGGTTTATGTGAGCAAATTATAGCAGAAAACTTACCTAATCTGGGGAAAGATAAAGACATCAAAATCCAAGAAGCACAGAGTACTTCCATTAGATTCAATAAAAACCGACCATCAACAAGGTGTATCATATTCAACCTCACAAAATACACAGACAAGAAAAGAATTACGAAAGTAGCAAAGGAAAAAAAGTCCTTAACCTACAAGGGAAGACAAATCAGGCTCACAGCAGACCTATCCACAGAAACTTGGCAGGCCAGAAAGGAGTGGCAGGATATATTCAATAAGCTGAATTGTAAAAATATGCAGCCAAGAATTCTTTATCCAGCAAGTCTTTCATTCAAAATAGAAGGAAAGATAAAGAGTTTCCCAGGCAAACAGAAACTAAAGGAGTTTGTGACCAGTGAACCAGCACCCCAAGAAATTTTAAGGGGGACTCTCTGAGGGAAGAAAAGGCAAAACAAAACAAACAAACAAACAAACAAAAAACAAACAAAAACAGAAGCAACAAAGACTAGAAAGGACCAGAGAACATCACCAGAAACACCAACTCTATAGGCAACACAATAGCAATAAACTCATATCTTTTAGTACTCATTCTAAAGGTCAATGGACT
Organism: Herpailurus yagouaroundi; assembly: GCF_014898765.1. Lineage (NCBI taxonomy): Eukaryota > Metazoa > Chordata > Mammalia > Carnivora > Felidae > Herpailurus > Herpailurus yagouaroundi. The sequence continues at coordinate 15,059,906 of NW_024412421.1, forward strand.
AAACTCTCCAATCAAAAGACACAGGGTAACAGAATGGACGAGAAAACAAAATCCATCTATATGATCTTTACAAGAGACCCATTTTAGAGTTCAAGTTACCTTCAGATTGCAAGTGAGGGGATGGAGAACCATCTATCATGCTAATGATCATCAAAAGGAAGACAGAGTAGCCATACTTATATCAGACAATCTAGATTTTAATATAAAGACTGCAACAAGATATGAAGAAGGTCATTATATCATTATTAAGGGGTCTATCCACCAAGAAGATCTAACAACTGTAAACATTTATTCTCCAAACGTGGAAGTACCCAAATATATAAATCAATTAATCACAAACATACAGAAAATCACTGATAATAATACCATAATAGTAGGAGACTTTAATACCCCACTTATAGCAATGGATATATCATCTAAGCAGACAAGGAAGCAGTGGCTTTGAATGACACACTAGATCAGATGGACTTAACAGATATATTCAGAACATTTCATCCTAAAGCAGCAGAATACACATTCTTCTTGAGTGCACAGGGAACATTCTCCAGAATAGATCACATATTAGGAAACAAATCAGTCCTCAACAAGTACAAAACGATTGAGAACATATCGTGCATATTTTCAGACTATAACATTATGAAACACAAAATCAAACACAAGAAAAAATTTGGAAAGACAACAAATACCTGGAGATTAAAGAACATCCTACTAAAGAATGATTGGGTTAACCAATAAATTAAGGAAATTAAAAAGTACATGGAAGCCAATGAAAATAACAACACAACAGTTAAAAACTATGGAATGCAGCAAAGGCAGTCATAAGAGGGAAATATATAGCACTCTAGGCCTTCCTAAAGAAGGAAGAAAGGTCTCAGATGCACAAGCTAACCTCATATCTTAAAGTGCTGGAAAAAGAACATGAAATATAATGCAAAACCAGCAGAAGACGGGAAATAATAAAGATTAGAGCAGAAATCAATGCTATCAAAATACATTTAAAAAAAAAAGTAGAACAGATCAATGAAACCAGGGCCTGGTTCTTTGAAGGAATTAACAAAATTGATAAAACCTTGGCCAGTTTGATCAAAATTAAAAAGGAAAGGACCCAGATTAATAAAGTAAAGAATGAAAGAGGAGAGATCACAACCAACACTGTAGAAATACAAATCATAGTAAGAGAATATTATGAGCAATTATAAGTCAATAAATTGGGCAATCTGGAAGAAATGAACAAATTCCTAGAAACATATAAACTACCAAAATAAAATATGAACAAATGGAAAATTTGAACAGACCCATAACCAGCAAAGAAATTGATTCAGTAATAAAAAATCTCCTCAAAAACAAGAGTCCAGGGCCAGATGGCTTTCCAGGGGAATTCTACCATTTTTTTTCAATATATGAAGTTTACTGTCAAATTGGTTTCCATACAACACCCAGTGCTAATCACAAAAGTTGCCCTCCTCAATACCCATCACCCACCCTCCCCTCCCTCCCACCC
>NW_024412421.1:15061506-15065165 GCF_014898765.1 Herpailurus yagouaroundi
AGGGGCAGAGAGAGAGGGAGACACAGAATCGGAAACAGGCTCCAGGCTCTGAGCCATCAGCCCAGAGCCTGACGCGGGGCTCGAACTCCCGGACCGCGAGATCGTGACCTGGCTGAAGTCGGACGCTCAACCGACTGCGCCACCCAGGCGCTCCTGTTCTCAGTTTTTAAGAGTGTCTTATGCTTTGGCTCTCTTCCACTCTAACCTCTTTTTTTTTTTTTCTTCCCCTCCTCCCCCCATGGGTTTCTGTTAAGTTTCTCAGGATCCACATAAGAGTGAAACCGTATGGTATCTTTCTCTGTATGGCTTGTTTCACTTAGCATCACACTCTCCAGTTCCATCCATGTTGCTACAAAGGGCCATATTTCATTCTTTCTCATTGTCACGTAGTACTCCGTTGTGTATATAAACCACAATTTCTTTATCGATTCGTCAGTTGATGGACATTTAGGTTCTTTCCATAATTTGGCTATTGTTGAGAGTGCTGCTATAAATATTAGGGTACAAGTGCCCCTATGCATCAGTACTCCTGTATCCCTTGGGTAAATTCCTAGCAGTGCTATTGCTGGGTCATAGGGTAGGTCTATGTTTAATTTTTTGAGGAACCTCCACACTGTTTTCCAGAGTGGCTGCACCAGTTTGCAGTCCCACCAACAGTGCAAGAGGGTTCCCATTTCTCCGCATCGTCACCAGTATCTATAGTCTCCTGATTTGTTCATTTTGGCCACTCTGACTGGCGTGATCTACCAAACATTTAAAGAAGAGTTGACACCTATTCTTTTGAATCTGTTCCAAACAATATAAATGGAAGGAAAACTTCCAAACTTATTATATGAGGCCAGCATTACCTTGGTTCCAAAACCAAAGATCCCACTAAAAAGTAGAACCAGAGATCAATTTTGCTGATGAACATGCACGCAAAAATTCTCAACAAGATACTAGCCAACTGGATCCAACAATACATTAAAAGAATTATCACCATGATCAAATGCAATTTATTCCTGGGATGCAGGGCTGGTTCAATAAATGTGATGCATCACATTGATAACAGAAAGAATAAGAACCACATAATCCTCTCAATAGATGCATAAAAAGCATTTGACTACAGCATCCTTTCTTGACAAAAAAAAACACAAAAAACAAAAACCCTTAAGAGAGTACAGATAGAAGGCTCATACCTCAAGATCATAAAAGCCATATATGAAAGATCCAATGCTAATATCATACTCAATGGGGAAAACTGAGAGCTTTCTCCCTAAGGTCAGGAACACGACAAGATGTCCGCTCTCACAACTATTATTCAACATAGTGTTAGAAGTCCCAGCCTCAGGCATCAGAGGAGAACAAATAAATAAAAGACATCTAAATCAGCAAGGAGGAAGTCAAACTTTCACTATTTGCAGACAACATGATACTCTATGTGGAAAACCCAAAATATTCCAGCAAGAAACTGTTAGAGTCATCCATGAATTCAGCAAAGTCACAGGATATAAAATCAATGTACAGAAATTGGTTGAATTTCTATATACTAATAAAGAAGCAGCAGAAAGAGAAATCAAAGACGCGATCCCATTTACAATTGTACCCCAAACCATAAAATACCTAGGAATAAACCTAACTAAAGGAGTGAAAAATCTTTACACTGAAAATGATAAAAAGCTTATGAAAGAAATTGAAGAAGACACAAAAAAAAATGGAAAAACATTCCATGCTCTTGGATTGGAACAACAAATATTGTTAAAATGTCAATACTACCCAAAGCAATCTACACAGTCAATGCAGTCCCTATCAAAATAATAGCAGCATTCTTCACAGAACTGGAAAAAACAATCCAAAATTTTATGTGGAATGAGAGAAGATCCCAATTAGCCAAAGCCATCAAGAAAAAGAAAACTAAAGCTAGAGGCATCACAATCCCGGACTTCAAGCTGTATTACAAAGCTATAATCATTAAGACAGTATAGTACTGGCACAGAAAGAGACACTCTGATCAATGGAACAGAATAGAGAACCCAGAAATGGACCCACAAACATATGGACAACTAATTTTTGACAAAGCAGGAAAGAATATCCAATGGAACAAAGACGGTCTCTTCAGCAAATAGTGTTGAGAAAATTGGACAGTGACATGCAGAAAAATGAACCTGGACCACTTTCTTACACAATACACAAAAATAAACTCAAAATGGATGAAAGAACTAGACAGGAAGCCATCAAAATCCTAGAGAAGAAAGCAAGCAAAAACCTTTTTGACCTTGGCCACAGCAACTTCTTACTCATCACATCTCCAGAGGAAAGGCAAACAAAAGCAAAAATGAACTATCATCAAGATAAAAGCCTTCTGCACAGCAAAGGAAAAAATCAGCAAAACTAAAAGGCAGCCGACAGAATGGGAGAAGATGTTTACAAATGACATAGCTGATAAAGGGTTAGTATCCAAAATCTATAAAGAACTTATCAAACTCAATACCCAAAAACAAATAATCCAGTGAAGAAATTGGGAAAAGACATGAATAGACACTTCTCCAAAGAAGACACCCAGATGGCTAACAGAACCATGAAAAAAATGCTCAACATCACTCATCATCAGGGAAATACAAATCAAAACCACAATGAGATACCACCTCACACCAGTAAGAATGGCTGAAATTAACAACTCAGGCAACAACAGATGTTAGTGAGGATTCAGAGAAAGGAGAACCCTTTTACACTGCTGGTAGGAACGCAAACTGGTACAGCTACTCTGAAAAACAGTATGGAGATTCCTCAAAAAATTAAAAATAGAACTACCTTACGACCCAGCAACTGCACTACTAGGTATTTATCCAAGGGATACAGGTGTGCTGTTTCAAAGGGGCATATGCACACCAATGTTTATAGCAACACTATCAACAATAGCCAAAATATGGAAAGAACCCAAATGTCCATCGACTAATGAATAAATAAAGATGTGGCATACATATAAAATGGAACATTACTTGGCAGTTTCAGAAAGAATGAAATCTTGCCATTTGCTACAACATGGATGGAACTACAGTGTATTAAGCTAAGCAAAATTAGTCAGAGAAAGACAAATGTGACTTCACTCATGTGTGGAATTTAAGATACAAAACAGATGAACATAAGTGAAGGGAAGCAAAAATAATATAAGAACAGGAAAGGGGAGAAAACATAAGAGACTCTTAAATACAGAAAACAAAATGAGGGTTACTGGAGGGGTTTTGAGTTGGGGGATGGGTTAAATGAGTAAGGGCCATTAAAGAGGACATTTGTTGGGATGAGCACTGGGTGTTATATGTAGGTGACGAATCATTGAATTCTACTCCTGAAATCATTATTGCACTATATGTTAACTAACATGGATATAAATTTAAATAAATAAATAAATAAATAAATAAATAGAGATGCCTGAGTGACTCAGTCATTTAAGTGCCTGACTTTAAGCTCAGGTCATGATCTCACTGTTCCTGAGTTTGAGCCTCACGTTGGGCTCTGTGCTGACAGCTCAGAGCCTGGAGCCTGCTTCAGATTCTGTGTCTCCCTCTCTCTCTGCCCCTCTCCTGCTTGCACTCTGTGTGTGTGTGTGTCTCTCTCTCAAAAATAAAGAAACATGAAAGAAAGAAAGAAAGAAAGAAAGAAAGAAAGAAAGAAAGAAAGAA
>NW_024412421.1:15065175-15085050 GCF_014898765.1 Herpailurus yagouaroundi
GAAAGAAAGAAAGAAAGAAAGAAAGAAAGAAAGAAAGAAAGAAAGAAAGAAAGAAAAGGAAAAATTAAAAAAAAGGAAGAAAACCAAAAACAAAGAAAAAACATGATAACAGAAAAATGGTGGGAAAACAATTTGAATGACAACAGATGTACTATCAGAAACAATGGAAGCCAGAAGGGAGTAGCACCTTTTTAATGCTGAAAGAAAAGAACCATTAACCCAGAATTCTATATACACAGCAAAATTATCTTTCTCTTGAGTTTCTACATTATGTCTGATGGTTGACTTAAGAGTTATAATACTGTCTGATATGGTTCACAATGTATGTAAAAGAAATATTCAGGATAATTATGTTATAAACACTGGAGAGCTAAGAAATGTAAACAAGGCAAAATGATATGAAGTGGTAAATGATGCCTCCAGTAGCCTTGAGATTATGTATACACACACATACACACACACATATGTGTGTGTACATGTGTATGAGTATATGTGTGTGTGTATAAAGAAAATGACTATATAAAGAGATAAACTCATAAACACTAGAGAAAAATAAAAAGACATTGTAAAAATGTTTAAGTCATCTAAAGAAAGGCAGGACAAAAAAGAGTAATAAAAAATCAAGAGAACAAACAGAAACCAAAAATGAAGCATACTTAAGCCTAAGATACCAATGTTTAAATTAAATGTGAATTATTTAAATATGCCAGGAATGATTTCTGGCCTCCAGTGGATGTAAAATTGGCACTGCAAACCATCACAGGGGAACAGCAAAGAAACATTTATGCTGTTTTCCTCCATTCTTTTTTTTAATTTTTTAACCTTTTTTTTTTTTTTTTTTTTTTTTTGAGACAGGGAGAGACAGAGCATGAACAGGGGAGGGTCAGAGAAAGGGAGACACAGAATCTGAAACAGGCTCCAGACTCTGAGCTGTCAGCACAGAGCCCGACGCGGGGCTCGAACTCACGGACCACAATATTATGACCTGAGCCGAAGTCAGCGGCTCAACCGACTGAGCCACCCAGGCGCCCGTTTTCCTCTATTCTATCTTCTTATTGATGAGTGAGCATTTGGCTTTGAGTGGTAAAGGTCTGAGCTTCTTTGCCCTTTCCAGTAGTTGCAGAATTCACCAATAGAGTTACAGTACCAGAATCCACATCACGAAGTATTGTCCAAGATGATACATTTTTAAGACTAGACATCATGGCAACATAGAAACAGAATGTAAACCTAGGACAACAGATGACTTCTTAACCATTCCCCATAGTCTGCCATCCAGAGCTTACTATCCAGTCAGAAAGAACATTAGAATATATATATGTATGTACATACATGTATGTATGTACATACATATATATATTGAATACATATATGTGAATACATATATACATATTGAATATATATGTATGTATACATATATGCGTGTGTGTGTGTGTGTGTGTGTGTGTGTGTGTGTATTCACAACACTTCTTGAAAATGGTAAGGGAGACTTTATTCAAAGGGGACATGGCAATACACTGTAGGGACCACTTCAGTGGGGTCTTGAGGTGGGAGAGAGAATCAGACTCAACTCTGAATGAGCAAGTGGGGTTTTATAGTCAAAAAATAGGCTGGGGATCAGTGGATCGAAGATTGTTAAGAATATTCTCGCTGAAGATAGGCCAGAGTGATCAGACATCACCCAGGGAGTGGTGCAGGTTAAGGTACCTGATCAGATACCAAAGCTAATCAGGTATCAAAGTCGGGGGTGGAGGTGGGACAGTCACATTCAATAGACTTTGCAGGATCCGTGCAAAAATTGAAAAATGCAGAGACACACGCAAAGTTAAAAAGTCAGGCATAATGGAAAGAGTCCAGGGATGCCTGAGTAGAGTTTGGCCAATGAGGAAATCTGTGTCAAAGGAATATGTAAAAAAAAAAAAAAAAAAAAAAAAAAAAAAATCAGGGAGATACCAGATAACTAGAGAAATAGCTATGCCATGATAGGGAATTAAAGAAGCAGGGTAGAGATGATTATGACTCTGCCAGGGAACATAAGGGAAGAGTTTACTTGATTTTAGCTTAGAAAAATTTGGATATGCTGCATGCAACAATGATGAGAAGCAAGGGTAGAGCATGTACAAAGCCTCAGATACATAAATAATAAATAAAAATCCTCACTAATTTAATTAGCTTGATATTTTAAGCACACTCGTTACATTCTGACACACAAGTTGATACATTTTTAAATTTGGAAAGGAAAAAAAATCCTTAGTAGCTACAAATTCTAATGTAAGTGGAAATTAAAAACTTCGAATTTGACTTTATTCAACATCAATACATCTTAATTTATGTCCACAAACATAACTTTTCTTCTAAGTATATGATTTGAGGCTGATAAGTTTTACATATATCTTTTTTTAATATTTTATAGATTTATTTCTGAAAGTTGAATTATTTTATGTTTATATTATAAAGGAGAGAGGCGTCTTCCAGTTCCTTGCAATTCAAAGTATGGTTTGAGGGTCAGCACAGTCAACCTTACTTGGGTGCTTGCTAGAAATGCAGTAACTCAGGTCTTACTTCAGGCCTGATGATAAGTCAGAATCTGTTTTAACAAGATTCTCACATAATCCTTTGCACATTAAAATCTGACAAGTGCTTTTCTAGTTAATTAAAATAGAAAATTAGTTCAGTCAACTCAAGAGTCTTCATCTATGACATCATGAATCTGACCCTTCCCTGAATAGCAATTCAGAAATTAATGCCTAAATGTTGGCAGGTTAAGAGAACTCAGTACTCATCTCAAATGAAAATAAATTTTATTTTTATTAAGCTAGTATTCATTCATTCATTCATTCATTCATTCATTCAAAGGAGATGGAAGTTAATCGAATATACCACACGGGAGGAGCAGACAGGACAGCAGAAGAGAAGCTGTGTCTGCCAAGCTAGCGTTTAAATTCAAGTTTTCAGGTGAAGGTGTTCCAAGTCCCATCATTCTCTCATTTAATGAAAATGAATACTTGGTGTATATTTCTGAATCTGTATATTGTCATATGTTTTCTTAATCAATTACTTTTTTTTTCTTTTGCTTCCTATGTGCCTAAGTGTTATTCCTGTTTTATGTTCTGATTTGAATCTAGTTTCTATTATCTCATAAACAAAAAGAGATATATACTACCTGGGATTAAACCTACGGAAGAGACCATAATTTCATCAAAATGAATGAACCTACTGATTTTTGTCTATAAATACATAAATTTATGGAAAATGAAAATTCCTCTTTGTTTCAAAACAAATTGCCAGCAGGAATTTCTGTTATTTACTTGGATGTTAACAGAATGCTTCTATAATTCATGTGAAAATGAACTGTACCTTAATACATGTTTTCCTCAGTGACTTTTGGTAGATTCTTGGCCATTTGGCCTCACTGTTAACAAAATGCAAGAGTATTTCTTGGTCCCATGAAGCACCTTCCTCCTGGCCTTCCTTTTTCCAGAAAGACTCCATTCTTCATGAGAGGACCCCAGCTGAAGCTCTGATTGAGGCATTCATTCTACAGCTGGGGCAAGCTTTCTCTAAAATGCAGCTGGAATAGGCATTTCAAAGGCCCACATTGTTATACAAATGCCTCTATTCTTTGTGTTAGAGGCAGAAACCCAGTCAAGTGCCCAGACACAGAGGCTGTGAGAATGGAACAGAAATGAATTTCTCAAGACTATCATCATTTTCCAGTCCCTCTTTCATCTAGAAAAATTCAGTAAAAACACATAGAACAACCTAATCATTGGATGTTATGGCAAAATTGTCAACCTTAAGGCATTATTCACACATCTCTGGCTCACACCATGATGAGACTAAAAGATATACGAGGTATTGCCTTGGGAATATGGCACATGAACAAGACAGAAGGAGCCACAATTGCAATTGCTGGTTTGACCAGTAAAACTGTGACTGTTTAGAGAATGAAAGCTTCAGGTTATCCTAACCTGTTCTCTTTAAACATTAAAATCATATAACTATTTTTGCATGCAAATTTTATGCTCACCAAGCAACTTTGATAATTTGCTTCCCACATATTTTCCCTGAGGTGAGACTTACATGATTGGCAAATACACTGCATACGAAGAGTATCTTATGCTTCATTATAGAGAATAGGATAGGTGCTCAGTAGCTGTTACTTGAATAAAAATTGAATGGATATATTTGCATTTCTGTTTGTATAGGTCAATCTGTAGTGACTTTTGTTACCTTGACATGACGTCCTCAGACCCAGTCAACTCTAGAGCAATGAGAGGATTGGATTTCTAACTACAAGATTAAAGGCCAGTCATTTGGTCTCCAAAGTAAGGTTATCTAACAGGGACCCTTGGCCTAAATTCATATTAAGATAATAAAAAATAATCCACAAAAGTCAGATTTCATACTAAGTCTAGTATATTACAAATTATATCTTCCTTAGCCAAGAGGATTTGAATAAATTGAGCATACATGAATTATGTTTAACTGTTATAGAATCAAAATGATTATCAATTGCTATCTTCGAGTGCCACTGACCAATATATTTATCACTTCCAAATGCAAGATGTATCTTGTCTCATCTGTCATAATTTACGTTAGCTTAGAAGATTTTTCTGTCTTATCTCCTTCATCAGTACAGCTGACAGGACTTTACTGCTTCTCAAATCACAGTTCTAAATTTCTGATAGCATTATATTTTGCTTACTGATTGTTCCCATGGTGACTTTCTGAATAAAAGAATAATGCCCTTGATCAGAGGACCCTGGTTTTCATTTTAGGAGGTTAGGTTAATGGTGCTGTACACTACATTTGAAGCCATTTCATTTTAGAGACGCAGCTTGACTTTCAGCCACAAAACTTAAAAATGAAAAGATTTTTTTGGTTATATTTGATCACTTCTATCTGAATACTATGTCTGTTTCCCACCTATTTAAGGAATCTGACATCACATTTTTTGAATAGTTGCACAGTTGTCTCTTTTTCTAGTCCAACCTGCTTTATTGAAGTCCAAATAGGGCCAAGAATAGATTTTAACTTCCCTATGTCATCTGAAGAAGCAGGGAGATACAGAGGAGAGAGTTGGGGCTGGGAGTCAGGAGGTCTTTAAAATCACAGGATTGGCAGGGACATTGATGTCATCTGCTCCAACAGCTCAAGATGCTGGCACTGTCTTCCATCATTCCCCTCAGTAACTCATGCACATTTTAGTTTTTAGAAATTATGTTAAATAGCTTTTTTTAACTATAAAAAATTGGAACAAATAAAAAAGAAAGGAAAGGAGAGAGAGAGAAGAGAGAATAAAGAATGAGAGAAGAAAGAAAGAAAAAGAAAGAAAAGGAGAAAGGAAGAAAGAAACAGGGGAAGAGAGAAATGAAGGAGAAAGGAAGGAAAGAAATAGCTGCTCTCACTTGCCATCACCCAGAAGTAATCATGTTAATGCTAGGCTTTCTTGAAATTTCACAGAAATGAAGAATTCAGTTTCTAAACATTGTGGTCTACATTTTGGACTCCAATTATTTCTTGAAAGGCATACCTTTCTCATTTTATAGCTTTCACCGTTGTATCATGTCTAATTTTAATTGTCTGATATTGAAAGAAAACACTGTACCCCTTGTGATCTCCTTTCCTCCCAAGAGAACAGTGACAGCAGTTTTTTAACTGTCTAGAGTATTCAAGTTTGGGTTTCTGTTGTCCTTCCAAAGCTTGGAGTTATTGCCTTCAAAGAAAAGATGAGTAAGAAAACAAAAAGATGATAGATCCTTCTTATGACTGAAGAGATAAAAGACAGTGACTGACAGCAAGAGGAAACTTAGTGCTTTTTTTTTTTTAAATGTAATGTATTTTCAGCGCAATTTTAGATTTACAACAAAACTGAGAAGAAGTTTCTGGGGCACCTAGGTGGCTCAGTCAGTTAATTGTCCGACTCTTGATTTGGGCTCAGGTCATTATCTCACAGTTTGTGGGTTCAAGCCCCGTGTCCAGCTCTGTGCTGACAGCGTGGAGCCTACTTGGGATTTCTCTCTCTCCCTCTCTCTGCTCCTCCCCCGTTTGCATTCCCTCTCTCAAAATAAATAAATAAATATTAAAAAAGAGTGTACAGGAATTTCCTATATACCCACTGGGCCAACATGCACATTGATTCCCCCAGATTAGTTTCACTGCCCTGAAAATGTTCTGTGCGCTCTACTTATTCATCCTTCCATTTCCCTTCCCCCTAAAGCCTGGCAACCACTGATCTTTTTCCTGTCTCCATAGGTTTGCCTTTTCCAGAATGTGATGCAGTTGGAATCATACAATATGTAGACTTTCCAGATTGGCTTCTTTCACTTAGCAATATGCATTTAAGTTTCCTCCATGTCTTTTCACGATTTGATAGCTCATTTCTTTTTAGCACTGAAGAGTAGTCCATTGCCTGGATATAACATATATTATTTATCCATTCACTTACTGAAGGACATCTTGGCTGCTTCCAAGTTTTGGTTATCATGAATAAAGCTGCTATAAGCATCTGTGTGCATTTATTTGTATGCATATAAGTTTATAACTCCTTTAGGTAAATACCAGCATGGTTGCTGGATTATAGAGTAAGACTGTGCTTAGTTTTGTAGGAAACCGCTAAACTGTATTCCAAAATAGCTGTACCATTTTGCATTCCTACCAGCAAAGAATGTAAATTCTTTGTTGATATACATATTCATCAGTAATTGGTGTTCTGAATTTTGGCCATTCCAATCAGGGGGTAGTGGTATCCCATTGTTGTTTTAATTTGCATTTCCCCGATGACATAAGATGTGTAATATCTTTTCATATGTTTATTTGCCATCTGTATATCTTATTTGGTGAGGTGTCTGTTATAGTCTTTGGCCCAATTTTTAGTTGGTGTAAGAGAAAAAAAAACAAAACAAAAACTTTTGTTTCTCCTTCACTCACACTCACAATATGCTGACATGAGATGTGTGGATGTTTTTCACACACCAACCAATTCTCTGACAGTAGTGAGTGCACTTCACTTCGCTTCAATTCAGTTCAGTTCAATTCGATTGAGTTCTGACAGTAACTAGAGTTAAGACAGACCCCACAGACTAAGGGTGCACTCCAACAAGACTGCTCCCCACTTCAGACATCACTTCAGACCTGGGTCCCCAGGTTAGCTACAACCTTCTGTCCAACTTGGCTACAAATTAGATTCCCAGAACCCACTTCTTATGTTTGATAACTTGCTAGAATAATTCACAGAACTCAGGAAAACAGTTTACTTACCAGATAGGGGTTTATTATGAAAAGAACAGCTAGATGAAAGAGATGCCTGAGGCAAAGGATGTGAGAAGGCAGCAGAGCTTCCATGCCCTCTCCAGCACTCCAAGTGCTCACCAACCTGGAAGTGATCCAAATCCCTTGGTTCAGAAATTTTTATAGAGGTTTCATCATGCAGGCATGGTCAGTTACTCACTCAATCTCCAGCTTCTCTCCTTTCTCTGGAGAATGAAGGGTGGAGCTAACAGCTCAAGCCTCTAATCATGATTGGTCTTTCTGGTAAATAGTCCCATCCTGAATGAAGCTATCTAGAAGGCCACTAGAGAACTGCCTTACTGGAACAAAAGATGCTCTTATTGCTCAAGAAATTCCAAGGGATTTAAGAGCTCCTGACACAGAGTTCTGGGTCAGGAGCTAGGGTCAAAGTTCAAATATTAGAACAGAAAATGTTCCTAGCCCCTTTATTGCTTAGGAAATTACAGAGGCTTTGCTAATTTATTATATCACAATATCACAGTCAGGTGTTCGTTGACTTTTTATTGTTGAGGTTTTTTGTTGTTGAGGTTTTTTGTTGTTGTTGTTGTTGTTGTCATTGTTATGTTTATTTATTTTGAGAGAGACAGAGTGGAAGCAGGGGAGGAGCAGAGAGAGGTGGGGACAGAGGATCCAAAGCAGGCTTTGCACTGACAGCAGAGAGCCTTATGTGGGGCATAAACTCACGAGATTGTAACCTGAGCAAAAGTTGGACACTCAACCGACTGAGCCACCTAGGTGCCCCTTTATTGTTGAGTTTTAAGAGTTCTTTGTATATTTTGGATAAAAGTCCTATCTCAGATATCTTTCACAAATATTTCCTCTTATTTTGTGGCTTGGTTTTTTCATTCCCAGAGAGTATTTTTGTGGAACAAAAATGTTTAATTTTAAGGAAGTCCAGCTTATTAATTCTTTTTTTCATGTATCGTGTCTCAGTGTTGCATCTAAAATATCATTGCCAAACCCAAAGTCATTTAGATTTTCTCCTATGCTATTTTAAAGGAGCCTTATATTTTCATGTATTACATTTAGGTCTGTTATCCATTTTGAGCTAATTTTATAAAGAGTATAGTCTCTCTCTATCTATATATAACATATAATATATAATATAATATATTAACATATATTAATATCTAAATAAATTTAGTTTTATTGAGGGTTGAAAATGATGAATTGGGGGCTGACCCTGAACTATATATGTATAATTTAAATAAAAACCTGTCAGCATAATATGTAAAATCTGGTCTCAACTAAGAAAAATAGATAAATGAAGGAATATACACATGTATACACATGTGACTCTATTTGAGAGCATCAAAAAGGCTGATCCATCAGATGGACTCCCATCCACACATCTTCAAGCTGAGAAATGCTGGTAAGATTAAAGTCCAATGATGAAAATGGCAGGAGAATTTGCCAACTTTGTAAATCAATCACTAGGAACAGATGCTCAAGTTTCTTCAACTAGGCGGATTTGCTCTTTCAGTTTAACTTAATCTAATGACAATAACAGCAATAGTAATGACATTAACAAGCATTTACTGGGTGGTAAACATCATGCTAAAACATTTTGCATGTAGCACCTCAAACTTTGTAACACCAATGTGAAATAGTACAGAATGGAAAAGGTAGGGTTATCAGTTTTCAATAGTCTCCTTAAGATCTCTGAACTAGAAAAGAGGAACCTGAAATTACAAATGAAGGAACATCTGAACTCCATATAACATATCTAAAACTTCCCCTTGGACTTTGACTCTCCTGGGCATCTCTCCAGATGCACAGAATAGTCAGGGCACCCATCAGCTATTGCTACCAACCCCCCACTGGTATCTGCTTCTTGCCAAAATGTACCAAAAACACCTATTAATAAAAGTTTTATATGGATTCTCTATTGTTTCACTTAAATGCACATAGTACTTCACAAATTTTAAGTAGCAATGACCCCCATGTTCAATGGGACTTTGTTAATTTTAAATACCGTATGAACCATAAGAATACTATGCAGTAATTTATTGCTTCTGAGTAGCATCACTTCAAGGAAAAATTATATTGTCATGGTTTATACTACTAAGAACCATTTATATTCATTCCATCTTCCCGATTGTCTCTAAATCCTATTTCTACCCAATCCTCTGATCTTTTCTTGTTTGAAATATGTTGTTTTAGATAAAGCATGCATATCCCTAAAATTATTACTGTATGAATTGTGTAGAAACTTAAATACCATAACTTGTTGGAAAGTAAAGTTTGACGAGAAGATGAGGGACTTGGGGTCCTTAAAACTTAACCATGCCAAAAAAATGAAAGAAGGCTGACACAATTATATAGATATTGCTTTGTGTCATAGAAATATTACCAGAATAATACACAGAATATAGTCTTTGCCAATAATTAGGGAGTTATCTTATTCTGGGTTTCACTCATCCCATCTGTAAAATGAGTATCTTTGATTATATCAGTAGTTCTATAACCTGTCAGGGCATCAAATCACCAGAGAGACTTGTTAAAAATAGTCTCCTGGTCCCACTTTCCAGCATAGCTGAGATAATGATGTGTCTTAGGATATGTATGTGTGTATGAATGTAGATAGGTAAGGAGGTAGGTAAGTATTCATTTATTTTACAGCCTCTCCAAGTGAATCTAATAGAGCTCATCTTTCAGAATAGATTACATCTGATAGTCCTCCCAGTTTTTAGATTTAGATTTAGATTATTTTACTCATCAAAATCACTATCATGCTATGAATCTTAAAAGTGTTTTATAGTGGTGTTAAATTAATTAACAAGGAGGCCATTAAAGGTGGTTCTAATACCTTAGTAGCCCACATAAGCAATCAAAAACCTAAACCTGTAAATGCCTCAAGGTTAAGAAATCAAAACGTAAGAGCAACCAATCATAACCAACTAGTTTTTTCCAAATATGGCAAACACTGAAGTTATAGCCAATCAAATAATTCCCTTGTTTTGCTTTCACCCTTTCCTCCAGCTGCTGTTGGTGGAGCACTCCTAATTACTCCTGGTATGGTGCTGCCCAGTTCAAACTGATTTTTGCTCAAACTCAAAATTTTTACTATGCATCAGTTCCTCTTTTAACAGTGGTGATGAGATGATTTCATGGCTCAACTGTGTGCATCCCAACAAAAATCTTAGAGGCAAAAAAAGAGGAAAGATGATCTGACAAGGAAGAAGAGGTAATGGCTATCCTGGTGACATGTACTACCAGATTCTCAGTACCTTTTCCATCCTGCAGGTATCATTCTTTTTCAGGACCAGAAAATTAATGCTCCATCTCTCAAATTCAAGTTTCTTCCTACGACGGCCTTCCCAAAGAGTGCATTTTGAGTAAGAGAATCCCTTTGCCATGCAACAGAACCTGTCTGGGAGAGTTCCCAGGAAGGGGAAGAGCAGCCCACCAGGTAGAGCATGAATGGCACCAGGCCTATTGGGGTTTACACTGACTATTGATGCCCTGTTGAGTCTCTGGTCAATTACCTAGGGAAATCTCTTGATTCTGCTCTTCTTGCTGAACCAAAAGAAGGTAGAGTTTGAATATTTAACATTACTTAAGTGTTAGCTTTAATGACTTTCTGATTTTAGTTTATTGTATGAGAAGTCACTATAGTAAGATGATGCACAAGAGTGGCCAGGATCCTTTAGCTCTGTTATTTCACAGATGCTGTATCTATTTAGCATGTATTATTTGCCACTTACTAGACACTAGGAGTAGAGCAATAAGGAGGAAAATTAAGTTCCTTATCTGCTAGGATCTTATACTTAGGTGGAAAATACTCATGACAATAATATTATCATAGTAACTGTAGATGCTATTTATTGACTGTGTACCAGGAAGCGTGCTGAATACTTTAGCTTCCTATAATCTCATAACATCCTGGAGCAGGTATGATTTTTATCGTGACGTTACAGGATCTTGAGAAAGAGGGTCACTTAGTCAAGTGCAAAATCAGATACAAATCCGGGTCTGTGATCCCAATGTGTCCTCTTCTGTTTTGGCTTATGACCTGGATTTCAAAGTCTCATCACTCTCCAGCTGCGTGACCTCAAACAAGTTACTTTATTTCTCTGAATATGACTGCTGAATATCAGATTCTTAATTTGAAAGTGGGATTAAAAACATCTAACATGGTAGTGAAGTTGTGAGAATGAAAGAAAGAAAAGAAAGAAACAAAGGAAGGAAGGAAGGAAGGAAGGAAGGAAGGAAGGAAGGAAGGAAAGAAAGGGAAGGAAAGGAAAGGAAAGGAAAGGAAAGGAAAGGAAAGGAAAGGAAAGGAAAGGAAAGGAGAAGAAAAATGTTCCTAGCTAAAAATCTGGCCAGCAATTCATCAATGCCTGTTCTTTTTAGGAAGTCACTCACAACCTAATTTTCCCTTTCTCTGTAAAACAAGCAAAAGGTAAATTACTGAAACACATAGTCATCATAAGCATTTGAAATAGAGCATTCAGTCAGGTAGATGATGGGGCTTACACTTTTCTCTTAACAGCTTTCCTTCATGTAGGTTACTCCTTGGGTAAGGTAACTAGGTTCTCCCTTATGTCAATATAGTGAACCAGACAACCTGGCCACCGATAAAATGGAGAAGCTACATGTGTCTCCAGAGTTTAGGTGAGAGGTGTTCCGAATCTGTGTCCCTTGAGAAGCCAAGCTTCTGTAAGGATGCTGTTTCCAAAAAGCCTATTGAATACAAACATACTAAGGGCACATAGCAAGGATTCCCTTTTATACACAAATATCCCGATTTCTAGTATTGTTTTCACAGGAAGATATGATGAGTACCATCTTGAAAGATTGAGAATTCCTTTTGATTTGGCAATGGTGAGTTCCTTAGTGGTGATATCTAGAAACAGTGCCTCTGTAAAGAGAAAAATTGATGGAATTCTTGAGGGATTTTATCATTTAACTCAGCTTTTCTTGTCCTTCATCTTCAGAAGATACTTCTCAGGCACCTGGGTGGCTCAGTGGGTTAAGTGTCTGACTCACGGTTTCGATTCACGTAATGATCTCACGGTTTCATGAGTTCGAGCGCCATGTCAGGCTCAGTGCTGACAGTGTAGAGTCAGCTTGCTCTCTCTTCTCTCTCTGCCCCTCCCCCACTCGAGCTATCTCTGTCTTTCTCAAAATAAATATACAAACTTAAGGAAAAAAGAGGATACTTTTCAGATGTAGATGTTAAGATGGGTCTCCAATTTAAGTGGGTACAAAGATAATTCTTATGAACAATCTCTGTTCTCTGGGCTTAGTTTGATTCGCTAGTTCACATTTATAATCTCAATTTTTTCTTTCTTTTTTCTTTTGTTGGTTTGATTCTTTCTTTCTTTCTTTCTTTCTTTCTTTCTTTCTTTCTTTCTTCTTTAAGTGAGCTTTTCCACATAATGCTCTTGTGGTCAGTGTAGAGAGTTTTGTTTTTGAAAAATACTGCACTAAAGACTAGAAAAAAGTGCCTATTAATTATTCATTCATTAAATAAAGTTAAGAGTGCATTTGAAATGTAATCTTAATCCCCAGGGTAACACTTACAGTCTGTATCACTCACTTGCAATTTGGTGTGCATCAAGGAATCTGGTATTGAGTTTAGAAAAAGTGAAAGAAAGTTTGAATTTAGGACTCTAGGCAAGAAATTTGAGAAAGGAAGATAAGGCCAGCGGCTAGGGTGTTCAGCAGGGGTGAGTAAATTAACATTTATTTAGTCCCAAGCACTTTGCAATTTTTTTCTCACTTCTCACACTAAAGCAAAGAGATAAGCATCATTAGCATCCATTTTACATTTAATCAAAGTGAAGCTCAAAGAGGTTAAAAAGTTCCTTCCAAGTTACGCAGCTGGTAACCATACAGCATGTTAAGATTCAAAACTCTTTTATTTTCATTGAAAACTTAGCAAAAGCACAATTTTGCATACAGGGTGGGTAGTGTTTACATATTCTCCAGCCTTGGCTTACTACATTGTGACTTAAACTCTTCAAATATTAATTCACTCAGAAAGCCCAGCATAGTGTCTTTTACTCAGTAGGCAATCAATAACCAAGAGTTATAGTAATGTTTCTGAGTGTGGTTGAATAGAATTCTACTTCATCATTCATTCTGTACCTTTGAGAGACCTCGTGTTTCTGTTTTAATGGTTTATATGCTTGAGGGCAAAAGACTTACTTTGCTTAGTGAGGGAGGAGGGGGAGAAAGGAGAAGTGAGGACTGCCAAGAAGGGAGGGGAAATTAGGAAATTTTAGCCTAATATCATCTAAACCCAGATATATAATTAGATCACTTAATGTCAAATTCTAAATTATCCTATTTGGTATTTCACTGAAATGACCAGAGAGTAATTGGACAGGGTTTTTGATGAAGCTTATTTATTTGAGTATGTTTTACTATGGCAGTAACAGGGGAAAAGAGGAAATAAGTATAATACTCTGAGTTTGTGCCAAGCAAAATGCAATTGCACATATATTTTCAAATATAGTGCACTTCTTAAATTTTAGCATTAGCTCGTGTGATCATGGGTTAATTGATGGCATTCGTAATGCTCTTCATTCTTATCTTTTCTATTCCTTCCTTCCTGCCTGTCTGCTTTTCTTTCTTCCTTCCTCTTCCCTTCCTTTCCCCCTCTTTCCTTTATTTTCCTTTTTGAAAAATCCCATGGCAGTGTCTCATGCCCTTTTTACTTTTTTTTTCCTTCCAAATTTCTATTTGTCTAAGAAGTACAAAAGTTTTTGGAAGTAATGCCAGATCTGCTGATTTAGTGGAATAACCTATCCAACCACTGTCTAATTTCTATGACCAACTGTATGTATGAATTTATGAATGTCAGTTAACTACTTAGAAACAAAGGCATACTGGGGCACCTGGGTGGCTCAGTCGGTTAGCATCCAATTTTTGACTTCAGGTCAGGTCATGAACTGTGAGATCTCTGAGCCCTTTTCAGGCTTTGTGCTGTCCTAGAACCTGCTTGGGATTCTCTTTCTCTGTCCCTCCCCCGCTCACTCGCTCACTCTCTCTCTCTCTCTCTCTGCCTTGCTCTCTCTCTCAAAATAAATAAATCAACATTAAAAAAAAAAGAATCAAAGGCATACATTACTCTCATCCGTAGAAACTGTATTCTCATGAAAGACTGGAGATTCAAATACAGTATTATTATTATTATTATTTTTTAAAGATATGTTGTCAATTGAGACATGTTCAGGGGCAAAAGGAAACAATGATGTCCAAAGTACATATTGACCTTAAAACATAGTAATTGTAGACACATTAAAATGTAAACTCTTCTGAGTTTTAGATTTAAGAAAATGTTACGATCAAACACACAGAGTTGTGAGATAGCTATTACTGTTAATCATAATATTTTTTAGTTTTTGTTTTTGTTTTTTGTGGGTTTTTTGTTTTTTGTTTTTGTTTTTAGTTTTGTTTTTTTTTACAAACACTATTACTTATTGAGTATTTAGTGCTAGGTACATGCTAAGGACACTGAAGAACTGTGGCATTTAATTATCACAGCCATTATAAAATATCAATAATATTATATCAAGTTCTACTAAGTGACAGATCTACTAAGTGGCAGATTAATAGCAAAATGTGATGATGTCAAGATCCATGATCATTGCTATTATGTTATAAAAATTCAGCAAACATCCTGACTTCAAAATAGCTAGGATCTCTCTCAGGGGGTTTAGAAGTGCCCATGTAAGTAAAGGGCCATGATGCACAATTTCACAGTCACATTTCTTTTTGTCTTTAAAACAATTGATGGAGGGACACATTGTGTACTAGTTCTAACTCTTGATTGGGACTAAACTCCAAGTTCCAACTAAAGAGGCACATTCAGTCCCACAGGGGAGGTTAAAAGACATGCTGCTGTTGACTATAATGTCACCAGTGGCTGCCATACAGTTGGGGTAGTCAGGGTAGAGTAGAGTATCACTTATAATGCAAAAGGCAGCAAATACAATCAGAGGCAGACCAGATCTCACCAGCTTGCTCTGTGTGACATGAGAACATGTGGAGGAATGAAGTGTTCATAATTATGAATAGCGGCTATATTACCATAACTACATTATTCATGGCTTCAAATGGAAATGCTGTCTTGAAATACCATGCCACTGATTTTATTTTTTCATTTTTAACAGTGATAATTTATCTTGTTCATTGTTTAGCCACTTGACAAAGCTTCAAAATATCGGGGTGGGGGGTGGCTCTTCTTTTAAAATTTCTAAATATGGCACATCGTTTTGGTCATAAACAACAGGTATAATGAAAAGAGCCTTTGGAGAGACGATCTAGGCAGAGTGGGAAGGACTGTCAGGCAATTAGTATCTCCAGTCCACTGAGAAGTGAGGAAATGGGCTGCTGATTGCTGTTCTCAAGTGCTCTCTCACCCCCTGGGTTCCAGGGCAAGAATCGGTCAGCAGAAATTCTGCCTGTCAACAAGA
This sequence comes from Herpailurus yagouaroundi, assembly GCF_014898765.1. Lineage (NCBI taxonomy): Eukaryota > Metazoa > Chordata > Mammalia > Carnivora > Felidae > Herpailurus > Herpailurus yagouaroundi. The sequence continues at coordinate 15,080,898 of NW_024412421.1, forward strand.
TTTTACCACATTGCCTGGATTGTAATTTCAACTTCTTGCCTTTAAAGTAACTTAGGGAAAGTAGTCCTCTCAAAAGCCCTGATTTTTTTTTTTTTTTTAGCAAGAACCAAAAAGACATACACATATACATACACACTCACCACTTAATTAACAAAAAGAAAGAAGAAAGGATAAGAAAAAAGGAAGAAAGCTAAAAAGGGAAAGGGATATATCCCTCCTCTCCTGTGGTTCAATCTGTAGCAAACTAGTTATAAGCATTATTTCCTTTCATTAGAAACACAGTGATGGCAACATATGAGGTAGGCATTATTGTGCCCATAAAAATAAAATAGAGAATCCATAGTCTGAAGCGTTGCCCAAGGGCAGACGGGAGTGGGGGGAGGGAAGGTTAGAGAGTTTATATTCAATCCCAGGACAGAAAGACAGGAGCTCTCTACTTCAGGCTTTTTATTCACAAGACCTTATGAAAAGTCAAGTGTTTTATTAATAAATTCCTAGGTAGAAACAGGTCTAACCTTTACTAGCAATGTAATAAGAAGTTATTTTATCTGTGTAAATCTCATCTACAATATGGAAGGACATAAACTAACATCAACCTTGTAGGAGTGCTGATTGGACTATATAAGATGATGCCAGTAAAATATTTCCTACAGGGACCAGCACAGAGGAAATGCTCGATAAGTCATTATTTATGATCATAAAGATGATGAAAGATATTATTTATAGCTATATATAGCTAGATAGTGTTAAATGATATACTGAAGCATATTAAAATTTTTAAGAGTTTATTTGAGCAAACATTGATTTGAATCAGGCAGACCTAAATCAAAAATTGTTAAGGGAACTCCAATGGAAGGAGCGAAGCAAAAGGCTCTAGAAAGCAGACTGGAAGCAAAGCAAAAGAATTCATTTGACTGGGTATAGCTTAAGCCTTTCATGGAAATGCCTAGTTGACTATTTGTGATTGGTGGTTCTTAAATTTTGATTTCTTAACCTTGAGGCATTTGCATGCCTTGAGTCTGTCCTAATTTTTGGTTTGCTTACATAGGCTGCCAAGGCATTAGAGCCATCTCAGCCTAAAAGCATTTTTCTTTAATTACTTTGAAAGACAGATAGATACATGTAGATGCAGATACAGATACAGATCTACACACACACACACACACACACACACACACACACACACATTTGGTCTTACCCTTAAAATATTTGCTAACTCTCTTTCTGTGTTGATATTTAACACACCAGTAGTTAGAAAGAGAGTCCTGATGATAGATAGATAGATAGATAGATAGATAGATAGATAGATAGACAGGCAAGACTACATTATTTTTTTTTTTTAATGTTTACTTTTGAGAGAGAGAGAGAGACAGAGACAGAGTGTGAGTAGGAGAGGGTCAGGGCCAGAAGGAGACGCAGAACTAGAAGCGGGCTCCAGGCTCTGAGCATAGAGCCCGATGTGGGGCTCGAACTCGCAGACCGCTAGATCATGACCTGAGCCGAAGTCAGACGTTTAACCGACTGAGCCACCCAGGCGCCCCAAGACTACATTATTAAAAGTAGTGGTATATACTTCCATCCAAAGACTCATTATAGATACTTATCTCTGTTTTGTGATATTGGCAACTGTTCATCTTCATCTAGATTTCTTATTATATAAGGGAATCAGCCCCTCTTATAACCAAAAGTAATGCTTAGCCTAGAGAAGAGAAGTTTTTGAAAGATACTGTCTTGCATAGACAACTTCACATAATCTTGGGATGATGACCAAACAAAACTTAGACCACTCATAAACCACGAAATAATAGTCCCCATTGATTGAGCCATCTGGAACAATTTCCACTAAAGTAATGATAGCTACCGGTCTTGCATGTTAGGACATCTGGGCACCTATAAATAACTGAGCCATATTTCTTACAATTTAATGATTTCCATCCCAACATTGGGTAAACTTATCAGTATCATAAAATTAGGGTTTTTACATATCCCAAACTTACAAAGAAATTTATCACCCAAAGAATTCTTTTTTTAACGGGATAAAAATGTTTTTCTTATATTTAATGTTAGAAGTTGTTTTTTCTGGTAAAAAAAATGAGAAGTATGGACCATATAGAAAAAATATATATAATAAAGATAACTAAGCGTGCCTGAGTGGCTTAGTCAGTTGAGCATTGGACTTCAGCTTTGGTCATGATCTCAGTTCCAGTCCCACATCAGGCTCACTGCTGTCAGCACAGAGCCAGCTTTGAATCCTCTGTCCCTTCTCTCTCTGCCCTCCCCAGCTTACTTCCTGTCTCTCTCTCTCTCTCTCTCTCTCTCTCTCCCTCTCTCTCTCTCAAAAATAAATAAACATTTAAAAAAAGATAAGCAAATAATACTAAACTTTTTTATTATTATTCCAAAATTTTATCCAGAGATAAATGTAGTTAGTTTTTTGGATCTTTCCCATGCAAATAAATAAATACAGAGAAAAATAAACTTAAACTTATTCTACAAGAGATAAAAAGATAGATTTATTGACACTATTCCTTTGACCTTTCAACAAAGATCACCAGCCCTTCTTTGAAGAAGTAGGCTTAGAAATTCACCCTGGAGCATATCTTGAGGGTCCTACTTATTTATGCAGATTTATGCTAGGCAGACCTCTGCCTTAGAAAAAGTGTCTAAAGGAAACCTTTGTTTGGCTTATCAAAGTCCAGCCTCCCCCTTTGTGGATCATTGAAATCTGAGAAGAGAGAACAATTTGCATAAGAATTAAGGAGGTTTTTGTTTGTTTCTTTTTCAGAGAGGTGGACAGTAAACATCCAACCCTCTCTCAGTTAACGAAATAATAGATCAAGGAGGCAAGTATAATCCCAAACAAGGCCCAGTTAGCAGGTTAAGGCCAAAAGGCTCCTAAAATGGTCACCATGAGTTGTAGAGAACAGGGCCGGCTTCATGGGCCAGTGACCACAACATTCACATAGGGACCGCTCCCATAAGGGACCATCACTTACTTTAATGCTCAGCTGTTGTCCTCTTGGAATTCTTAATTATTTCTAAACAAGCAGCTCTACCTTTTTATTTTACATTTGGCCTTGCAAATAGGCTAAGGGCAGGCTGCCCCAACATGGGCCACTTTGGCATGAACGTTATTTTGAGTTAGGCAATCAAAACCCAACAGATTCAGGAAAAGTTCCTTACCTTCCCCACACCAGCCTAAAAGAATTTAGATAGAGGACCTGCTCCAGGAAGAGAGCTATCACCATAATGATATGAACTAGGATGTATGGTGAACAGGAGGGAACCTAGCAAGTCCTGTTTGATCAACATCCTCTCTTTGCCCCTTTGTTTTTGAATCGCCCAACCATTTACTCCTCTTCACTTCCCCTGAAAATTATATTTTTTCCCTTTGAAGATCCAACCCCCTATCCCATTCTCCTTAGTTCAAAATGGCATATATACCTCATTTTGCCTGACTGTCTTTGGGATTTCCATGTCTGTGTGGATTCCCCATATGCATGATATTAAATTTAACATTCTGTTTATCTGTCCCATATGAATTTGATTCTTAGTCCAGCTAGAAGGACCTTGGGGGCAGGATATTCTTGCTCTCCTGGTAGAAAAAGATGGCACCAGGGCACTGGAGCCAGCCATTAGATATATAAAGGGACTATATTATTCTGAGCCAATGAGTAGGATATGGGCAAAGTACTCTTTCTACTAACAACTAGCTCTCTCAGAGGTGGCTGTGTGTGTAGAATGAAAGGATTGGTCTCTAATAGAAATAATGCTTATATATAAAAGAGGTACCAAAAAAGACAGTGCACAAATTTAACTCAGAGTGACATACTAAGTTATTAAAAAACTAAGATGGCAGAAGATGCTACCTTTTTGTCCTGGAACCAGGGCACTTGGCCCACTCACTCTACAATTATTAATAGTAGACAGCTCATGCTAATTTCTACGCTCTTTCCTCTGCTTTTATTTTGGATTTCTGCACATAAATCTAAGACCCATCTCTCCTTTGCTGGACATCCATAAATCTTGAAATCTTCAAGGCTTCAAAATCTGTTATGACCATAACAGTGGTCTTGGGCCATGGAAATATAGAAAGAGAAGAAAGAGAAAGAGAGAGAGAGAGAAAGAATCTGACTCTTTAGCACCTATTCTG
>NW_024412421.1:15085060-15134255 GCF_014898765.1 Herpailurus yagouaroundi
GAAAGAGAGAGAGAGAGAAAGAATCTGACTCTTTAGCACCTATTCTGGCTTCAGGATGCTTATATCCGTAGCCTGCACACTCTGATAAATGTAATCACGTAAGAAAAATGGATTCCTTCCCTCCTCACAGACAAGAGCAACAAAGCAGAAATTCTTTGAAATCACAAGAAGGGTTTGGAGACATAAATAGGGTTATATTGGATTTCAATTATAATTACAAGATGGATCCTGAGCTTGGCCCTCCGGGTTGGCTGAGAACATATGATTTATATTCCACACTTTGCAAACATTAATGAAGGAATCTCTGACACAAAAATATAATCCAAGTTAATAATAGTCACATTATACTATTCACACTATTCTATAACCTGGTTACAAATAACTTGAGAATATATTGTGATTTTTTTCCATATTACTATAGGTCTCAATCATATTTTTTTTTCTGATAGTCCCTAAATTTATTTATTTATTTTTATTTTTTATTTTTTATATTAAATATAATGTATTGTCAGATTGGTTTCCATACAACACTCAGTGCTCATCCCAACAGGTGCTCTCTTCAATGCCCATCACCCAATTTCCCCTCTCCCCCACCCCCTGTCAACCCTCAGTTTGTTCTCAGTATTTAAGTCTCATGGTTTGTCTTCCTCCCTCTCTGTAACTTTCCCTCCCCCTTTCCCCTCTCCCATGGTTCTCTGTTAAGTTTCTCAGGATCAACATATGAGTGAAAACATACGGTAACTGTCTTTCTCTGCCTGACTTATTTCACTTAGCATAATACCCTCCAGTTCCATCCACAATGCTACAAATGGCCAGATTTCATTCTTCCTCATTGCCAAGTAGTATTCCATTGTATATATAAACCACATCTTCTTTTTCCATTCATCAGTTGATGGACATTGAGGCTCTTTCCATAATTTGGCTATTGTTGAAAGTGCCGCTATAAACATTGGGGTGTAAGTGCCCTATGCATCAGCCCTCCTGTATCCCTTGGGTAAATTCCTAGTAGTGTTATTGCTGGGTCATAGGGTAGATCTATTTTTAATTTCTTGAGGAACCTCTATACTGTTTTCCAAAAAGACTGCACCAGTTTGCATTCCCACCAAGAGTGCAAGAGGGTTCCCATTTCTCCACATCCTCTCCAGCAACTATAGTCTCCTGATTTGTTCATTTTAGCCACTCTGATTGTCATGAGGTGGTATCTCAGTGTGATTTTGATTTGTATTTCCCTGATGAGGAGTGACGTTGAGCATCTTTTCATGTGTCTATTGGCCATCTGGATGTCTTCTTTAGAAAAGTGTCTAATCATGTCTTCTGCCCATTTCTTCACTGGATTATTTGTTTTTTGGGTGTGGAGTTTGGTGAGTTCTTTATAGATTTTGGATACTAGCCCTTTGATATGTCATTTGCAAATATCTTTTCCCATTCCATCGTTTGCCTTTTAGTTTTGTTGTTAATCATATTTTTTAATAGCTATATAGTTTTTCTGGCATGATGGTGCCATAATTGTTACAATTGTTTCCTCTTTTGACAGTGTACCTTGTGTCTATTTTTCTCCACTCAGTCAACAAATATTTATTGAGAGCAAGACCCTGACACATTGAGGATAAGAAACTGGAGAAGAGAAACAGGTTTCTGACTACAGGGGTGATGGTAAGTAGAAAACAAAACCACACCACCATAAAACACCTGCACGTGGTTACTGAGGCACTTAAAATAATGATAAAATAGATTCTGACTGGGTCAACAAAACTTAAAATGCTTGAGGGCATAACAACACTATATTCTAAGGGAAGCAAGGTTTCCCTCCATAAATATGTTTTTAGTCACTTAACTTCATTTAATGAAATAAGTAGTAACCATAAGTTTTTGTTATTGCTCTAGACATTTCGATTTCTTTACATTTTTCCTTATTGTAAATAAGTCTGACTTAGTAAGTAAGAGGGGATATGATAAAGTTCACTTTATTCCCATCTTCCTAGTAACGAGGGCAAAGAAAGAAACAGTTTAATGTCTGTCTTATTTATTGGAAAAAAGAGAGAGAGGGAGAAGTGAGGAGTGTGTCAAGAATGAGTCATTTTCCCTAGCTTTGAATATTTAAAGAGACTATGCATCTAAGGTTCTGCATAAAAGAGGAAGATCTATATACAGGTGATGTTTGTGGAAGAAGGTTTGTTAGGTTTGCTGAAAACATCAAGAAAACTTAAATGCCTATCTTTTTCCTGTTCTTCTCCAGATCATAGTGTTGGAAGGGCCATGAAAACAGGATAAGCAGTCCACTTCAAAAGCAAGTTTTCAGTAACACCACCGTATTTGAATGCAGCCACATGTTTCGTACTACAGAACTTTTTACAGATGAGCTTACAATTATGCTTTTAAGAAGTAAAAGATGACAAATGTGTGATGATAGCCTTGGAATAAGTATTGGCTAGAACACTGGATTTTGAGCCTTTGGTCAACAGCTTCATAAACACAGAGTCTGTGAGTCATATTCCCATATTCCTTGTAACACTAGCAGGGCAGGCGCTGAGCTCATATAAGTTGAATGAACCAGTAGAAAACAAAAGGGCTTCTCTCTCCTTTGCCGTAATAACACTGTTTTTGAAGACACAATACACTTGGTGTTTGCTGTATACAAGTTTCCTGAAACCATTTTTATCACAGAAGAAAAACAAGCTGATTGTGGAGTAAGAAAACTAAGGAGACATTTTTGAATTATAAAATCCACTTTGCTAGTTAGGGTTTTGCTTGGAAATAGTTGGTTCTGATTAACTTAGGAGGAAATGAAACTTAAGAGGTGGGTACAGGATAGATCATGTAATCTAGAAAGCCAGTGAGCAAGGCTTGGGAAATTGTGCCAGAGTCAAAAAGGGCTTGATAATCAGATAACAGCCAGAATCATGTTTTCAGGAGTAGACTCCTCGTCATCACCTCCAGGGCCAGCGTGCTGTTACTGAACCCACTGCCACTGAAAGGTGAGGCTATTTCTACCTCTTTCAGAATTATTTATGAACAGTCCCCTGTTCCTGTATATCACCTCCTTCAGATTTGCAATCTGTTATTGTGGTTCCTTAGTTTTTTTTTCAGTTCTGTGGTCTATGTAATATCCTTACAACAAATTTCTTCCCTACTTAAAGTCAACCAAAATTGGCTTCCGTTTTTGCTTATCTGCAATCAAGCTACCAAAACCAATGTACCCTACCCTTCTCATTTACTACTGTAGAGCAAACCATCTCTGAAGACGGCTTAGTTATACCTTTTCCGTGAGCTCCCTTCTCTTTCAGATACAGGTATCAAGATCTCACATTTGTTTGCTTTGTGTCTTATTCAAATATCTGTCACAATAACTTTAATACCTCTTTGCACTCCATTTATTTACATACCTCTTCCATCTCTGAGCTCTCTGAGGGCAGAAACTCATTCTGACCTATGTTTTTTTTTTTATCCTTAACACCTAGCCTAGGGTTTGGTGAATTGGAAGTCAATAAATGCTTGCTGAACCGCTGCAAGGCTATGAACGTCTACGTCACTGGTGCCCAGTGCGGTGCTTAGTATCTAAGCTCTGTTAATGACTGAGCCCTGGACTGAAAGGGAGAAAACTGTGCTTACTTAAGTTGACAGTCATCCTCACCTTTCTACACAGAAAGAACACGCATAGGTATTTGCAAAGCATTTCTTTATCTAGCTGGCTATAATATGTGTTTGTTCATCTGTTACGTCTTCATAAACTTCTATAGTTCTGGAAGACAGAGAATACATTTTAAGCTATGATTCTATCCTGAAAGGCATAACACATCCTGTGGCATTGCTATAAATGTTAATTGACTCTAATTTGATAAACTGTCAGAATTTGAACATCATGTATATTCTAACTTAGGGAATTAAACATATACTACAGAAGAAATTAAAGCTCTGCATTGTGATCCCATAGCTCCTGCCTTGTACTGTAAATGTAAGATTTGGCAATTACAAGGCATCACACTGTTGCAGGGTCCTTTTTTTTCCTCCCCTAATGCAAATGTCTTATCACTACTGAAATGCTTAAAATTACTTTTAAAATGAGCATCTGCAAGAAGACACCACACTAAGTTGAGAGGAAAAAAGAGGAATAGATACGATAGATTTTTACAAATATGTTCAACATAATTTTAAGCAGACATTTAAAGGAATTGAGTTGTGAAGTTCTGTCATTTTTCTTATCAAGCCCACATTCCTGAAAATAAAATTACCAATTAAAAAAAAAACACTTATGATTATATAAGATAATATAACTTATGTTTTCACATATCCTAAGAAAGTTTCAACAAAGGAAAGCTGAAAAGAAATCATTTTCACAGAAATCATTTTCAGAAATTGCTTTAGTCTCACATTGTTAAGCACACACAGAGAAGAATGAAGACGTATAATACATTCAGATCTCAAAGGTGGATACTTGTGTTTCACATACAAGCAGTTCATTTAGAATTGATCTGAAATCACTGAATATACATCATATTTGATGTTTCAATTGTTCCCTTAAAATAAAAATTGGAAAATATAATAATTCTCTGACTTAAGTTCACCCCGGCTATTACTGGGTGACATTTCAGATTATATATTTGTCATTCTTCTCCTTGCCTTTTGTAGCACAAATAGATTGAGCAAAGTAAAGAGAATATATTTTAAATCTTAGGTATTCCCTTTGAGAGGATTTTCATAATATTTGTCACTGCATTTTAATTTGTAGTAATAGCAGAATAAAACATTTGCAAAAAATGCACAGGACACACATTTCCAATTCCACATCCACCACCCTCCATTCCCTCCTCCCAATACAGTCATTTTCTAGGTTGTCAAAAGATAGATGGTCTCCAGGGCTAGTTTGTCATAAAAGGTAAGATCAAACCAATAGGGGGGGGGAAAAGGAAGAGAAGAAAAAAATTACAACGAGCTTGTTCACTGAGCCAGGCAGTGCAAGAGTCACTGGCAGTTTCTCCAAAGCATTCTGACAGACTTCATTTGTCTCCTTGTTGAGCTACTCACAATATCACATGTCATGACTTCCTACCATGCTCCCACCATGTTCTTGCCTTGGAACCGCTGTTTTGGGTGCCGCCTGCTGGGGGCACCACTGAGGCCAGAAAATATTCAGAGAATTTCTAAAATGAATTTGACTTTTAGGAGCTTCTAAAAAGGAATGCATCTCTGCTCATCTCTCTGCCAAAGAGCTGTCACTCTCTTGAAAAGTTAAATTTGTCACAAGGAAAGAAAATTTCACCATAGCCTGTTTAAATAAGTTAGGGAGTAGAATCTTCTCCCCAATGCTTTTTCCACAGCAAGCAAATGTATCAATCATTTTATTCTCTGAAATAACAATTTATTATCCATGCAGGAGGCCTTAGATTCAATCTGCACAGTGTTCTGAGTGTCGCATCAGATACTAAGACCTGCCATCAGTCTTTATCAGGGTAATCACTCTGCTCTTGTCATCAGTTTTTAATAATAAAACTATTTATTACTTCAATAATTATTTATGACAAGAAGTCTGCCATTGGCATCATGAATAAATATTGATAAATTGCTTGGTTAATAAATGGGTACTGTTTAAGTGTCTTGGAGAATGTGAAAATGAGAGTATTATTATTATAAAGAGTTATTGTAAAAAAAATGTGAAATGTTTATCTCTTATTGAAAAGATTATATTTGCCCAACAGGAATCCCATGAAAAGAAAGTGAGAAATCTAATTTATAAAAGGACAAAGATTCAGCATGAAAGACTGAAGAAGCAATATTAAGCCTTAAAAAAAAAAAACCATTATTTTCAGGCATCTTATCTAGATGCCAAATTAAACTAAATGAATTGGACTTAGTTTGAGGCACTGTATATATATATATATACATATATATATATATGTATATATATATATACACACACACATACATACACACATATATACATACTTCTACTCACACATACACATATATATATACATATACATATATACATATATATACATATACATATATGTATATATATATATAAAATGGAGATCAAAGATTTAGAAACTATGTTAAAAATGCTTTTTTTTTTTTTTTTTAGCTGTGATCAGCTCCCAGAGCCACAGATTTTTTTTTTTTAATGTCTTTTATGACAGGCTGGAAACATGAATTTGAAATGGGAGTCAGAAATAACATTAAATCTCATCCTCTGATGAGTGGTTGGGAACACATGGGTATAATCTTTACTTACAGAGAGTCTTTCCCTTGGGCCAATTTTCTGGAAATCACAAATGACTCAAAGGACTTAAAGCATGACTAACAGTTACCTGGTCAGTGATGCTGGATAATGGGGTATTCAACTTAAAAGTCAGAACTGCTTCTACAAGAGGGCTGGTACAGACCTCTTAGCCATCTCGGCTGCCTAGCATCATGGATGCAAAATCAAAATAGAAGCCAGGGGAGAGTCAGTTAAGAGCAGTTTTTTTTGTTTTGTTTTTTTTTTTTTAATGCAAGTAAAGCTGGAGCCCACTACAGGAACCTGCTGAACAGAAATCGTAAATTCCATCCAAGCCAGGTCCAAATTAGACTGCTGGAGTTGAAGGTAAATGAAGAGTGGCACTCTATGAATGCAAGGAGATCTTAGGAGCAGTTGCCCCAAAAGTAGACTCTGAAACAAGGATTTGAATGCAAATACTGGATTTGAGAGGTGATCCTAGGAAGGACCATGACAGGAATGGGGAAATTTGCATGGGGTCAGTAAAAGTCTTTTACTGAGCTGGTTACTGCTGTGGGGAATTTGATTCACTCTGAGCGGAGGACTCTGGAAGGCAGTTTAGAACATGAATCACAGCTCATCCAAGGGTGAGGTAAGGAAGCTGGGCTGTTTAGATTTCAAATTCCAAACACATGCGCCAAGGGAACACACACAGTGTACCAACAGCTTGTTTTACAGTGAGGCAACTGGAAATTACAAAATTGGATTTTTCCATGAGTTTGGTGGGATCAAGGAACAGGTTCATACAAATAAAGAGGGAGTGAAGAGAATTATCACAGATAGGGTTTTCTCATGAGTGCATTGGAAGGAGATGGAATAGTGTGAGCATGCAATGAATCAGTTAACTGTATGTATGAAGTATGACTATTAAAAAGCAGCAAACACAAACCTGACTATCAGCAGGAAATTCAGAAGTGGTTAAGCACTTGGGGTAAGGCATCAGCCTGCCTGTATTTGAATCCCACCTCCAACATTTACTTTCTGTAACCTTGGGGAAGTTGTCACCTCTTATATAGATTATGGAGAGAATTAAATAAAGCAAATTATAGAAAATGATTAGCTCTGTACCTGGTGTTGGGTAGGTACTCAGTAATGTTAGCAATTATTAATGTTATTATTATTAAGCATGCCCTGGTAAATCCAAACTTAGTCACAAGACTGATATGATCAACTAGAAACAACTGCTTTAGTTCTGAGGTTGCCCAGACCTCCATTGGCCCACTGGATGGTTTGCACAAATAATTTGCAGGAGAGAACCAGCCAGTGTACTCACTCAGTGTACTCAGCAGACCCCTGATGGTATTCGGGACAGACAAAGATGAGGGACATGTTTTGAAAGTCAGAACAATTGACTTAATAACCAGAGGAATTAAATGGATGATTTAAAGTTGGACTGATTCAAAACTGTAGATGAGGAAACATATTCATCTTAGTTCTATATGTAATTACTCCCATGACACCTGTTTTTTAATTGTCTCTCATGAACTGGCTATTATGGAGGGCACTGTGAATACGGCAGGATACTCTGGCCTCAAAAAACTTACATTGTAGTGGTTCGAAACAAACAATGCACCAGTGATTACAGGAATGAAAAAAAGAAGGACAAAACACCAAGAGGCAGAGAACCAAGATATCACACCTAGGGAAAACAGGTAGTCATCTTAATTAGTTCTTCCCATAAATATTTGTTCAGCACCTAATGTGTGTCAGACACTGTACCAGGCAATGGAGTACTCCCGAGGGGAAAAAGGATGAACTTTAGGCTGTAGTAAATGACACAATGAGAGATCAGTCTAGGAAAATGTTAGAAAAAACAGCATTGCTGCAGAAATCATGATAGAGCTAGGTGTTCAAGGGGCAAGGGAACTTTCCAGGCACAATCAGAGTGAAGAGTGGTTCAAGCAGGGGGAAGAGCGTGTGCAATCACCTTGCAGGAGAAGCAAGCAAGGGTGGCCCTAAATCTTCAAAGATGTAGCTGGAGCAGAGCAAGCAAGGCAGGGAACATAATGTGAAGAGGGCTGGCAGAAAGCAGAGCACTAAAGGGCCCTGAAGGCCAGGTTCAGGTTGTGGTTCTATCCAGAGAACAATGGAGGATACTTGGAGGTTTTGAGGCCCAACATGCATGATGGGATCTGTTTTTGGAAACACGTCCCAGTGGCTGCAGTTCAGAGACCACTTCGCAAGGGTGGAGGACAAGGGCACAGCCATTAGCTGTGGCAATCATCCACGTGAAGGCTGAGGGAAGAGACTTTAGGCTGGAATGAGAAGTGGGAAAGTTGGATGAAGAGCAGTGGAAGCAGCCTGGATGGAAGGAACCAAGCTAAACAGGAGAGTGTGATCGTTTTGAGAAATGCAAAGAGAATCCATTATTGCTGGAGAACTGAACTTAAAAGGAGGAATAGTGGGTGCATGCTGAAGCCTCAGCCAGATTCCAGAGGAACCAATGAAAAGATTTTAAGGGCATAGCCTTTATTCTAAGCTCTATTAAGATATCTTAAGAAAGATTTTTGAAAGATCACTGGGTGAAGGAACAAACAAAAACCAACAACTAATTCCATGGGTGGATAAGACTACCGCTCTATGGAAAACTGTCTTAGTCATTTTCATGTGTCAAAAGTCCTCTGGAAAATTCTATCAGCCAAACAGGAGTACTCAACAATCAATCTGATATCATATTCCCTGACAGAGCGTGAGTTTCACTGAGAAAATATTTGTTAAGCTTATACTGACTGATGCAGATCTGATGATACCCACATTGACCTTGCCAACTCCTTATGGTTCAGTGAATTCACCCATCTTGAGATCCAGGCCATGGCTAGGTGATTGATTACAGCCAGTCAAGTGCGAGGATAAGGCTGGAGCTGGTTCTATCACAGTTGGAGCTGCATTTTGAGTAAGAACTTTCAAGTACAGAGATTGAATATATTCACACATAAGCCACTTTAAGGCAAACAGAGAATCATCTACTTGCATAGAAATCATAGTATTCTACATTGTCTCTTAAACAGTTTCCCTGTTTTTCTGTTTATGTAGTTGGTTATTATTTCTTTTTAATGAAGACTTTTTGGTTCTCTGTCCCAATCATCCTCAAGATTTTGATTTTAGAGATGTGGGAATGGCTTCAGTATCTGCATTAAAACAAAACTCCCCAGATAACTGTGACACCCATATAGGTTTGTCAGCCTCACCCGCTATACATTAAGCATGTAATTAAATTGAAATAACATGAAGGAGGGTAACTTAGCAGTTTGCTCATTCAACCAGCATGTATTAAGCATCTGCTCTCTTGCTATCTGTAGCTATGATAGTGGGTGAGATGAACCAGAAATAATTCGTATATGAAAAAGAGAAGAAAACGGAATGCAGAACCCAGAGGAAGATATGCTTTTTCAGAGTGGACAAAGGCAGCAATGGAGGAGGCAAAGTCAGAGAGATGGGAGGGAAACCAGGCAAGAGTGAATCCATCAAATACTTCATAATAATTATGGTGCTTTAATAATTCTTCATTTCTGCTTTTATCACTATTCAGCCAAAATGTTCATAAACATTGTGAGATGGTACCTAATTTACATATTCTGCCAATTATCTGTATTTATGGATAACTACTTGGAGGTTTTCCCCCATTACCCCGAATAATTGAGAATTGGCTATAGAAGCAGTTTCCCTTCCCTGCTGAATAAATGTGCTGTATTTATATTATCCATTACCAGGTGGCAGACGTAATGTTCAGTGATGTGTGTTACTTATCTGAAACTTGAAACTCCTTTCAAGGTTCAAGCTCACCAGTTAATAGAAGATAATCTGTATGGAGCATAAATTTCAAGGAGATGTCTACAATATATCTTTTGTGAGTCTCCGCTTGCCAAGATACCTCTTGCTGGAGTTGACTCTATTAGTAGCAACCATTTGCACTAGGAAGCCTGTGACAATGATAAAGCTTTTACATTATATGAATTATATTGGACATATTCTATTTTTTCACATTCATTTGTTTACTAACAGACCTTAAGATAGAAAGCTTTCAAATCATCTGGCAAAATATAATTAAGAATCACTCAGACATGTAATTTAATCAGGAGAATAGGAAATACATAAAGGTTATAAATGACTTCACAAATGACTTTAGAATTCTTATTCATACTAATTCTTTTATGATGCAGATTAGGGAAGTGAGTTAGATGGATTTTAAATGTTTGGTTTTCATAGTATTTTAATTAATTAAACTAAAATCCATGTGGTTAACCTAAGTATACAAAGAAAACAATTATAATTTAATCTCTTTAATGTCCAAGCTTTTAATTGTGTCTTACTATTTTGAACATAAGGAGGTTTCACACCAAGATGATAATAATATTAGTGGATATGGGATGTCATTTGTGGGACTGTGTTTTAACATTGTCTTTATCCCCCCAGGTCTCATTTTGAATTATTCGTCTGTTATGTAGATTTTTAGATTATAGACATTCTTGTTTATTTCTTTGTCATCCTTTCAAAGCATATGAAGCCACAGATCATTTTATATTAATTCTAATTTGACTTTTCAGAGAAAGGTAAGCTATATTCCTGTTTCCTTCTTCCTAGGATACAAAATTGCTTTTTCAGATCCAATTCTTCTTTGTTAAATCAATCAAATTTTATCATTGAAGCAGAAAAAAATAGACATATAGTTCAAATTTGTATTGGAAACGTTATCTTGTTCTAATTTTAAATATGCAATCAGAGGAGGAACAATATCTTAAGAAACCAAACCTTAAGTCATGGGCTGTGAGTATGGTTGTGATGGGGAAACATTCAGCAAACATTTCAAAATCCATCAGCTCAGACTCAGTCAAACATATCCATACCATCTGTCTACATGGTTTATGGATGCAATCCAAAATGACAAAAGGAATCGTCTAGACACCATGATGCTCGATATGACCCACATTTTTGGTTGAAGACATTCTGCAATGATTCTGTAGGAATTCCTGTAGCTTAGAGGTGGTTTGGGCCCCTTTCATGACATACTTCTCTTTGCTTGTTTTATTGTTGCTGAAGTATTTGTCTATCTCTACTCTACTAGATATATGGCAACCTAATGCAAAGAAAACATTTTCTTTGGAGACAAACAGGCTTCAGTTTGATTCCAGGTTCTGCCACCCTCCAGTCATAAGATGCTGGTAATTTTTGTTATCTTTTTTTTTTTTTAAACTTCACTAAGCCATTGTTAATCGTTGACAAGATTTATAAAACAGTTAAAAGACAGAGATTATATGGTAAAAGACTTTGGTGAGAGAGGTTAGGATTCATACTCCATTGTTAAAATCTTCAATCTGACATTTAAAAGCTGTGTGGCTTTTGATGAAGTTCTGAAAATCTCTGTAACTTGTTGCCCATGTATAAAATGGAAGTATATTAAAATCTATCTCCTTTGGCTGTGATGAGGATTCAGTAGTTAGTGCAGACAACATGCTTAAAAATATGTCTAGAACATTAGAGATTAGCAAATGCTTAAAAAATGTGAAGATTTTAGTGAGATAGTAAGGCCTCGTTGGACGTCTGGCTGATCGTAGTTCATTAATTTTCCTCCCCTGACAACACCAAATTTGTCATTCTCAACTTTGTGAACATAGAAATTAGAAAGATGTTTTGCAAGAAGTTGTGCATAATAAATACAGAAATAAGTTCAAATAAAAACGCCTGAAGATTAAAAACAGAAAAACAAAACAGAATAACAACTTTAAAGTTAGGCTATCACCTAATCTGAAGAATTATTAAGAAACTACCTAATATCACCTGAAACTAATATTACACTATATGTTGATTAACTGGAATTTAGATAAAACCTTGGAAGAAAAAAAAAGCAACTACCTAATATACTTTGTTGAGCTATTTGTCTCTCCTCCTTCCTAATGCCTTCTTGTTTAAATTGATTAGTTTCTGACCATCCTATAAAATGTGTATTATCTCTAGGCTCATTTCACTTTTTGTACATGATACACAGATAAATGAAATATGTTGTAACCACAAACAAAACAGCAAATTTAATCATCTAGTTAATAACATACGGTCTAAATAAACACATACAACATCAAAACATCAAGCACAACAGTAGACAAAAATCCCATATACTTGATTCTAAAGCAAAGTATTGGAATCACTTTCATGAACACAGTTTAAAGCCTACTGACTTAATATTAAATATTAACTGATAATAAATGCTGTTCATTTTGCAAACATTATACATTTTTTGAAGTAAAACTGAATTGTGTTAGAAGAAATAGCTAGCATATTGAGGTTTCCCATTAAACCTTCATATAAGCTGGCCTATATTTAGAAAATTACACTAATTCCAAATCCTTTTGTATCATTTATAATATTATAATAATTCCAAATATATTTTAGGAGATAACAAAACTTGTAATAATTTTATATTTTAATGAATAATGTGTAGGCTTGATACCTAAGGTACAAACTCCAGAGATTTATAAAATTGTATCACAAATAACAATCTTTTTTTAACACTTTATTTTTAATTAATTCCTACACCCAACATAGAGTTTCAGCCTACAACCCCGAGATCAAGAGTCACATGCTCTACTGACTGAGCCAGCCAGACACCCCAGAATAATAATCTTTTGAAATTTCTGAAAATGAGGAAAGAAAAGTATTTTTTTTTTTTGAAAGGTGGAATAATGGTCTCCCTAAGATGTCCATGTCCTGACCCTGGAGCACATGACTATACTACTTTGTATGTCAAAAGAAAATTAGAGATGCCCATGGAATTAAGGTTGCTAACCACCTGACTTTAAGAACAGGGATATTATCCTGGAATATCTGAATGGCCTCAATTTAATCATATAAATTCTTTGAAGAGGAAGAGGGAGTTAGAAGATTGAATCAGAAAGATGTGACTTGAAAAAGGCCCAACCTATCAGATATGTTATTGCTGGCTTTGGAGACAAAAGAAGAGGGCCACTCATCAAGAAATACAACCTCTAGAGGCTGGAAACAGCCCTTGATTTATAGCCAGCAAGAAAAGGAGACTTCAGCCCCACAACAAAAAGGATCTGAATTGTGCTAACAACCTGAATGAGCAGAAAACATTCTCGTATAGTTTTGGGGAAAGAATGTAACCAGCCAGCTGATATACTGGGTTTAGTCCTGTGAGACCCAGAAGAGACTCCTAACCCATAGAAATTTAAGATTATATATTTATGTTATTTAACCTAATACATTTGTGGTAAAACAAAATGGATACAGTACTAGTTTATATCAGTATTAGTATAAACTAGAGATTAATAAGATTGTATCACTATATACAAATCTCATGAAATTTCTAAAAATGAGGTGAAAGAAAACTTTTTGTTTATTTGAAGTCTTCTTTTATAGGTTAAAAGAATGCCTTCTAGTTCAAAGACCTATTTTTTCTGTTTATTCAGCAAATGTTCGTTGACTGTCACCAAGGTTTAAAGACCTCAGAGGTGTTAAAACAATACTAGCAACTGGGATACAGAGTTTGACAGTAGACCTGTGGTCATACCACATCTCCAATGCAAGGTAGCTAAACCAATTCCTACCAGGGAAATAGTAACAAGGAAGAGGAAAGGAGGTTTCCATTTTGGATTATCAGGAGTCCTTGATTACTTGGATGGTTTAAAAAAAATTTTTTAACATTTATTTATTATTGAAAGACAGAGAGAGACAGAGCATGAGCATGGGGCGGGATGCGGCGGGGGGGGGGGGGGCAGAGAAAGGAGAAGACAAAGAATCTGAAGCAGCTCCAGGCTCTGAGCTGTTAGCACAGATCCTGATGAGGGGCTCAAACTCACTAACCGTGAGATCATGACCTGAGCGGAAGTCAGATGCTTAATTGACTGAGACACCCAGGTGCCCCAATCAGGTGGCTTTTAGATGAATATTGGAGAATTACTAGTATTTTATCATATAGACTTAGGTTAAAAAAGTGTTCTAAGGAGGGGCGCCTGGGTGGCTCAGTCGGTTGAGCGTCCGACTTCGGCTCAGGTCATGATCTCACAGTTCGTGGGTTCGAGCCCCGCATCAGGCTCTGTGCTGACTGCTTGCTCAGAGCCTGGAGCCTGCTTCAGATTCTGTGTCTCCTACTCTCTCTGCCCCTCCCCCGTTCACGCTTTGTCTCACTCTGTTTCTCAAAAATAAATGTAAAAAAAAAAAAAGTGTTCTAAGGAGTAAGAATAAATGAACTATGACATTGACCTTGGAATGTGCAGACCTATACCAGTGATTTAGCTATATCCATGTCTAAATTACATCAACATCAATGAAAGATTTATGTTTAAATAAATATTAATAAAATATGTTTAACTAAATAAAAGATTTATGTTAAATAAATAAAAAAATGTTTGAGAGTGAGAGGACACTCTCAAAAGACAGCTGGTTCTATTGTCCAGCAGTTCATATAACTATTAACATCTTCCTTAGTATTAACTGAAATATGCCCTATTCTAATCTCTAGCCACTGGCTTTGATCTGAGTAACTAGAGCATTTGAACACATATATTTTCCACCTTTCTCAAAATTATCTTTCGGATCTTCAAAAATATTTCTGTTTCTTTTTGTGTCTCTTCTCTCAAACTAAGTGCCCCTAATTCCATCTGCCAACATTTAACATAACACTGATGGGAACATCCACCACCATGTTCATTCTTCCCTGAATATTCTCCAGTTGAGAACATTCTCTCTTATTATTGTAGAATCAAATTATTTTGGAAAATATTAAGAAAATAATTTGGTTCCTTGGGTGTGTGTATAGGCATTTCCAGGAACTGAAGCATAGAGACCTTGTTAACCCATGAGATCAACATGAAATCCAGTCATTTCATCTTCAGTGTTCCTTCAGCTTCAGTGGTCCTCTTGGCCATCTAGAGATACACTAGAATCATTTTTCCCTAATAAGTGAGTTTTTCTAAACACACTAATTTTGCTTTTTTAAAACCATTATACACTAGTAAAAGAGCACAACATATACCAAAGTATTCCTGAAGTAAATTAGAGACATTTGTGTCTTCTTAAGGGGCAACAAGGGGACCCTGAGTGGCTCAGTCGGTTAGGTGTTTTACTTTTGATGTGAGTTCAGGTTGTGATCTCACAGTCATGGGATAGAGCCCTGTGATGGGTCCACTGGGCCTGGAGCATGCTTGGGATTCTCTCTCTGCCTCTCTCTCTGCCCTTCCCCCACTCATGCATGCGCTCTCTCTCTCTCTCTCTCTCTCAGTATAAATAAATAAACATTTTTTTTAAAAAAGGAAGCAACTAAGTTCTAAGAAAGCCGTAGGTTTACATTGTGTTCTCTCCTACTGCTGGCAACCTATGCAGCCTTGGTTAAAAGTTGTAAGTACTCTAAGATCTATCATCTATATATAAATGTATAGAATTGATTCATGGGGTTGTGGTATAAAGTACAGGAAACAGCCTATTCAAATTGCCTAGCAAGAGAGCGTGGGGCACAGTAGATTTTAAATACAGGTAATTCTCTTTATTCTTAACCAGGATACATTAAAGATCATTTTCTTTTATTTGATCAAACAAGAGCATATATATATATATATATATATATATGTGTGTGTGTATACACACATATATATGTATATATACATATATGTTTATATTTATATATGTATATGTGTATGTATATACATATATGTGTGTGTATATATATATGTATATATATATGTATATATATACATATATATATATGCTCCTCTGTTCTCAACAGAACAAGTACCTCTGAAATGCTATCAGAAAAAGTTTCTACTCAAAATTCTACCTCATTTTTCGATTGTTAATATAAGGAAACGGCTCTACTATGGTGCCCTGGTGATCTTGAACATATCCACATAGGCCATGCAGACAAATGCTTGAACCACTACTAATGCAGGTCTTAGAATAACATTTTGTGATTCTTTGAGAACATTTAGAGGATGGGAGGTCTGTGAGAACCTGCGATGATGTCATTGCCCTTTTGCCTCCATATCTCCCCTACAAGGCTCTCATAAGAGTTTCTCATTGTCTCCTGGGCACTGGCAAGGTATGAGGGTTTCTGTCTTGCCCACCCCCTAATAACAGTCTTCAGAATATAAAACTGCTTAGATGCGGACTACTATCAGCTCCTCAACAACTTAGTGTCCTACTAATTGTCTTGCCGTCCCCTAGTTCTTTTTGCTTTGATGTTCTTTTTTTGGCATGTGGCACATGGACCATGAGGAGCTGGCTCATTTGCTGTTTTCTCCTTCCACTGTTTATGCAAATAATGATAAACCAAAGAGTGGTTCCTTGTAACTTTCCTGGTCAAATTAGTCAGCCCTTGGCCTTGTCTTGTGTGTGCTTGAAAGTTTGCAGGTAGAAGGCTAAAAAATTGAAAATCTAAAAAATAGCCCTCTTGCCCCCCAAAGAGTCTTCAGAGCCACTGCTGTCTAGGATAATTAAAGAGATTTGACTGTTAAATATAAAAATTACATTTAGAGGAATGTAACTTTGAAAATAGGCACAACTACTCCTGGGACATAGACATAATTTTTATTCTGTGTTAAGATAAATATAAAGTTACTTATTAGTCTTTCATTGCATCTATTTTTTTTTTTTTTTGGCTGTTAATTGACACTTCTCACTTCCATAAAGCCCTACATTTTCCTTCCAATTAATTTGTTGGGATTCTATTGGATGGGGAAACCAAATAAACAAGATTGACAAGTTTTAAAAGTTAGATAATGTCAGAATCAGAATGTTACTGCCAAAGAGGAACCATATGAATTCTGGCTTCTGTTGTCAGACACAAGATTCTGGAAAGAGGGTGAGGGATCTTTCCATGAATGTAGGTTCTAAGCTGGTTCTCACACTAGGTTTTCACTTACTTTTGATACTTGAATTGTTCCCTAAAAATATTTTTGAAACTCATCCTTTCCCCACCTTCCCAGAACACTTATTTTTTCAAATAAATATTTCCTGAAACAAAACAAATAGATTAATATAGTTTAACATGAATGCCATATAACACATGAATGAAAAGCAATGACTTTGAATTCAGAATCCTGAGTTCAAACTGTACCTCTGCTCAGAGCTGAGTTATGATCTTGTCCATGCTACATAACCTCTTAGCGTCCGTTCTCCTGTCTGTTAAGTGAGACTACATGATACTTGCTTCAGGAAGCTGTTGTATGAATTAAGTGAAACATTTCAAAAAAGTGATTTGCAGAATAATTGGTAGATCTTATAAATTCCATACTTACTAACCATAATGATAATAATTATCCAAGCATTTATTCATTTTAGAAAAAGCATTGTTTGAGCACATATTAGGACAGGCTTTGTTCTAGGCATGGGAAACGTAAAGATTTGAAACTCCGTTTCAGGAGAGACAAGTATGTAAGCAAAGTTGAAATTTCTTTTTAGTATCTACCTTCTTCTCCATGCAACTTAGACTCAGCTATCTCTGCTTTGCTAAGTTACTAATCTCCCATTTAATTTCCGTTTCCTCAAAAGGTGTCATCTTCTGTTTGCTGTTTTTTTCTTCCCTGATTATCTTTTGGGTTTCACATCTATGTCAGGGATGTGGATGTCAATTTAAATGTAGGATTCAATTGACCATGTTTAAGTGTAAGGTTAATAAATACTATTAAAGAAATCTCAAAGGTGCCATTGGAAATTACAGAGAAAGGAATAACAGTTTTTGCCTGGTTGAGTCTGGGAATATTTTAGTAAATCAGAACAATTTGTGTTGAGTCTTGCAGGGTGAACTGGGGTTAGAAAGACTGAAAGAAGGGGATAAACAGAGCAATTGCATAATCATTTGGGAAGTGAGGCTTCAGGGAGACAAGTGCTACCTGCATGGAGTGTGCATGTGAAGTTCTAGAGGATCTGAGAAATTCAGACTACTCTTTACCTGAGGACTTGGGATGATACAGACATATTAAATTTTAAAATAATAATTCTTAAAAAGTTTGAAGAAGAAATTAATGAGAGAGTGAGTGCAGGTGCAGAGAATAGGTGAGACGCTGTTGAGAGAGACCAGGCCAGGAATGAAGAGGGCTTGGGTACAAAAGTCTATCTGATTAGCATCACAAATTTGATTGTGGGTGAACTCATTGTATAATTTCAGGAGTCTTTCAGAGCAATGTGTTGCTCTGTTAGACTTAATTCATTTCTCTTGTGTTTTTTTTTTTTCTTCCATCCATTATCCTTCTACCACTCCCATCCTCAAACCATCTCCTCTATAAATCTTTGCCAAGGGTAGAAGAGGGCACAGATGCCAATTTATCTTGGCCTCGTGCTCACCATGTTATTTCATAGCGTTAAACAAATTTTTAGCTCTTATGACCAAGAGCATGAGGTGATATGCACAAATCTTACAAATTTGCTTTTTCCCTCTATTCCCTTCAAAACGCTTGTCTCTAAAACTGGCACCACATTGCTGATGCAGGCAGTGAAACCTGTCCCTGTCCAGAATTCCAGATGGTGTGCATGGCTTTTTATCTCCTATTGGAAAATGGTATATTCAGGGCAAGTTATATGTACATTAAATTTCATTGGCAAATTATTTGACACTCGGATAACTGATTAAATTAATTGAGCTTTTAATCTACATTGTTTGATGCAAAACAGGCTGTTTAATCTCTTTTCAAATCTGGATATTTAAAATTAAAGCATTTTTGCTTTTCCTCATAAAAACCATTTATTTCTCAAACATAACTAATTAGCCAACAAGGTATCATAAGAGACGGATGCCAGTTTTATGAAAGTTTACACTCTTGTAGGTTGAAATTACTTTGACATTTATTATTCCCAATAAACCACACACTGTGCATCTTAGGCCAATGGTGTATAATGTTTATGGTGTATATATTTTTAAGATTTCCTGAAATAATAGGGGGCTTACCCATGGCATGTATTTATAAGCCAAAACTCAATCATTTTTGGATTCATATACACTCAAAAATAGGGACTCAATTAGTTGGTAGAATTCATGAGGCAGATATATGTTCCCTTAATAATTAAAAAAAAAAAGAAACCTAACAATTCACAGTGGGTAATTTAGACATCTGGTAAACCTCATCCCATATTAAAAAAAAAAAAATCTACCCAACATCTGTGATACTTTGCTCTAATTATGTCAAAGCAATACAGAAATAATAGATGAAAATAAAAGCCTCCCAGGAATTGAGGTCAGAAGGGAAAATATTTTAAGGTATTTGGGATTTTTTTTTTAATTAAAAGTATTTGATTGCTTCACAACATTTGTTCCTCTGGTAGAAGGCCTTTCCTAAGACACTATCTTCCTGGAAAGACGGTTTTTTTTGAAGTCGTGCTCTAAGGAAATATCACAGCTGTACATAGATGTGAGATTTCCCTTATATATGAAATGCTATTTTTTTTAACAGCACATGCGAGAGAGAAGAGGTTCAAAGTAGGATTTAAAAATGAAAGTTATTGCATGGTCAGATCTATCAGTTCACAAAGGAAGGGCTCAAACATAATGTGATGTTCATAATTTGAGAGATATGAATGGGTAATGAAGCCAGGAGACTGGAAATCTTCATTGATGATTGTTATAAGTTTAAGTAGCTTGGGTTTGACTGGTGGACCACTGGAGGAAATGAGAAAGAGTTAATTAAATGGTTTTAGGGAAACTGTCATTGCTTCAGTGTTTTCAGTAATAGGCTGAATTTAGGGTTGGTTGGGGAGAGGATACATAATGACAATCAGTCTATCAAGTAAGTTTAGGCCAGGTAGTCAGGGCTGTGATCCAATCATGAGGCACTGTTCATTTTGGTGTTAACACATGTCAGGTCTTTTATAATTAGATCACTAACTTAGATGTTTCTGTGTGTTTCCTTTTCCTGTCTAATGCCATAGTTTCAAATATGAGATATTGTATGACCTCCTCATGTGATGAACTCCTTATTTCTTAATCACTGGTAATGATATTTGCTAAGAAGGATATATTTATTTTATTCATAAATTGTTTTTTTAATATACTTAAATAATATAATGCTTCTGTTCAGCATCTTTAACCAGATTTATAAACTTGGTAATATAAACAGTTGCAAAAGTACAACTTTATTCTTTAAGATATAAATATTATTTTGTTTCATGAATAGCAGTACTGTAGAAATCCCCTAAAATGAATGTGTAGTGAAACAGATGCTTTGTAAATATGAACTTAAGTGCTCTTTTCTGGCAAGTTAATGCAAACTAATTGAAGTAACATGAAAAATTACTTGGTTTATATTACAAAGATTAATGTCAGTGATGACAATCTATATATGTCATATGTAAGGTATTAATAAAAACTAAGTAGTTCTTTTGTTAGTTTGTTTAAGGGAATGCCACCTTCCGTGACCTAGAGAGATTTAATTTCCCCTAGTGATCGAGTAGCTGTCATCTGCTACACTTTGAGCAGCAGGGTCTTTATTGGTCTGTGGGCTTTATTGGAATGGCATTGATAAATGCTGAATTACACAGGTCCAATTGTAAACAGAATTCAACTGATTGAAATTCTACAATCCCAGGATTTTGTCAGGGCTGGAATGGACTACGAACACATCTAGCCAGGATTATGCCAAAGTGTTTGCCACACCACAGACTATCTTCTTCACTTATTAATAGATGGTTCCATAAAGAAACACAAGACACTATGCGACCAAGTAAGTTAGGGATATTTAAGCACAGTTGAATCTCTTTCTTCAGTGTAGAATCTCTCAGTGTTTATAGGATGGTCAAGGTCCCTGTGCAGATTTGAGTGAGTACATAGTATTCAGTGATGTGGAAGTTTACCTTCTTCTCTCTCTCTTTCTTCTTCCACCTATTTTTACTTTTTATGAAGCATTTCATGGGACCAGTGTTTTCTCGAAGGCATCTAGGAAAAGGCTGATTTTATCTAACCCAATTTACAGATAATAAAATACTACATGCCGGCTAAGGGATGCATACATGGGAGGACGGGGAACATGCAGTATACAAAACAAACTTGTGTTCTTAAGAAGAACATCAGACATGAGACATAAAGATCATACTGCAATGACTCAGTCAACCCAAGGTCTTGAGGGTTGTGGTGGAGGACAAACTGAAAGAATGCCCTGTTGATCACTAATACAAATGACAAATTCAGGAGAGTAAGATACAAAACAAGAATGATTTGGCAGAGCTAAGAGCTTGAAGCTACAATGAGACTCAGAAAGGGGACAGACAGGATACTGGCTATGACCAAAGTTTAAGGAGAGGGCAGCATATGATGATTTCAAACTCTGCTTATAGAGCAATGATGAGAACAATTCAAGTTTGATATAGGGGGGCATCTGAGTGGATTGGTCGGTTAAGCATGTGATTCTTGATTGTGTCTCTGGTCATGATTTCACAGTTTGCAAGATCCAGCCCAATGTCAGGCTCTGTGCTGTCAGTGTGCACCCTGCTTAGGATTCTTTTTCTCCCTCTGTCTCTGCCACTCTCCCACTCTCGTATGCTCTCTCTCTCTCAAAATAAATAAATAAGCTTAAAAAAAGATTTAATATAGAAACTCTTCTCAGGTTCTAATTACCCTAAAAAATCGCTTTTCCTACTTTACCCTCAGGCAGACAGTTGTTGAGTTAGAAAGAGGTACTAAGATTTTTAGGAGGGTCCCCATACCATTTGGAGAGAAGAAGTCTTCAATTTTAGATAAAGGCTTATCTCAATATAAATCCCTTTCTGGGAGTGGGACAGGGACTGTCCATACTCTACCAGGAAGGGGCTTCCTTTCTGATTTCTACTAATGTAGTCATGTTGATCATTCTAACATTTTCTTTTGCTTTTTCCTTTTCTTCTTTTTTTCCTCTTCTTTCTCCTTCTTCATTTCCTCTTTCCTTCCTGTATAACTTTCTTTTAGACAGGCTTTTAAATCATGACCTCGTCCTCTCATGTATGTGTGCAATTTGTTTTTCCATTTGTTTTATGTTAGTTTGCTTGTCCTGGTGCTTATCAGCACAGGGACTAATTCTTCAGGAATAATTCTAAGTTTTCATGGAAATGTGTCCAAATGCTTACAGCAAAAGAGAAAGTCCAAATGACTGCAAATTTGGAAAGCTTCCTAAATTTTGCTTAGGAAGTCAGATAGACTTTCCAGATGTAAGCGAATTTATCACTTTCTCACAGCCAAGTGCACTTGTGATGTGTGTTGTTCTATATTTTGTTTGCAACACTCCAGCCAAATACAACAGTGAAACAATACAAACCAAATAAATAACATTAAAAAACCTTCCAGGGCCTTTCTTTCGTCAACTGGGAAAGTTGGAAACGATATTATATCTTCCTTCTTCTTCTTAACCTTTTTACGATATCTCATTCTTTCTCATACACACATTGTTTTTACTCTCAGTAGGCATGAGTATAACATGTAGCAGGTCTGGGGAAACAAGCCTACCTAAGTCATCATTGTAAAAGGACTTGCCGGTATCCACCTTTTCTCCTTTTGGGCATCTAGTACATGGATCAGCAAATCATCACCACACATTAAAAATATATATACTAATTTATTTAGTCAACATTAGGTTATAAAGCAACTTTGTGTGCTAGGTATTATTCCTCTTCTCATGGAGAGTGTTTTCGAGAAGAGAGGAGACAACAGGCAAAGAGAGATATGAGATAGTTTTCACACGTTGATGAGGATTGTGAGAACAATGACTAAAAAGGGGGCCTTGGTCCACAGAGGATGATTAGGATGGGGGGCCAAGAGTGCTTTGGGTGGTTAAGAAATGCCTTATTAAGAGGTTAGAGCGTCACCTAAAAGGCAGAAAGATGTAACTAACCATAAACACCCCAAGCAGAGAAAACACAAGTGCAAAGGCCCTAAGGAAGGATTCACAGTCTTGTGTTGGAAAGAGGAAGTCAAGGAAGCATGGACCAAACCATGCAGGCACTGGTGAGCTATTTAAAGCAGCTGATCTAATCTTATGTGCAGCAGAAATCCCTGGGGAGGGATTTAAGAAGTTGAGGGACATAATATCATTTATGTTTTCAAAAGATTTCATTCAGTTTTCGATAGAGGTCTCATAATTTCTGGAAACATTTAAATCCGGCATACATGAGGAAAATATAAATGATTATTTAAGAATGAAAAAAACGCATATTATAGAGGGAGAACTGTATATATGGGTTAGTTCTTTGTGGTGGAGACATACATAAGGATATATATTTAAACACTTTTGAATCTAATATGCACATATTATTCACGTTTTACTATCACTGAAATCCAAATGTTTTAAAATTGTTAGTATGTCGAAGTTAAATTTGTAGTATATGCTCCTTAGAGGTAAGTAAAAAAAAAAAAGTCAATGCTTTTACAATGGATATTATCCTCATATTTGACGAATTTGGGGGAACCAATGTGTACATTAATACTTACTGAGTGTTTATCATTCTAAACACTACTCAAAGTGCTTTGTATGTATTAATTCGGGGGCTGTCAATTCTTTTCGTCTCCTTCATGTGTTTCAGGGGTGCTGTTTTATCATTCACTCTCCATTCAGAGGTAATCAAGGCCCAGGGCACCAGACTTTCAGTGTTAAAACTGGGATAGCCATAGAAAACTAGGATGACTGGTCACCCTGGCCATCCTTGTCTACCATAATTGTTTCCTGACACAGGCAAACAATCCAGATCAAGCCAGTAAGAGTCCTCTCTGGGACTTTTATTAGTCCCATCAAACAACGTATGCTTTCTTTTTGAACCGATAGATATCAAAAACATCACTATATGTTAAGAGTACTTGATCACCATCAATGCAGATCCCAAATTAAGACCTTGCTTAGAATAAAAACCAAAAGAAGGCACCTGTGGAAAGTGTCCAGATGACACCATGTGAGTTTCTGCATGAAGGTAGACCTGTAACCATTTTTTTATCTTTGGCTCTTTAGAAAATAAACTTCCCTCTCTGAGATGGGTTTCTTTGCCTTCTGATCATAATTACCCTCGCACATATATTACTTTGTCCAATAAGCTTATTTCCTATTTCTAATTCACAACAATTAATGGAGAAAAGCAGTGGGAAGTTTCTCATAAGAAATATATCAGTGTGAAGGGCACCTGGGTGGCTTAATTTGTTAAGCACTCAACTTCAGCTCAGGTCATGATCTCATGGGTTTTTGAGTTCAAGCCCCACATCAGGCTCTCTCTGCCAGCACAGAACCTGCTTCAGATCCTCTGTTCCCCTCTCTCTCTCTCTCTCTCTCTCTCTCTCTCTCTCTGTTCCTACCCCACTTGGACTTGCTCTCTCTCAAAAATAAACATTAAAAAAATGAAAAAAAAAAGAAATATATCAATGTAGAGGGAGAGGAAGCATAGATATGTATATAGCTTTAATTGTTTTCAAAAAGGTCCTGTTTTAACTATTACAGAGTTGATCATTTCAATGTAGCATTTAAAGTTTTTGTTTGTTTGCTTTGCCTGTTCTTTGCTTATTTCAATATAATGAAACACTAAGCTAAGGGCTTTATCTTTGAGGAAGAAGCCTTGGACAAAAAGTGTTATGTATGAAAATTGTGGAAGTTAATGCTTTGAACCTTATTTTCTTCCTTACCACTACTTAAAATGACATCAAAGAAGCAATAAAGGGATACGCTGATATTTTCATCTGTGCCCCTAGTTAAAAATGCAGTGAAACTTCAGGTACTTATCAATAATTTCAAAAGGCAGAATAAGTACCATGAGGATCAAGAACACATCAGTGTCAAAGGGAGACTGCGTAGGCTGAAGCCATTAAGTGTGAGACAGATCTCGGGGGAAAAGGGCATCATTCCATGGTCAAATATCAGATCTCTTGTGGAGAGTAAAGTGTGGCCAGTGGCCAGAGACCCAGAGTTAAGGAAGAAAACTGTAGGAGAGAAAGAAATGGATGTGAGTCCAGGTCAAGAACTTGTAGAACCAAATGGGTTGGTTAGAAACAGAAATGGACCTCTGGGTCAGCAGAAGATGGGAGACCCCAATAAATATTTTTTAAATTGTTTATGGGCCTCCGTTTAAAAAAATGACCTTTTAATTTAAGAAGAGTATGGGATTTACAGAAAAGTTGCAAAGATAATAGTGCATAGAGTTCCCATATACTTACTCTGTGCCTCTTTCCTTATTATTAGCATTTTTTTTAAAAAAAATCTCAGTGTAGGGTTGGAAAACTGATGACCAGGCTGTTGTGTGCTATCTATGCTAGGGATCTAACAAAACCCAACTAAAAGAGGTTGAATCACCTAAAGGTAGACTCACAGCATCGTAAAGGAAATCTAGTAGAGCTAGGGCTTTCACTTAAGGTGGCATCTGACCAAAAATTTCAGGCTGAATTTAAGCCAGGAATCATAGGACCGCAAAGAGTTGTACATAGTATGTAAAATAATTGACAGAACCTTTTGGAAAATGAAAAACAGACTTGATTTTTAGGGTTGTTCTTTTTTCTAATAATTTTTGTTCTTCCTAAATTATGATCAGGGAATAATACTTGTAATATTTATGGAATGATCGAGTTTATGTATGTTTATTACAAAGAATGAACCATACTCATACATTAGTATTAATTAAATTTCCTACCTTGCTCAGATTTCTTTAGTTTTTACCTCATGTCCCTTCTCTGTTCCAGGATCCCACCCATGGCACCAAGTGCATTTAGTCATTATGTATCCTATGGCTCCACTTGCTGTGACAGTTTCCCAGACTTTCCTTGTTTTTGATAATCTTGACAGTTTTCAGCAGCATTGCAGGTATTTTGTGGACTGTGCCTCCACTGCAATTTGTCTGATGTTACCTTATGATTAGACGGCAGTCTGGTCTTTCATGGGAAGACTACAGAGGTGAAATGCTATCTTCATCAGGCCATATAAAGGGTATATACTATGAACCTCCCTACTGGTGTGAATCTTGGTTGCCTGCCTGAGGCAGAATTTCACAAATTTCTCCAGCATAAAGCTACTCTTTTTGTCCCCCTTTCTACACTGTACTCCTTGGAAGAAAATTACTATGTGCAGCCCACACTTAAGGAGTGGGGAATTATATTCCACCTCATTGAGAGTGGATTGTCTTGGTAAATTACTTAAATCCTTCTGCATGAGATATTTGTCTGTCTTTCCCAATATATTCACTCAAGCATTTATTTATATCAGTATGGACTCATGGATAGCTATTTTACACTTTGGTTAATAATCCAATATCACTGTATATTTTTGCTCAAATTCTTCTAGCTTTGACCATAAGAAACCACTTCAGTTGGTTCCTATGTCCTTCTGGCATATCTTCAAGATATTGTGATTTTTTTTTTAGTACTTCCTTATTTCAGGCACTAGAAGATGCTCCAGGCTCAACTTATGTATTTCCTGTCCCAGCCCAAGAGGCAGCTATTTCCCCAAGGATCTATGGGCCTCCTTTTAAGAGCTGGTTCCATTGTCATGTATTTTTCCAGCAATGTCCTGAATCTTTTCAGAGAGGCAGCTCAGGCTATAGGACTGTTGCAGTGGACACAATAAATTTAGAGATAAAATGGGGAAGACACATTTTGATGGAGTTTTTCCAGTTTGCATGAATTCATGTTATAAGATAATTTGAGCCTTAGAATAAACCTTTGTGTTTCACAGAAGTTCTCACAGTAAATCATATAACCTTAAAGGAATCTCAGTGTGACGGATGCTAATAGAATCTAAATTGTGGGACTTTCAGGTGCCTGGGTGGCTCAGTCGGTTGAGTGTCTGGCTCTTGATTTCAGCTCAGGTATTGATCTCACAATTTGTGGGTTTGAGCCCTTCATTGGGCTCTGCGCTGGCAGCATGGAACCTGCTTGGGATCTCTCTCTATCTCTCTCTCTCTGTCTTCCTCCCTCTGCCCCTCCCCTGCTCATGCTTTCTCTCTTTCAAGATAAATAAACATTAACATTAAAAAAAATTTATTAGCTTTTTCTTTGTCTTGATTTTAAAAAAGAGGTGTGGATACAAGCATGGTAAATGTGCGCTCACTACCAAAGCTTCTCCTCACCAGATAAATATATTATGAAACTGTGCTAGTTAATGAAGATTTTGTATCATCTATTTGAAACATACCCAGGACCTAGCTCTACTGAAGTACTGAATGGAGTACTTTATAACTATTTGTGAAACAGTATAGTGAAGCCCCCACTCTGTACCAAACATTCAGTTCGAAACTAGATGCTCAGCAATGATGACAGACACATAAGCCAGCATTTTTCGCCATAATGGCACAATGCAAATCTTTTGGAAATGAATATAGAGAAGGCCTGACCCCATCTAGAGAGGTGGATCTCTTTTACTTCACATCTGGGGGGAGGGGAAAGCCTCAGCAGTACATCTTCCTACGTTTGAGAGTGGTGTTCCACTTTGAAACCTTCTCATTCAGATGCCAGCCCACTAACCAATCGCTCTTGTCTTGGTCCCTTAAGTCAAAGAATTGTGTCTGAACCGATTTTCTAGCAATAACTCTACTGTTTATCGTGAAAAGTTTGAGGGTTTTGTTTTCCTTTTCTGAGCAGGAATCAAGTCTTCACATACTGCATTTACCCCCCTATGCCTAAAGCAGTGAATTACAAATACTAAATTTCGACAAACATTTGTCGAATGCATGGGAGAATAACATTAAGCATCATTAAAGTGTCAGTTTGGGGGGATGTGCTTTTAAGTTCTAAGGATCAGAGTAAGTTCCAATCAGAACAACAAATGATTATTTAAAAACAACTTAATTAAACCATTTATAGTTGACAACAGAGTCCTGAAGAGAATAAATACTGGATGAAGGTCAAACAGCTAATATATTTGTTGAGCAGGGAGCTAAATCCAGCTCTTGCTTCCCAGTTGTTTGGAGGTCACACTGTATGCAGGGGACCCTGAACAACATAGGTTTGAACTGCTCAGGTCCACTTGCACACGGATTTTTTTTTTAATGTTTATTTATTTTTGAGAGAGAGAGAGAGCAGGAGCAGGGGAGGGGCAGAGAGAGGGAGACAGAGAATCTGAAGCAGACTCCAGGCTCTGAGCTGTCAGCACAGAGCCCGACAGAGCCCGACACAGGGCTTGAACTCACGAACTGGGAGATCATGACCTGAACAGAAGTCGGACGCTCAACTGACTGAGCCACCCAGGCGACCCACACATGGATTTTCAATAGTATGGTACTATAAATGTATTTCCTCTTCCTTATGATTTTCTTAATAACATTTTTCTTTAGCATACTTTATTATGAGAATACAATATATAATATGTATAACATCCAAAATACGTGCTAATTGATTTGTTTATGTTATCAGTAAGACTTCCAGCCAAGAGTATGCTATGTGTGGGTAATTTTTGAGAGACACAACTTATGGGCAAATTTTCCACTGCATGGGGCATCATGCCCCTAATCCCCACATTGTTCAAAGGAAATGTATATGGTCACATATTGCAGTATAGCTAGGTACTCATTTTTCTGACCCAATATATAGCTCTGATATGTAGTTTCCACATAATGAGGATAATTCTTAAAATCATTTCCAAGGGTTTGTAAAAGCTATACAAAACAATAATCAAAGTGGAGAGTGGACACACAGATTTAGGTTTCTGGAAGAAATCTCCGCTTTTTCTTTTTTAAGGGATGCTGCATGCTTTTGACTGTGTCAATATCTCACCCAGCGCAGGTTGTTGCTGCTAGTGTTAAGTGGTAAGTATGTGGGAGGCTAGAAGCATTGTTACAATTATAATATTTACAGCAGGTCTCTGCTGATCCCTAAATATGGGCTGCAGATCAGCCCAGCAAAATTTTCAATATTAAGTATTCAAGGACAGCAGGAAGCCCTCAGTCATTGTTGGAAAGATCATTTATCACTCAATTGTAATAGCTTTAAATTCTCAGTATGGTAGGCAGGACAATGAATTGGCTATGAAATCAAAAGAAGTAAGTTTGAAATTTTCCACTGCTGCTTACTAACTATGTAAGCTTGGAAAGTGACTTTTTAAGCCTTTATCACTTTACATGTAAAATGGGGATAATAATTCTATGTCACTGGGTTACTGCAAATGCATTGCTGTATTTCGTTTTTCTGCCATCCTTACACAGTCTCTGAACTGCTATGAAATTTTATACTGTTTATTTTCCACGTATTTTTCATTATCCACACTTTTGTTTCCCCTCAACTGCACAGTAGTTCTATATGTAGAAGCACATAAGCTTATTATCCTCATCCACATAACCTTATTCACATAACCTTCCTCCATTATCTAATACAATTTCTCAAACTTGATTCTATTGATATTTGGGGGTGGATAAGTCTTTGTTGCTGTGTGGGGGTCTGAATTGTGCTTTGGGGGTTCTGTCCTTAGCACCATTCTTGGACTCTCATTTAGATGATATTAGCAGCCCCAACCACCCCCCCCACCCCCACTCTCCCAGTTGAATAACCAAAAAAAAAAAAAGTTTCCAAACTTTGCAGAATGTTCCCTGGGTGGGGGCAAAATTGATGCTGGGAAAGAACAAGGGATCTAGTACAGGGCAGCTCAGGATGCAAAGCTTACCAGCTCTATGCCAAGAAGCTCCTTTTGGATGTCCTGCAAGAACCTCAAACCCAGTGCAGCTCAAACTGGATGCATCTTCTTCCTGTCTCTCTAAACTGTTCTAGTCCCTTCGTTTCTGATTCCTACTCTTGCCACAGTTCTCCAGGGATCAGTCTAGACACAAATTTAAAATACATCCTTGGCTGTATTTTTGAAACTTTATTTTATGTATACTAAAAACAAAACAAAAAAACAAACAAACCTGTCTTAAATCAATCCCCTCCTTTTTGCCTCTGATCCTTTGTAAATAAACGGTTACAGGATGAAGATTACATTTATCGTGTATTACCTTTAGTGTGTCCTATGAACATACACATTGAATAAGCAAAAATTATACTTTAAGTCCTGAGGCACCAAGAATATTTCCAAAGACTGTTCATAAGTAAAATGTTGTATAAGAAAATTATAAGAATTAAAAATTTCTTCTCCTTATCTTCTCTGTCATCTCTGCCACCAGAATTCAATACCATGTCTCATCATAGTGAGTGACTGCACTAATATCTCTTCATGATATCTCAAAGTAGTGTTGCTGCTCAAAAACACATGGGTCAGTGCATTAGTCTTACAACAGGCAGATATAGGTCCTTTAGTGATCTGACTAAGCTGGTGGCAATTGCTCAGAATGAGATCAAAAGATATCACCTTTATGATTTTCCTTAAATAAGATAGATTGGTCAAAATGCTTTAATATGACACAATTAAAATTCATGTATTAACATAGGTGATTTCTGGATGTTCATGTGTGTGTGTATGCATGTTTGAGAGAGGGGCAGAGGGATGGGGGGGGCACCAATCATTAGTTAAACAATATTGTCACATCCTCATAATTTTCCCCTACATAAAAAGCCTCTTTTATTTTTTTAACTCAGGCACTTTGTTTATTTATTTATTTTTTGAATTGAAATAAAACTAAAATAACTGCCCTTCGGAAATTAAAAATTAAAGCTCATCACAGATGGTAGGTGTCTCCTCTTATCCAGTCATCTGGCTGATTTTGAACAGATCTCTATTTAATTCCTTTCTTCTGGAAAATTTCTAATCAAACCTTGGAAAATCAACTCCATCAAATATCAAGCACTCCCACCCCAACCCCCCCACTTCAAAGGGTATCAAAAGATGAAGGTTGAGTAATTCATGACCTTGAAATGTGAGCAAAGCATCATTCAACCACTACTGTAGGGAACAGAACCTTCACTTCCATAGAACAGGTGGCAGGACAATTACAGATGTGCAGCTGTTTTATGGCATCAAATTCTCCATGGAAGAGCTGGAGGTGATTGTTATGTAAAAATGTGTTTTATCTCCACAGAATATATTTAATAAAACTGTGAGGTATGTAAATTTGCCAGCCAGAGGTAGAAGCGTTTTGAAATTTGACTATAGTTTTGTTTATATTAAGAAATTACACTTATTAGCGTAAATCATCTAAATCATAAATTAGCATAATAGAAACATCTCTGTAATAAAAAGCTGCCATTCTATTACCACATAGCTTTATTTCTATGAGACTTTATTAGCAATGAATATCAAGCAGGCCAGGAGATGTAATATATTGCCTAATGTGGTATTGTGGAATGGAAAACATACTCCATGAATATGTAAACTCTATTTCCATACATAAAAAAAATAGCTCTATAAATATATATGTCCAGCAACACCAACATGGTGGCCATTATATTATTTTCTTAGCATACCTCATACTGCATATACCTGTAATTATGAAGTATTCAAAATAAATCTTTGCTATTCATGAAATGAAACAATAAATGAAGAAATGAACACTAGGAGCCTACCATTGACATTGCATTATGAAAGTCATTATCCAAAGGGGTGAGTGGGAAAAACAGGAGAAGGGGAAAACAAAAAACAAACAAAAAAACAGGGGCTAAAGAAAGGATAGGAAAGAACTAAAAGAAGGAAGGACAATATTTCTGATAGCCTGTCTCCATGAAGCCTTAATACAACCTTGAGGTTGTCATAGTATTGCCAATGCATAGATAGGACTCTTCCCAGAGAAGTGGGAAGTCCTCTGTGGTCACACAGTCCATTTGAATTTGAATGCAGTCCTGATTAGGAGCTAGCTTGCCTGCTCATATCTCACAGTAGGATATCTTACACAAAGAAAGAACAGGAGAGGGTAGGAAAACTGGATAAACAGGCTTAAATGTCAATGCTTCTGCTTCTTCTTGACATTTCCTGCTTCCTTATTTTCAACATCAGAATTCTGTGCAGACTTCTGTGTTTGAAAAGAAGTTTGGACCCCCCTGCACTTATCTGTCCACCCCTATTCTTTATGAGTTTGTAGTCCCATCAGGATGGAAAAAAACAAGCCCCTGAGAATACTAAAAACTGCAATAAATGTTGCATTAGGGTGACATGGGATCCTGTGTAGCTCAAAGAGGTCGGTGAGGAGGCTCGCTGAGGAAAGGCTGAAGGAGGTGAGACTTGACCCAGGCCTTGAAAGTGTGGGTTAGAGATAGGGTAGGAAAGGAAAGTTTCTGGTTCTAAGAACCCAATTTTCTTACCAAAGAGCACTTTCTCTAGGTTTCTCTAGGAAAGTCTTCTCTTGGATAGAATAGAAGTAGAGATTGACAGTGTTTGTTTATATACAGAATGCTGAAAGCTAATTCTCAAGGGATGGTATTTGGAGGTAGGGCCTTTGGGAGAGGATTATGTCATGAATGGAATCAGTGCCCTTATAAAAGAGGTTCCGGAGAACTCCCTCACTCCTTCTGCCATGTGAGGACACAGCAAGAAGATGGCAATCCATGAACCCGGAAGCAGGTTCACACTGGTCATGGATCTTCCAGAACCTTGATCTTGTAGTTCCAGTTTCCAGAATTGTGAGAAATAAATTTCTGTTGTTTATAGGCCATGGTGTTCTGTTACTGCAACCTGAATGGCTGACAGATTATAGGCATGCTAGAGAGTAATAAATAACAACATTATCTATGAATGGATTGATATTTGGAACAGACCATTCAGGGTCATGCACTACCGAGAAAATGTGTAAGGAAAGGGCCTACTACCTTATAAGTAAGCCATTTTGAATAGTTCTAAGATGACTATATTAATGTAATACAATTTAATAAGTACTTTGT
The DNA here is from genome assembly GCF_014898765.1 of Herpailurus yagouaroundi. Taxonomy (NCBI): domain Eukaryota; kingdom Metazoa; phylum Chordata; class Mammalia; order Carnivora; family Felidae; genus Herpailurus; species Herpailurus yagouaroundi. The sequence goes on from NW_024412421.1 coordinate 15,117,970, forward strand.
GTTATAAAAGGCTTACTTATATGAAACCAAAATCAGTTGAAGTCTCCTAATCTACATGGAGGGTCTATAAAGGAACAGATGACACTCTTTTGCTCCAACTCCGATCTCCAAATTTTCCAAACCCCTGCAATGATAATGCTCTTTCTGCTTCCCTCTACCCACCCCCCCCCCCATTCCAGTCATACATTTCTGTTGGTAGATTAAAGAGGTCAATAGGGATTAAATTGTCTGGATACACATCTCACCTTCCACAATAATGGTATGACTTTGGGTACTTGTTTAATCATAGGCGCCCCTATGTCCTCATATAATCACAGGTGTCTCAGCAGGTGGTAGCCAGGAGTGAATAACATGGTGCAGGTAAGGCTTTTTACAAATAACACAAATATGTGTTGAATGTCAGTTGTTGTTTCCATTAAAATGGCACAAGAACAAGAAGAAGAAAATGTTATGCAGGATTTAAAACTTCGTTCTTGTGTTCTCTTATGCCAATGACTTCTTACGAAGCCTATCAATATGGTGTTTTCCTCCCCTTTTATTTTCTAAAGATAAAAAAAGGAGAAAGAAGGGACTAATTTCTCTGGAAATAAAATCAAGCAGCTTTCCGTGTACCGAACGGGAAAGTGCCTTTTCAGTCTAATCACTGCACTACTTAATGCAGGAAATTAAAGAGCGGATCACATGCCACAAGCTTCCACATTGTCTCTTGCTGCACATATAGCTATGTCTCCACTATCAATCAGGTAATCCTAGGTAAGCTGTATTCAGAGTTCCACAAGATTCCAAAAGTAACTCTCTATGGGCCAACTCTATCAGAATTATCCTAAAAGTAAGTTAGCAGAAATTCTCATGTATTCTATCCATGGCCTCTGTTTTTTTATGCCTCTTTGTTAACTCCAACTGTCAAAGATTAATTACACCTATAAAAGGCAGAATAGTGATGGGATTAAGGGAGGGTTACTGGGATTGTATTACAAAATACACATTTTGTCTATTCCCCTCACTAATGGGTGACCTGAGCAATATTATATAATCCTAGGATCCGTAATATCCTCATCTGGGAATTTTAATACCATCTACTTGGAGGGATGTTGAAAAGATTAAACAAGACAATACAAAAATGTTTAGTAACATACATGACACACATAGAAACATGTACTCATACACATACACAATTCATTTAGTTGGTTATTTTCAATATGGCTCTAGTCTCAGCACCGTGAAGGCACAAAGAATCTAGATTCCAGGAGGACACAAAGATCTCTGCCAAATCACAATAGGATTGTTAATGTGCATATGACTTGCTAAGAGTACAGAAGACCAAGGAAAGACCATACATTTACAGAAAATAATATGACGATGAAGCCATGAAAAATGCACGAAGGAGAGAGAAAGGTGTTGAATGCTGGACATAGCACAACACGGCGTCAAGATTCAATGGGTCAGAATTCCAACACAAACCTTCTAAGAGCTAGCTTTGTGATTGCAAACTGGCACAGGGGGGTCTCACTTACCTCGTATTTTGCTAATGTTAAACTCTAAACACATACATTCCATCAAGATTAGAAACACAGGTCAGTAGGTAAAGGGTTCATCTGTTTGTCCTTCCTTCTTTCCTTCCTTCCTTCCTACCTTCCTTCCTTCCCTCCTATTTCCTTCCTTCTTTCCTTCCTTCTTTTCTTCCTTCCTCCCTCCTTTCTTGCCTCCTTCCTTTCTTGAACTTTTGCTCTTGCTTGCCTGTGTGAGTTTTGCAAACTTGTGCACTGTAATGCAAGTGGAAATGCACCTGCATTTGAAAGACTTAACAGCTGTGGCATTTGGACTTCTCATACCGAGGGTGACGCTCCTCATTTCCCAGGGCAATGTGATGCTGTGTCTCACATCTCATGGGAAAGCAACATCCCCTAGTGTTGCCCAAAACAGGAACAACAGAACTTCCTAAGAGACAAAATTGTTTCCGCACTGTTGCCCTGAGGAGGAAGCTGCCCTCTCCCTGAGTGGATGAGTGTGTTATGCCACTTGATCCAATTATGACAAAAACAGCAATTTAATTCATATTCAGTTAGCCATTACCTTCAATAACAGTGACGGCACTGAATTTGAAGCGTGACTGGCACTGACAATACCTGAAATGAAGTGCTGTAAATATCACCGCTGGGAGACTCCCCCAACAGCTGCCGGGTCATACCATAAATGTCTCTTTCCTCAAGGGAGGGTCTCCTGTCTGACAGTTTTACACTGCTTCTATGTTCAGGGACAGACACTAGATTTCCTTGGAAAATTGCACGAGAGACAACTGTGATTCTCTGGCAGTGGTTTAAGATGTATAGAAGCTTATAATTTCATATTACATTTGAAAATGAAAGGCTCACTTTCTTTTTGAAATGCATTATTTCAGTGAAATGCTACCAAGTAAATAGTAAATGCTATTTTTCTATATGTAGACAGGACCCTAACACTTGGTTCAAATACGAGGTTTGGTGCTCTATCTTTGGAACAACCAAAGTCAGGCTGTGTATCTTGGATATTTAAGCAGCATCTTTTCTGAAGTGTCCTTTATGCATTTCTACCAGCTTGCAGGTACTTCATTATGCTTTTTAATAATCTCTCCCGATATTTACTAAGAAGCACTACTGTGTTTATGGAAACAAACTCATTTATTTTCCAGTGATCTCCTCACAGCTGAGACCTGCTGAAGTCTCCCAGTGTGTGGCCCTACAACACAGGAGCATATATTTGTAAGATTATTAATGTTACAGTGATTTAGATAGAACACCACCTGATAAAGTAAGCTATTATAGATGTTAGGCAGAGCTATATGCTAGGTAAGGACTCTGAGTGACAATGGGAAATAGGACTATACGCTACTAAAAAAAAAAAAAAAAAAAAACGATGGTGCAAACAGAACTCATTCCAAAATGCAACATTCTCTCAATTGTCCTGATTCTTTTGTAGATGGCTTTGTAAGCATGCTTTTGGTGAGGTCTGACCAGTCTGAAAGCTGAGGTCATTTCTTTTCTCCAGATACTAAGCACTTGAGTCTCTTCAACAGAAGTACTTTCCTGATGAGAAGGATTGTATTGGGTGTGCCCAACCCCCAGCCATAGTACTCTGCAGTGTAATTGTTGAGTATGTTATACTCTTTGATCCAATTATTACAAAAATAGCCATGCAATTCATATTCAACTAACCATTAGCTTATAACCATTATGTCTTGCTATTTGGAATTAAGAAACAGGGAATGTTATAGTCTCTGGCTATAAAGGTAAAGTATAAGCTTAAGGTAAGTATTATTGTGCTCTTAAAATATAAAAAAAACCAAACAAACCCTGTTTATTTAATGAAATGTATATTCAGTGTAAGCTCTTAAAATCCTTACAAGGGGCTTTGTCTTTCTGAAATGTTCTATGAAACATCACCTTAGATCTTTCTGAGGTCTTAAGCATGGATCTTACACGTTTCCAACCTGGAATTGATCTTGGTCCAGAAGACCTTTCTTAATTTGAGAACCCACTGCTGTCTCAAAGGTTGGTCTGGGCACTTTATAAATCCTTCAAATTATAGTTGAGAAATAAATAGTTTGTCCCTTAGTCCATCTCTGTCTCGTCTTATTTTATTACAGAAGAAGGCAGATGGCACCTTCTATATTCCATCTGGAAATACCCATCACTATCGCATCAAGTTAATTAAGTACATTTCATAATTTCCACATTACTCAAGGTGACGATTTTTAAACTAAATTTTGCGCATTTATATAAAGTGGCTCCTTTCCTAAGCTTTTCATAACATTGTCTTCCCAGTCTTCAAAGTCTTGACCAATCACTATCTTTCTAGCTTTCCCCTTCAGTTTCCTCAAGGTTTTGCCTCCTTCTGTCTTGGTCCCAAAGCAAATGCCACATGTTTTACATTTTTATTATGTATAGTACAGTTTGCTACAGTATAATTCTATAGACAATCACAGTATTTTTACAGGACTTTCCTTCCAAGTTCAAAATTTTATATTTGTTTGTTCTTTCTGTTTAACACCCCACCTCAGTACTTAATGATAGAAAACAACCACTTTAGTACAGTCATGGATTCTGCAGGCCAGGAATCTGAACTCAGCACAATGGTGTGTCTTATTTCTGCTTTGTGATATCTGGACCCTCAGCTGGTAAGATTCGATGTTTGGGGTGTCTTGATTCACATGTTTGGCTGTTGGCTGGGATCTCAGCCAAACCTATTAACCACAGCACCTACAAGGGGATTCTCTGTGTGTCATGGATCCTCAGGAAAGCTGGACTTCTTAGCTGTCTCTAAAAGAAAGTGTTCTGGAAGCTGCATTGACTTTTATAACCAAAGCACAGAGGTTACCTAGTGTCATTTCCAACATACTGTACGGGCCAAAGCAGACCCAAGCCCAAACAGATAAAAGGGAAAATGACATATATATCCAGTCTTTGAGTGGGAAGAATGTCAAGTTGACATTGTAGAAGAGTGTGTAGGATGGACGATGTCTGTTGCATCCATCTTTGGAAAATACATTTGACCCGATGCCTAGCACGACACCTTGTTTAGATGGTAGCATTCTTGTATTAAGTAAAGTAGGTAATCTATTAGCAACAAATATACCTTTTTCCTACTATTCTACATAAATACATTTTAATTGTGAATGAAAAAGTAATATAACTTCTAACCTTAATTTTTATATGAATTGTCACCCATGCATGTTTCCACTACTGTTTAGACTTACTTTCTCAGTTTACACATCTGAAAAGTAAGTTGCAGAGACGCAGAGATTTGACCCTGGTCACATAGTACATATTATGTGGCATTAAGATTAAATCCACATTTTAACTCTGTTCAATGGTCCTTCAATTAAGCTAAATAGCCTCTCATCTGAACTACTTATTAGAATATTTTCATGGTAAGAAGTATTTTCCAATCACTTTATAAATGACTCAAATTTCAAAGTGATTTCATATGAATAACCAAAACAGGCCTGTAATAACTAAAAAACAGAGTAATTTCACCTGAATGAACAACTTGTTAAGTCAATCCTCTTTTCTTTCTTTTTTATTTATTTATTTATTTTAAACGTTTATTTGTTTTTGAGACAGGGAGAGACAGAGCATGAACGGGGGAGGGTCAGAGAGAGAGGGAGACACAGAATCTGAAACAGGCTCCAGGCTCTGAGCTGTCAGCACAGAGCCCGACGCGGGGCTCGAACTCACGGACCATGAGATCATGACCTGAGCCGAAGTCGGACACTTAACCGACTGAGCCACCCAAGCACCCCAAGTCAATCCTCTTTTCAAAGAAAATCATGGCGTTGGTTTAAGTGTGATTCAGATACATGTTGATTTGCTCTAAGGGCAGTAAGGCATCAGAAGTCTCCATTTCAGAAAGCCAAAGTGAAGTTAAAAAATTAAATTTCCATTAAGGTATTCAGACATCAAGAAAAACTTTATCTAAAGGTGAAAGTCTTCTTAGTTATTTACTATAAATAAAAGGATATACGTCAAGATGCCAATTACTCTTTCTCAATCTTTTAAAATCTCAATACAGAAAAAGCTACCCATTGGCCATCAGTCCCTCTGGCTAGAGGGCCAAGTGAACGCGTCCAGAGTTAATGAAGAATAAGACTGACATCATAAGATCATTTCCATAATTTTAATTGCTTTTCTGACCCTCGACCATTTCACCATTAGCCAGGCATCTCATAACATATGGATTTTTGAGTAAAAGATGTGGGTGTAAGGAAAATTACAGGCAAGGCTTTATTCATATTCTATCTACAACTGAAACAGCATCTATACCACCTTCCTATCTGATACACCTATCTTAAATCCTCTCTGGGATTCTGCAAATATCATTTTTCTAACACAAAATAATAATGATAATAATTCACATTGCCCTCTTGCTTAGAGAGCTTTGCTCATTTCCCATAGCATTTCAATAAAAAATTCAAACTTTTCTTAAATTTGTATACAAGAATTTAAAAATCTTCCTTAAAACTTTTGCTTCATTTCCTGATACTCTTCCATGAAAATGCTTGTCTCTAGACATACTAGCAAGCAATACCACATTTCCCGAGGATGACTTTTTAAACTGAATTTTTCTTCTTGGGTCCTTACCAAACTAAATGCAGAAAGTGGCAGCTTTGGTGTTTATGAAGAATAAAAAAGTTGCTTTCTCTCAGGAAAGGTGATAACAGCTGAGGGTCCCCGGGTTGGATTTGAAGCTGACTGATGTCAAGAAAGGGAACTGTGCCTTCCTTGGGCCTTTGACAGGCAGGGAAACTTTCAGCATTGCATGTTCAGAGCCCGACGCTGCCTTCATCTGTTTGACAGAGGCAGGGGGAGACTGTGGAAGGGCTGCCAAGTTTGCAACAGAGGGGCTTTCAGATCCAGAGCAGGGACCCTCAAGGACCAGTGGGTCTAGTCCGCCAACTTCATGCCCAAGGACTTGGCAGGCAGTGAGCTGTCCTCATTAAAATCCAGTTTGGATCATGGCACTTTTTCATTCCCACCCAGCTGGTAGCCAAAAAAAAAAAAAAAAAAAATGCAGAGAACAGGAGATAATACGCACATCCATACAAACACACACACACACACACACACACACACACACACACACACACACTGCAAACCAAAACATAAATTGGAAATAGGCAAAATATCAATTTCATTTTTCATAGTTGTCAATGAAATACTGGCCAGGTAACGCTATGCCTCCAGATCCTTCCTTCCTTTAATCATCTTCCGGTTTCTTTCTTTTTTTTTTTTCCCCTTCAGTCCTAATTATTCCCTACTTTTAATATCCCCCCACTGGCTTTAATTAAACTTTCTGTAGTTTCAGCTTGTTTGCCAGGCAGGTTTCCTTTCGCTTTCAAAGCCCAGCCCAATCCTTGTGTCCAGGCAGTCAAGGTTATCAGAAAAGTTTGTCAGATCCCTGCTTCCTCAGGAGTTTCTCTCATCCTTGTTCTGTGATTTCTGTGATTAGTCAATATGAGCTCAGCCCCAAGGAGAGGCTCTGTTTTCCGAGATTAGAGAGGCTGATGCCGTGCACACATTTTCTCCCTTGTCACTTCCTCTCCTCATTCCCTCCTAATTGAAATGTACTTTCATTACATTTTGATTTCACAAAATCTATTTAATCTTCTATTTAGTCTTCTGTGGTCTTTGTACTCTTGGAGGAAATATCTGCCAATGAGTTCTGGGATGCTGGGTGAGCTACTGAGGCCTTTGGGAAAGTGAGAGCTATTTTTATTATTGCCACAATGCTATTTTGCTACCTGTTTATGCTCATTATAATGCCACAATCACAAAGCTATTGCTAAGGTCATGAAACGTGTTCCATTATGAAAACCACATTTTTAGGTTTTATGTTCTTCATCAAGTAAAATCTTCTAAGGCTAAATTCTAATGGGGATTGTCTCATGATGAACCTATCTTTCTTCAGGAGAGGTGAGGAATAATATCTTTAGGGGAAATGTTGATTGTCAAATGAGAATGAAAGAAAATGTCTTGCAGTTCTTTGAAGGAAACATTTATTCATTTTTTTCATTCAAAGTATATTTGTTAAGCATTCCAGTGGCAGGAACAGTAATGGGCATTGAAATTAGAGAATATGAAACCATTCCTCCTTTCAACAGGAAGTTGAGAAACAGATATGTAGACCCATAGCTACAACTTGGTGAGGTAGGTACTGAAATAGATGTATGTAGATGGAGACAGAAGAATACTGGCCAGAAAGAAAGGTGATCAGAAACTTAGGGAGTATTAGACAGGAACTGATGGAAGTGAAGAAATCATAGTCTCCAATATTTACCAGACAAACCTGGTGCAGAATGGAGAGTTGTGTGAAGTAAGTTTGAGCCTACACCTAACTGAGAGATTGAAAATTAGGGGTTGTTAAAGATAATAGGTCCAAAATGGAGTCATTTGTGCTCAGTCCCATGTCACCAAACTGAGACTTAAGTTAAATTATAATGTTGGTTCTTCCAGAAATGGCATCTTAAACCAGTCAATCAGGAATCACCTGTTAAGCATTAGTTAGGTAATCTGCCTGATAAATTTTTATCATCTGTTATAAAGAAAGTAAACTTGTATTAATAAAATCTGTTTTTGGTTTCTGTTTGTTTGTTTTTGTTTTTTGTTTTTGTTTTTTGCCTAGTACAACATCCTTGTTTCTGCTCCCTTCTGCCTATAAAATCTCTTGCCTTACATAGTTCTTTGAATCTCCCTTTTATGTGCTAGGTTAGATGTTGCCTGATTCATGAATCAGTGAATAAAGCCAATAAGATCTTTGAGACTTATTCAGTTAATTTATTTGTTCTTTGACAGAGGTAATGGGACATCTCCTGCATTATTAAAAGAGGGCCTCATTCAGAACAGTCACCAGAGCATTTTCCTATAACTTGGGTGGTGAGTGAGGGCCCCAGGTCCAGAGGGCCAGCAAAGTGTCCCAGAGAAATAATGATTCCAAGGCACAGTGAATCTTTTCACAAAAAAGAAGCAGAAAACTCTACAATCACAAGACAGACACCACTTATTAGAACACAGCAAATAACTTATAAAAGGATATTTTCAATGAATATCCTTGAAAAAAAGAGAGGGATTAGAGAAAGAATATTAGAAATATCTTAAAAAATAACTATTATAGATGATATTAGTATCAGACACAGAAAATGTAAAACGCATTAAATGGTAATGTGGAGAATATTTTAAATTGATAAAAATTCAATCCACAAAGAAGATATAATATCACTGACTTCATTTAAATTTAATGGTTTCAACACATCAGAAACAATTTTAAAAATGTGTATTTCTTCTTAACATACCTCTCTAAAAATTCAATAGTTCAGACAGAACAATAATTGAATAAGAAAATAAGATGTGGAAGACACAAACAACCCAACATGATTTACTTATATTTATGTACATATGTATGTACACATGTTAATATTTGTGCATATAAATACATGTGAACTAAATGTAATCATGTAGCATTTATTCTGAAACTAAAAAAAAATATGCAATATATTCAAATATATATGAAACGTTACCTGAAGAAAACTGATCATATAGATTCCATTAGCAAGAGATAAATTCCAAAAAAAAAGTAGGGAAACACAAAAAAGGATTTGTTATGTGACCATGGAAGAGAGATAGCTCTACCCAAAAAAGGACCACAGAGGGCTACATGAAAAGGGGATTTTGAAGCATGAAGGACAATGTTAAATGACCATAAGAGAAGGAATGGCTTGGAGAGGGTTGTATTATTCAGGAATTTTTCAGCTTCAAGCAACTCAAACCCATTCAAACAAGCTACAGCAAGAAGTGACTTTTTTTTTTTTTTTTTTTTTTTTTGTAAGGAGAGAGGGTAATTCTACATAGCCATGGTTGGTATACAAAGGCAGGTTTCCTATGGTCAGGAGCAGGGGCTGAATCAGAGAAAAAAACCATCTCTCTCTCTCTCTCTCTTTCCCTTTCCCCCCACTCTCTCACCATATGATGTCTCATATTTTCTGATCTTTCTCTATTTCATTGGTTTCCCTTCCATGATTGTTTTCCCTTGCTTCTTTTTGCAGAGTAACATCCCATAAGTCTTAGAGATTCTCCAAGACAAACATAGAACAGGGAAGAAAATAATTCCTGAGTATCAATTCTCAATTTTTGAAACTCAGGTGTGCTCGGTTTGGGTCAAGGGCTCATTCCTAGTTGAAGAGACTAGAGGGGCTCAGAGAGGGAAACACAGTTCCCTACCTGTTTGGTATGTGTGAGGGCAAATTCTTTGAGGATATACTCAGAAGTGCAGGTGTGAAGTAACAGTAAGTGTGATTCAAACAAGGAACAGAAACAAACTCATTAAAGATCTTGGTTTTAGCCACCCACCACCTAACTCAGGTAAAAGAATACTTGATTTTAGAAAAGATTCCAAGGCAGAGATATGGCATGTGTAGGAGCTTGGAAAATGGAACAGAGAATCTAGAAACTGAGAAATACAGAGCATGTAAAATGCTAGGGATGGAAACAAAGTCTCATCCTCAACAGAATAGTTTTCAATCTCTCAGGTTAGCTTGGTGCTAATGACTGGTACCCATTTGGCCTGACTTCTCTCATAATAGCACAGTGACCTGGCTCACTCAGGTCTTGAAAACCTACAAGATGAAAAGTAAAATACTTGACACTGAGCCTTTTAATCTAAAAACTTAGATACAAACAATGTGAGTTATTAGGCTGATTATGTGAATAACTGGAATGAATATTCACCTTGCTGGTTATAAACCTTGGTTATTCCTCCTTGAATTTGAACTGGCTTATTTCCTTGTCAAAATATAGGTAATGGGAAAGTATGTTTCATAACAAACTGAAACAATAAAAATTAACTTCTAAGAAGCTACATTTGGATTTACTACACCTATATGAAACTTGATATTTTTTTCTAAGTCACAAGTTCACAATATTTTTAAACATAATGGCCTTTCCTTGTTTATTCAAGGCAACTATTCTAAATTTTTTTATGTTTATTTATTTTTGAGACAGACAAAGACAGAGCATGAACGAGGGAGGGTCAGAGAAAGGGAGACACAGAATCTGAAGCAGGCTCCAGGTTCTGAGCTGTCAGCACAGAGCCCGACGCGGGGCTGGAACTCACAGACTGTGAGGTCATGACCTGTGCCAAAGTCAGATGCTTAACCAACTGAGCCACCCAGGCGTCCCTCCAGGAAACTATTCTAATTGCCAAGTTATAAATGTCAAGACCCTAAACTTATTGATACATATCCAATCTGATAGTAGGCCCCTTGAGAATACCTTTGTGGTACAAGTGACCAGAGGCATGTTAAGTTATTGTATCCCCAAGAAGTTCACTCTAGCTCCAGGCAGTCCTGACTCAGAACAATTTTCTTTCTGTTGGACCTAAATCAGTATTTCTGCAAAATGCTGGAAAAAATTATTCTTCCTGAAAATTATAAATAATCCTATATTAAAATTATATCTATAATGCAAATGATAGGTTTTTAAACTATACTAGTTGAGTCTATTTTTCATGAACCCCATACTCTATCTCATTATCTACTCTACTACTATCTACATACCCCTAGTGACTTCACCTATCCTATTGAACTTTCCTTTCCAAATCTCTCATGGTTCAAATTCTTCTGCTATGGACATATTGTAATATGTATCCCCTTTAAAGTGGGATGCTCTGAACCCAATAAAATTGCAACTGCACATTTAAGTTTGATTCCAGGATTTGATGAATGCTTGTCCTTTACAGTCCAAAAACCTTTCCAGTTCTGATTTCTGTGATTCCATGACAAGACCAATAGTGTCACTCTAGTGGCCCTTGACATGGCTTCATTTTCAACATGGAACAAACTCATTACTCCATGATATGTAAACATAACACCATGTCAGGAAACATCAGCTGTTGCTTTTCCAGAGATACCGGTAACAGCTGTTTGTCTGACAATGTTGAAGATTGTGTGACCTGTGTGGCTCTGGAGTCTTGAAGCAGCTTTTTGTCTCAAGCATAAAGATGACTCTTTACCCTTTGGAGATTCAGATGACAACATTTCATAAGGTAGAAACAGTTAGGCTTCAGAATGATGATAATTTTGAAATACTGTACGTCCTCTTCCTAGCCTGGTAGGTCAAAACCACCTGGCTATTTGCTTCTCTGTGCTATTGTTAAAAATTTTTTCCCTGAGTTAGCTTCAGAGAAGTTTTATCTGGTCATTTTTTTCCTATTTAAATCTCAGGGCATAAAAGTTTCTTATTGTGTTATAGCTGTTATGACTGTGCAATGCTGCTGATTCATCTACAAAGATATTAGTGCATGGCATCATGATGTCCTCTGATAATCCTGTGGATAAGGTTAGATAAACTGTGGCTACATTCTTAATCCTTTGCATGATGTGATAGTAAATTTTATGTGAAACTTGAATAGATCAAGGGATGCCCAGATATCTTGTTAAACATTATTTCCATATGTGTCTGTAAAAGTGTTTCTGCATGAGATTAACATTTGAATTGGAAAACTGAGTAAAATGGATTGCCCTCCCTAATATTGGCCTCCAATCTATTGAAGGCTTGACTAGAACACAACACAGGAGTGGGAAAGATTCATGTTTCATCTGCTTCACTGTTGATATGGGGCACCCATCTCCTGTCCCTGCTACTGCTGGTTCTCAGACCTTCAGACTCAGACAGGAATCTCCACCAGCAGCTCCAACCACACCACCAGCTTTCTTGGTCTCCAAATTACAGATGGCAGATTGTGAGACTTCCTGGCTTCCATAGTCGTGTGAGCCAATTTCTTATAATGGCGCGCATTTCCCGCCCCCCCTCCCCACCCTCTCTTTTGAATGTATCTTGTTTGTTTTTCCTGGAGAACCCTGACTAATAAAGATGGGTGATTATAAGAAGAATGCTAGCTGGTCAGTCTATATACATTGTGGGGAGACTGTCCTGCAAAGTTCTGTACTTAGAGACTGAAATAAAGAACTGATGTTATGTATAGAGAAGGCAAAACTTGGATAAACAACTGTCTAGGTATTGCACTACACATAGAGACACCAACATCTACAACTTGTTAGAACGAAAAAGGTAGGAGAGAACACCTATGAAAATCAATTTTAGTAAGAAAAACTATTGTTTATATGTTTTTCTCCTTTATTTTCCTTATTCCCTTTCCCCATCCTTCCTTCATACGACATCATTTCCATCAACAGCCAATTACACTATACATGTAGTTATTTTGTTTCTGTGTCTTTTTCCCACCCATTCTTACTGTGTAAAATACCCTTCCCAGGGAGTCAACTAAATGAAGGTGCACTCACCTTTTAGAACTCTAATATTGCCTCACTGTATTCATTGAACAGCAAAACATACACATAAATTAAGCAGATACATAGATAAATAAATATAAATTTATATTCCAGGCAATGTGTTGGTCTACCTAAGGGCATAACAGTGATCAAGACAGATTTAGGGTTTGCTCCAATGACCTTATTCTTTAATAGACGAGATGGATCACACACACACACACACACACACACACACACACACACACACACACACAAGAATAAAACAATAGCAAGTTGTAGTATTCAGAAGGAAATGAAAAATGATGCATCTGAAAAACAAAAAGGATCATCTGTTTTCAATAGTATAGCAATAAACACTACCGTTGAGACTCAGGGACTAGAAAATGAAGTGCAGATACATGATGGTGGAGGCAATCTACATTCAGAACAGGACCTCATATATGCAAGAAAATAAAAGAAGATGGGCAAGTCTGACTAATACTAGCAAAAGATAGTGTACAGCATGAGGTTGGAGAGGCTAGGCTGTCGGCAGACTTCAGGAGTAAAGATTTTGTTCCATGTTCATTGTGAAGCCATTATGGCTTGCTTCATTTTAATTGATATACAATTAGTACAAAGTGGCCTTAACTTAAATAGTCAGTTACATGAATTTTAACAGTTATAAAAACCTGTGTAACCACTATCCAAACAAGATATAGAAAATTGTGACTCTCTCAGAAAGTTCCCTGTGACACCATTCCAACCAATGGTGGACTTCTCACCAATGAACAAACATCATTGCCAACACAACTCTGATCTTGTATATTATAACCATTTTTGTTTGTATTTGGATTTAAAATAAATGGAATAATACAAAATGTGGCATGATATAATTTTTAAAGCTTAAAATACTGCACTTGATGTTGTAAGCATGCAATTTCACAAAACATAGGAAGTGAGTATACTATTCAGAATATAATGCCAACTGCACAGATTTAAAATTATATATATATATCATATATAATTACTATAATATATATTATATATGCATTATATATATATATTTAATATATATAACTTATATATAATATATAACTTTTATAACTTATTATATATTATATATGTATAAAAACTTAAAATCTGTGCCATGTATGTATAAATCTGTGTGTATGCACACACACACACACACACACACACACACACACTAAATTAAGATGGTACTAGAGCAGATTAAGAGGACCAGATGGATACGAGATCTCTTTTGTATCAAAGTATTCCTAACCTACTTGGGGTATATTATATGAAGTGTGTAAAATAATGAGAGTAAACAGAATGTCTCCTTGATACTCAGCTTGGATAACTAGATAAGACAGTGCAAGATAGGTAGTGGGAATGCAAGTTGAAAGATAAATCTGGGAGCACCTGAGTGGCTCAGTCTGTTCAGTGTCTGACTCAGGCTCAGGTCATGATCTCGCGGTCTGTGGGTTCAAGCCCCGCGTCGGGCTCTGTGCTGACAGCTCAGAACCTGGAGCCTGCTTCAGATTCTGTGTCTCCCTCTCTCTCCATCCCTCCATTGCTCACAGTCTCTCTCTCTCTCCAAAGTGAATAAATCTTTAAAATATTTTTAAAAATAGAGATAAATTCTGGATAGTTAAGTTTAAGATACTTGTGTGGTGCTTCCAGGGAATATATAGAGTAAGCAATTTATATAGGAAAATATGAAAATCATAGAGAGGTATGGACTGAATTTATAAATCTAGAACTGATTAGCGTTAGTGACAGTATGTGAATCTTTGGTAATGAATGGAATTATTGGGAGTAGGGAGAATATAGTCTGAAGAAGTTATAAAACTAAGCCTTGGGGAAACTCAACATATAGATTTGAGATAGAGTGGAGCCAACAAAGGAAAATGAGAAAGACAAAAGCCAAAGAGTTAACAGGAAAGGTAGAGAGGGGAGTTCCAAAAGTCTAGATAGAAGACTTTCAAGAAGAAAGTAATGGTTTACCCCTTTGAAAGATAATGAACAATCTAGTATGATGAGATTGCCAGAGAAAGCCACTCCTTTGGCAGTATGGAAGAGTTTAGCGACTTTGTAAGTAACAGCAGTGTCAGTGGAAGAATATGGCCCAAGTAGATCTGAGTGGTTCGACACCCCTGAGTGACAAGGGTGGAAACAAATGGAGAGAACACGTGTACGCAAGTACTTTTGAGAAGATTGAATACAACAGCAGGGGGCACTCACAAAATGAATGACATCTAAGCTTTAACTTCTGGATTGTATTTAACCAGGAACAGATAATAGGCAATCTAAACAGAGAAAACAGAGTAAGGAAGCAGGAGGGTAAACCAGCAGGGCCTTTGGGAAAATTCTGATTTTGATCAGAGAATCCTCTATTTTGATCAGAGTGTCGGCCTGTGGTGGATAGTGAGTGGAGATAAAGCAGTGAAGACTACTAGCGTATATTTGGCAATGCTAGGGGAAGCAAACACATATCTATCATCAATCAGTTTAATAGATTACACGGAGCTGTGGCCCTTTGCCTTGAAAAGCACATCTATCTTTTAAAAATTCTATGTTGGTTTCTTTGTGAGTTTCTATTCCAGTGAATTTGTTCCTCTCTCCTTTTTCTTATTATATCCTCTAGGTTTCCTGTAGAACTGATCTGAATAAAATCCCGCTGAAGGAACAGATTGCAAAAGCCACCTTTAGCAGCTTCAAACGTTCCAAGACGTGAAAAATTTTCATTTTCTGGTGACCAGCCAGAATGTATTTTATAAGTCTTAATCCTGAAGAGCAACAATGAATTTCCACTTACCTAAGAAGGGGAGCTCTGTTCCTTAGGACAGATGTGACAGTCAACATTGAGGGGAGCCTGGTATCCCGGCAGAAAAGAATTCTTTGCCAATCATGAGTGTCTTTGCCAGAACAAAAGATCTATGTCATTGTGATATGGGCCATGGAAGGAAGAAAGTGATGCTTTGCAATTCCCTGAACTCCAGAAATGTGCTACCTACTAGATAAGTTACAGCAGAGATTAAGAAAATTGTAGTAAACTTTATCAAAGTTCCTAGGTAGTGATGCAGTCAAGAGTTAATAAACGCATAGACTTGAGCTTTTGGTATGGCTAAATTTAATTATATGGTACATGCAAGCATTCAATTTTATGAAGGTGAAAATAGGATACCTTGCAATAAAATGAACATTGGCATCAAAGTGTTCAAATTTGCAGATTTAATGTGCTTCAAAATAGTTTCATTTTATCACCATTCAACTGCAAAAAAAATCAAACTCATCTAGGAATTAATATCTAGTACAGAGAATGACAACATGAAGCTTTCTTTTCTATTTCAGAATGCATGGGAGATAAATGGATGTAAGAATGATCATGTGAAATTTATTTGATGACAGTTAACAGCCTCTCCCCAAGAGGTCTCTAAAATACACACACACACACACACACACACACACACACACACACACACACACA
>NW_024412421.1:15134265-15212272 GCF_014898765.1 Herpailurus yagouaroundi
ACACACACACACACACACACACACACACACACACACACACACACACATCATTGAAGATATCTCTAGATTGAGAGAAAAGAGGTGCTAAATTACAGCAGAAGCAACCTACTTTCCAGCCCTCTGACCTCTTCCTCTTCCCACTTCCCCCTTCCTCTAACCTGCTACTCTAATATGTGAAGTTCTAATTCTACCATATGCTCAAATACATAGCACATGCTCTTTGAAAGTGGTTAAGTATCAGTCTATGTATGATCCAAAATGATACATGATAACAAGCAAATATAATATGTAAGACAGACTATCCAAATGGCACACCAGGTTGAATAAGAGGTAATTTAATGATACATAGTTGGATGCGGCTAAGCAGGACTGAGTAAAGAATTTGTGATTATCCAGTTCCTTCAATAGATGCAGACAACCAGATCAAAGTTTCAGGCCAAATAAAATTTATTTTGAAACCTTACTGCTTCACGGAAATTAACAGGATTAACCAGATAATTGGCAAAACTTTGTTTCTGTTTGTGTGATGTGTAATGGTTTCAGGTGACACTGCTTTCCCAGGTGTATATTAGACACAGCTGGGATACCATCTGTGGTCCTCATTGCCTTGTTATTTGGGTTACGGAATCAGAACCTATTTTTGTTTTCTTTTCTAAGGAAGTATGGCATCATTTTATAGAGCATATTTGCATCCAACTGTCCTGAACTTCATCACTTGTCTTAAGACTTTGAACAAGACTCTTAACTTCTTTGGTCTTAGTTTTCCTCATGTATAATGTGGAAGAAAATAATTATGCCCATCTAATAGGGTTGTGGGGAAAATTAAATGGTCATCATATGAAAAGCACTCAGTATAATGTTTGCATGCAGTCAAAACTCGGTGTATGTTGTTGTTAAGTACTGTTCATTATGGAGGTGTTGTTGTTAATACATCTGTAAAATCTAAGAGCTCTCACACAGGTTGCTGAGTTCACCATTAGATGATAATCTTAGAGCATTTAAACCATAAACTAGTTGAATGAGTCATACTGCTAGGAATATAGCTAATTCAGGAAAGCAAGTCAATAATTTTTCAATGAAATTAAAAATATTTATTGAAAACATGTAAGTTGGGCTATTCACTGTTTAACTATTTCTTCTTATGAAAAAGGACATCTATGTCAAGTTAGCACTTTAGAGAAAAATAAGCTGATACCATTCCTCAAAATCATTTTTGACAGATACACCTATCGATAGATACTTCTATCAATACATATATGCTTAATGTATCTGAACATCTTTTCCATCTCTACATATTCCTCTACATAAATGCTTAATTTTTAATAGTTACCTGAAAGAAATGGAACAGGTTTGAGTGGAAACAAATATAAAATACAACAGTGGAAAAAAAAAATAGTTGTCAACTTTCTAGCATTTATTTCCAGGCTAAAAAAGTCCAAGAAAACTTTGTGATATACCTTAGTCAGGGACCCCTGTTATAAGCATCTTTTCTGCCTTTGGGTTTATTCCTGCTTTAGGTGTTTAACAGAGATACAAGTCAGTCTGACGATGACTCAAGAATCAGACTCATTCTTTCCATTTGTTTATGGACCTTAAAATAGAATTATTAGTAACTTCCATTACTGCTAAACCTCGATTTTTTACTTACGAATTTTACCATCCTTCCACTCAGTGCAACGTTACCTTTTGACCCCTAAAGATGAAAACATTTCCTGATTTTCTGACTTACTGAAGGGGAGCTAAGGCAGAGACCACATTCATAAGCTATCTCTGGAAAGAGTATTTTCTCACACCAACATTACCAAACTTTGCTTCTTCTTCTCTGACTCTGGCTTAGAGATAATTTGTTGTTGTTTTCTTTTTTCTCCCCTTGGAGATTCTTTCTGGTTAACTCTTTTTTGGTGGGTTTTGTTTGTGTTTGTTTGTTTGTTTTATGGATCCAGATTAGACCTATGGCTTGGAAACCAAACAGGTTTTCTTTGAGGAGGAATCAATTCATTCGTTTTTCACAATTCAGCAAATATGAATATACAATATCTGCACTGTATAGTTGTGATCTAAGCACAGCTATCTGTGTATCTGAAATGAATTGGAGAAGAAAACAGGGAAGTGCTGAAAGAAAATCCTAACCACTTTTTTTTTTTCTAATTATACTGAAGGTTAATTAATGGAACATTTGGCTAATATTTCACCTCAAATGCAATGGTATATCAACATTTTAAAGGACATTTTGAAGACTATTTTAAAGATAATTAGGAAACATAAGAGTTTTTCACTTTAGAATCACTTTTTACATTTTGCACATAAAACTTGAAATGTTCTTTAAAAAACATAAAGAATGTAAAACACTTAGACTTTAAAATTTCCTTTTCATTAGAGAAGTGTAAATCTGAAACTCTAACTCTTCCCAATCTGTATGTCTCTGATACTCAAATTCCAACTCTGATGGCCAATTGACAATGAAAGCTAGAGAAAAGAAGTTGAGCTGAATTATGTCATCCAGAGAGAAAACAGGTTTTGAAATATTTCACTAGATGAAAAATAAAAAGCACAGAAGGAATCTTTTAGGGAGACAGTTGAGTATGCTACACATCATAAAGAAGTTTCTGGAATTCACAGATTAGAAATTTGGGGCTCAGAGAAGTCCAGTGAATTGTTAAATGCCATTTCAATTTTTCACACCACAGCTGGGTTTCACTTCTGTTTCCTAAGGTATTTTAATTTGTCTCCACCCTGTCACCATACTACTATTTACTGATTTCTAGTATTTAATAAAAGATGAGTTCTCCACGGATCCAGGGAGGGGAAGGAAGGAGTGCTGCCACTGGAGATAATCTTTTCCTGGGGTAGGGCACTCTTGCCATTGTCCCAGCTCAACTTAGCCCATGTGGTCCTTCCTTGGACAAAGGGGCTCCTCTACTCCACCCACCTCCACCATCACATTCAGGTTACTATGTGGTTGTTGTGGGACATGGCTAGTTGCCCAGGTGAAGGTATGGTGTTTGCACTTTAAGGCTCAGGAGAGGAGGAAACATACATTAGTTAATATTTTAAAGTATTATCATAAGGATAAACAATACCACATGCTGATAAGTGTACAGAATAAAAGAAACTCTTATACACGGCCGGCGGGAATACACAGTGTACAATCACTTTAGGAAAGCATTTGATAATACCTAGGAGAGT
The DNA here is from genome assembly GCF_014898765.1 of Herpailurus yagouaroundi. Classification (NCBI taxonomy): domain Eukaryota; kingdom Metazoa; phylum Chordata; class Mammalia; order Carnivora; family Felidae; genus Herpailurus; species Herpailurus yagouaroundi. The sequence goes on from NW_024412421.1 coordinate 15,137,452, forward strand.
GGAATGACTGTAACCTGTATGACTTTCAATTGCCTCTGTAGCTATAAAGCCAAAAGAAATGACAGCAAAAGCTAACACTAGAATGTTCACAAGATGACTGGTAAGAGCCCTCAAGTAGAAACTACTCACATACCTTTCAGAGGCAGAACAAATAGTTTATGATAGACTCGCATATTGGAATTCTATATAGTGAAGAAAATGAAAAATCCTTGACATACAATGTGGATGAGTTTCAGAAACAATGTTGAGCAAAATAGGCCAGACAAAAGAGCATACCAGAAGGCTTCATTCATAAGCAGCTCAAACATAAACATTAATCTATGTTATTAGATGACAGTAGGGTAATTATCCTTGAGGATATGGGTGACTAGCAAACAGAAGAGGGTATAAAGAGCTTTCTGACTACAAGTAAAAACTCTTTCTTTTGTTTGTTTGTTTTTTTTAGTTTGGGGTGCTGAATAAAAGGTGTTTTTACTATGTGAAAATTCAATGAGCTATGAAATTATGATTTGTTCTTCTCTGTAGGCCAAGGAAATTTGTAAAAATAAAATAGTCACCCCTCCCTCATTTAGGCAAAATGAAGTTTAATTTTTATTATTATAGAGAAATGTTTTCTTTTGTTTCTTTATAGAGAGTTCTTTATAGAGAGTTCTTTAACTTTATCATTATAGAGAAATGTTTGTTTTGTTTCTCTCTCCCATTTTTTGTATTTCGTGCTCTGGATTTAAAGCTGCAATCCATTCCCATCAGCTGATTTCTGAGTAGATGCATTTTTCTCTGGCATTCAGGTTTCTTTTGTAGCTCTGTCTGCCCCTCACACCGCTCTGCTCTCCAAACAGGTCTCTAGCCCTCTGGGCAGGCGGCCTATTCCTGCATTTTCCCACCCGCTGCCAATCGCCACACTCTCGATTCTCCAGCCTCCCATTGTCGTGGCCGAGTGAAGCTGTCAGGGCCCCGCCATGTTGGCAGCCTTCCATGCTTCTCCCTGGGGTTTTGCAGTCTCATTCCTGTGATGGCCCCAGGGCCTGCCAGGCCTGGGTCATTTCCAGCTCCTCTCCTGCGAGAGGTTCCCTCCCTCAGCATTGTCCAGCTGGGTTTGTATTATTATGATTACGGGTAATGGGCTTTGCATCCTTGAGCTGTCAAAAGCTCTCCCCACGCTTTATTCCCACAGTCTTTTAATTTTCACTTTTTAACTGAAAGCAAAACAAAACAAACAAGAGGTTTATAATCACCTCAATTGAACATTTGGAGTGACGGGAAAAAAAAAAAGAAAGAAAGAAAAAGAAAAGGAGAAAGAAAAATTGGCAGTATCTGAGTGCCTTTGAAAGCCTCAGCTGCCTGTTGGCTTCTCCTGTTTTGTTCTGTTTTCCTCATTTTCCCCTTCTCCAGACCTCCCTCCCCTTCCTCCCTTCCTGGATCCTGAGAACTGTCCACGTGGTGGTGATAGTTTTCAATACCACTCACCCGAATCTTTTCACCGTGGGTTCTAACCTCTGGTTTCTAGCAGCTTGGTGCACCATTAAATCAGTCATCTTGTCACAGCACCAGAAAAGGAGTTGGAGAGCTATTACATTCAAAATAATTGTTTTGAAAATTGTGATTGTATGCTGTACCTACTAGTGCAGTCATAGTTAAGAGAGCATTAATCTGTTTTCCCTCGGCAACCAAGTGTTCTGCAGAACTTTACTTGGCATACTGCGTTACCGAGGCCCAGTGCTAGATAAGAGCTTCATGTGAGTGAAGTTATAAAATATTCCTTATACTTTAATACAGTCAGGAAAATACACACTCAAATAAATCAGGAAATGGAGCTTTAAAACTGGAGTTGAGTGTTTATTTTGCCTTCAGCCAAATGTTTGAGACTCCTTTTAAAGGAAGATGTCTTGACCAAGGGCTGGAATTTTAGGGAAGGACAGTTTTAAGGACTGCATATTGACCACTCTGAGAGACAGTCTCCAAGATGGCCCCTGACAATGTCCACTTCTCAGGATTCACAACCTTTATACAATATCCTCTACTGGAGTGTGGGTCATGCTTAATGAAGGCTTCCAATGAATGGAATACAAGAAAAATGATGGCATGCCATTTCCAAGATCAAGTTACTGAGAGGCTGTGGCTTCTATCTTGGACGCCCTCTCTGGCACACTTGCTTCCTTGCTCTGAAGGAAGCCGGCTGCCATGTTGTAAGCTGCCCTATGGAGATATCCACATGGCAAAGAACTGAGGATGGTCCCAGGGATAACAGCTAGCAGGCACTGATCCCACTCCAACTGCCCTCAAGGAACTGAATCCTGCCAGAGACAATGTGCATGAGCTGGGAAGTGGATCTGCTGGAACCGAGGGTGGAGATGGCAGCCTTCTAAGACACTTGAAGTCAGAGAACCCAGCTAAGCCACACCCAGAGTCCTGGTTTCCAGAATGTGAGGTCATACATGTTTATCATTTTAAGCCACTATGTCTTAAGATAAATTTTCACTCAGGGGCGCCTAGGTGGCTCAGTCATTTAAGTATCTGACTCTTGATTTCAGCTCAGATCATTTTCTCATGGTTCAGGTTTGTGAGTTCGAGCCTGACATCAGTCTCTGCACTGACAGTGTGGAGCCTGCTTGGGGTTCTCTGTCTCCTTCGCTCTCTGCCCCTCCCCCACTTGTATATGCGTGCACACACACACACTCTCTTCTCTCTCACTCTTAAGATAAATAAATAAACTTTAAAGATCATTTTTCAGTCATCAATGTAGTCTCTGCAATAACAGCAATATTGTTACCATTGTAGAGATGCTTACAATTGTAACAATGTGAAATTGTCACCTTTCTTTGCATAGTGGTTTATAGCTTAACCTTTTTCTATGTGTATTGCATCAGTATATAATTTGATCTTCAAAATAAACATAGAAGATAAATATACCACTTTTGTTTTCTTAGGATAAGAAAACAGAGACTTAAAAATATTAAGTAGGTTGCCTCTGTTTACACTGCTGGTAAGTGGCAAAGTTGGTGTCAGAACCCTAACTGATAACTCTGAACCTTGTGTTCTTCTCAAAGGAAAGTATTTTGCAAACTGTAAACGTTATTATAAATGAAAGTTAAAAATGCCAAAGGTTACAGACATTAGACATTCTACCAACAGAGCTTGATGTTTAGAATGTAACACTCTGAAACCTTTGATAATGCAAATTTCTCAGAGAAATGCATTACTTTTAATTCCATCAATTCCTGGCATCTCAGTATTAAGGAGAGAGTTCATTTGAAGAGGAGAAAAGGCAGATAAAGAATAACAGGGGTGATATTTTGTGAAATAAGGATAAAGGGAAGTAAAGATTGAAAAGGTTTAGAAAAACCTAAGCCATATCTCACCTACTAGTGAAAGGCAAGTAACATTTCCAAATATTTTATGGTTGTGAATCTTGTTAAATTAGGCCATAAATATTCAGAAATGTCAATATGAATTAATAAATATGAATTACTTCCACAGGAGAGAAATTTGGGAATGGTGCTTTCTACATAGTATTAGAAACACACACACGCACACACACACTTATTCGTGCAGACCCAGGACTTTGTGTGTGTGTGCGTGTGTGTGCATGTGAGTGTGCGTGTGTGTGCATGTGAGTGTGTATTTATATATTGAAAGTGATTCTGAAATGCTTATTTCAGATGGCTGTATATATGTAATGGACCATAGGAATGTATTATATTATTTTGTTTTATACAAAGTGGCTCATGTTGCTCAAAATAATACCTTATGTGCAGAACTAATAATCACTATGACAACCAAAACATAAACCTCAATGTTTTATTTTAATAACATTTAATCTTTATAATCCGTGGAGAGTTGATAATTTGAATCTTTGTCTTGTATTCACTCTTAGACCAATTTAAGAAGGGATATTCTTTATGGAAGTTGGGACCTCCATGAAACTTCTATTTCCACTCTAACAAAATACCACAAACTTAGGAGCTTAAAACAACACAAACTGTTGAAGACTCAAATGGGTTTGCAGAACTGTGCTCTCTCTACAGGTTCTGGTGATGGATCCACTTCCTTGACTTTTCCAGCCTCAAGAGGCCTCATGCTCTCCTTGGCTCACAGTTTATTCGACATCTCAAAGCCAGCAGGGTAGCTTTAAATCTCTCTCTCTCTGCGATTTCTACTTCCATCATCCCATCTACTGTTATGACTCTGACCCTCATCCCTCTCTTATAAGGTACCTTGTGATTACATTATATTCTTTAATCCAGGAGAAGCTTCCTATATCAAGATCCCTACTTTAATGATATCTGTAAAGTGGCTTTTGCCATACAAAGTAAACTATATACAAGTTCCAGGGATTAGGGCAGGACATCTTTGGGGACCACTCTAAGTCTCCTAGAGCACCTATTTTTGTTTGATGGGAGAAAGAGGTCCAGGAGGACGCCTTCTAATGTGAGAATTCATGGGAGGTTATTGGTTTAGGAAGCAAAACAAGCCATGTTTTTGTCTGTCCCTGGCTGGGGATTTGTTGATGCATAAGTCCAAACAGGCCTGAACTGCTCATTCATCCATCCAGTGTCACATCCTTACATACCCAATGCCTTGCACAGTCATCGTCTGTGCAAAGAAAGTAATAAAATGAGCATGAAGTCATATTTCTGTCACCTACAACATGTCCAGCATTATCTGGCTTCTCAGAATCAAAGAACGGGAATATTTTCTGCTAGAGGCATTTGATTGCACTGATGGGTATCAAAAAGCTTTGCTACCTTTGTCTTTCTTGATTTGATAGGATATGGCGTATTTGACTTTGAACAATAGGTTAAAATAGAAAGGAGATGTAAGAAGATGCAGTTGACTTTTACTGTACAGAGAAGACAGAGTAGAAAGGACTCAAAGATTAATCTATCTACCTCTCTCGTTACTGTTGGGAAACTGAATTCTCTGATTGGGGGGAAAAAAACCACAACCCACTACCAGTAGAGGAAGAAACAAACTTAGAACTGCATACTTCTGAATGATATTTGGCTTTGGGTAGAAATAACTCATGGTAAAACAATAATAAAAGCCTCCTGGTAAGTTTTGTTTCCCCCCATAGGAATAATGATCAAATAGAGTAAGAGAATACCTAAAGAAATCAGAATTTACCAATAATATGTTCTAATAAATGTGATATCAAGCTTTTTTTAAAAGGAGATACAAAGAAATTTTCTTAATTTTTTAAATGTTTTTATTTATTTTTGAGACAGAGAAAGACAGAGCATGAGCAGGTGAGGAGCAGGGAGGAAGGGACACACAGAATCCAAAGCAGGCTCCAGGCTCTGAGTTTGTCAGTGCAGAGCCTGATGTGGGGCTCCAACTCACGGACTGTGAGATCATGACCTGAGCCGAAGTCGGATGCCCAACCGACTGAGCCACCCTGGCATCCCCAAAGAATTTTTTTTTTATTTAAAGAGCTGAGGCTTCCCCTACATGATCTCATTATTATCAATAACAATTCATCACCTGCCAACAGTGATAGGGTATTAAAGATTCAGAAAAAAAATGACTCAGAAAACTATCATTACCTTCATTTTGATGTTTTATGGTTAGAGAAAGTCAGATTTTTCTAAGAGGGTTCTAAGTTCTGCTATTCACCTACATGTTACTTTTAGCTGGTTAATTAATATCTTGAGGTTTCATTTTTTTTTTTATCAATGCTGAAATTTAGAATTTCACTAGGAAATGCAGGTGAACCACTCAGATTAGTTTCTTGCAGTACTTTGGGCCAGGGTTCATGCTGTTTAAAAACAACAACATGAAAAGTACCCAATCTACTTTATTTTAAATTTGAATAAAAGAATAATGCTAGTTTGATTACAGAATATTCTCAATGACTATAAAGAGAACCACTCTCTTGTATTTAAAATTAGTGAATTTTTACAGTTATTTAATCAAAAGCCCATTGAATTCCAATGATGTGACTAACCTCCCACCAAATGCCATGGGAGCTACAAAGAATTGTGTGTGGGCTTGTCTTCAAAGAATAACATGTTAGTTTGAACCAAATATTCTCAGAAAGTGTAAACGGTGTTTAAAAGAAAACCAGGAATCTTAGATTCAGTTATTCCTTAAAGGCAGTAGCATTGGCTTTCTTAGAGTTTTTCTAAATGCCATTCTCTTTCCCCTAAATCATTTCCTTGGCCATCTTCTCTTAAACAGAAGCCACTTCTACTCAGTCTACCTATCAGCTTTCTATTTAACTTCTTACTACTTACCATAGTTAATTGCTTTATTTGCAGCACTTAATGTAGGCCAATTTTGTAATTCTCTACAAATTCTAACTCATCTGATTTTTTATCATTCATTAATATATTTTAAAATTTGTGTTTGTTTGCTATCCCCAAACAGCCACCAATATAACTTAAAATCCAAAGAAACCATATTTTCATGGAGTGAACAGAGTAAGATCTAAGGGAGTTTTCAAATTTTCTAGGGAAAAAAAAGTTACATGTTAAACTGTCTAATCTTTTTCAGTAGGTCTGGGAGGGTAGTACCCATATACTTTGCATAATATTATTTCTTCACCATCTAGCATGGTACCTGCCACATATCTAGTAGTTAAATATCTGTGGTTATATATCTTTAAAAGAATGATGAAGTCAATGGTTTTTTTTTTTTTTTTAATTTTTTTTTTCAACGTTTATTTATTTTTGGGACAGAGAGAGTCAGAGCATGAACGGGGGAGGGGCAGAGGGAGAGGGAGACACAGAATCGGAAACAGGCTCCAGGCTCTGAGCCATCAGCCCAGAGCCTGACGCGGGGCTCGAACTCACGGACCGCGAGATCGTGACCTGGCTGAAGTCGGACGCTTAACCGACTGCGCCACCCAGGTGCCCCGTCAATGGTTTTTATAATACACTTACGGTCATATAAATCAGAGAAAGAGAATTATCTTTCATAAAAAAAAACTTAATTATATATATTGCTTAATAATATACCGATTCTTCCTTTTAAATTGTTTAACAATACTATTCATGTAACAAGTTTCCCTGGGCAGCCTCCATCCATGACTGGTCAACATGGTAATATGAATAGTTCTTGGGACCCCTGCCAGTTCTTGGGACCACTCTGTTTCAGACTTCAGTAGAAATATATTTCAGGCTTCTTTTGCATTTGAATCACAGCCCATCTTCTCCTTCTAGTCAATCCTACTTTCCTCCCTCCCATTTCATAGGTATAGTACTCCAAGGTTTCTTAATCAATCTCTGGCACGTGAATCTCCATATCAGAGTTTGCTTTTTGGAGAACTCTGACTTTTTTGGTGCCAGGAATAGTTTGAGAAGGGAGATTCTAGGATAGTATTTTGGCTGGATCACTTGCCACCCAGCTGGCAAGAAGAGACCCATCATTGATGATAGGTGGAGCACAGACTGTTCCTGGCACAAGGTATCAGTGCAATTTCCAAACCTTTCACCAATAATGAACGGAGATACTACACCGGCTTAAGCAAATGTATTAGCTGCTTCCACATATCAGGCAGGTGAGAACTAGTAACTACAAGAACAGTAGAACTGGGTAATCATTGATAATCTTGATTGCTTTAGAAACAGACAACACACATGGTGACTGATAAATTAATGATTACAGACTAAGTGTCATTTACTGTTTGGAAAGATTAGTAGTCATCAGTTAGAATTTGCATGAATATGAATAATGTTTAGAAGGTCAAGGACAAGAAAACTTGGCATAGAGACATGTGGAAAAATAAAAGGAAGAAAGGAGTATACATAAAGTGTAAAGCTCTCCAAATCGTATTTTAATACCCACTAAAGAGTACCCACCACTGAAAAGACACAAAACAATTAGGAAGAATCTTTTTTAAAAAATATTTTTAGTTATGTGTTTGAACTCTGTGTCAATAGGACTTCTGTTATCATCACTACCTTACAGAGTATGTAATTCACCAACATGGAATCCCACTTGACAACACTTCAATCCAAGGGACCTATGTGACAGCAAAAATGGGATAGAAATGGGCCCTTGGTTATGGGTTCCACACAGATCATATAATATAGCCCACTGCCCAGAAGCTGCCAGAAAGACAGAAGGGTAGAATATCCAATTTAAGGCACCAGCCTGAGGACAATACCATAAGAAGATGGACAGTCATCCTCCATCTAGCTCATGGTGTTCACTTTAAAGTGTAGGTCCAAAAACTCAGGATAGTCCCAATTAACATTATTCTACTCAATGTAAAACAACAAACAAACCAAGAAAACACCACAATTTCTGATTTATTCTTACATCCTTGCAACTTTGGGCTCAGAATTCAAAGATCCTGATTTCCACAGGGAGAACACTTCCACTAGGGAACACTAGAGTCCTACTGAAATATAAGCTACAACTTTGCCTTTGGGACTTCAGGGTTCATGAAAAGTGACCAGCACTCAACAAGCAGAGCAATCGTGTTGAGAGGGGTCATGAGTCTTCTTCATCAGCAGGAGGTGAGGCTGTTGTTATCAGGGCAATTGTGCAAATGGGAGAATAAGTGAATTTGGCACACACACAGATTCACTTGAGTGCCTCTTTGATCCCCTTGCCCACCTTTTATTGTAATTGCACAAGCTTGGTAACCCCTGCCTGAGAAAGGTATGGTGAACATGAGCTCACATCTCCCAGAGACACAGAACCGGGCCACACCACCAGGTCAGCCAGTTAAACCAGTGGAGACATTAGCTGAGGTCAGAAAGCTAGGATGTGGTTGGAGGAGAAAGAAAAAAAATACCAGTCACAGTTTGGACACCAGCTGTTGCGGAGGGGCTTAGAATTCCTGTTGCTTTTCCTAGGAACACTAGAGTACTTGCTTCTAAAATTTTATTCAAAAAAAGTAATATATATATATATATATATATATATATATATATATATATATATATACATATATATATATATAATTTATAGTAGACAAGATCAAGGTAAAGGTAGACTATACTGAACACTGGGATATGCTACTTTCAGGAATGAAGAAGCATCTGGGAGTGATGCTGTTAGGCCTCTGCTCTCACCCATTTGTGGGGTTCACTTTGGCTGCAGGAAGTTTTCTTCAATGACATGCGACATTCCAAGACATTCTTTAACTAAGGATTAACCAATGTGGAAACAGTAATGCTTCATCCCATGATTCAACTTGGGATGATGACTCTTTCCAGCTTCAGAGCTCCTCATAGGATTGTCTAAGGTCTTGGACTGCATTGCCATCTAGCATCTCCCTCCATCCGATCCTTGTATCTTCTTTTTCCTTCCATAGGCGGTCAACACAAAGAGTGCTCCCCTATCAACATCCAGCATGATCATCTCTACTTTGCATTCTGCTTCCTAGGGAGCTCAATCTGCAATGTCCCCTCTCTATTGCACAAAATCACTACCCCCAAAATTAGCGACACAGTGTCTTTGATCTCTTTCAACTTTAAATTTAAATGTGTCTATCTTCTCTTTTGGCAAACACTACTACTCTGCTGATTACATTAGTTATGGCAGAAGCTATATGGCTCAGAAGCCAAAAATATCTACTATCTGGTCCTTTACAGAAAAATTGTTCAATCCCGGATGTAGATGATGCCCTTCCCAGAGTTTACCAATACATCCAAAGACTGAAGGTTTCAGTTTAACCTTATATTTTTGTTTTATTTTGTTCTACTGTGAGTTTTTATGTCTCTGGTTCTATATTCAAATCAAAATGATACATCAGACACTTCAATTTTTCCAAGTCCATAGCCACTGAAATTACTCCTGTTATTAATTGTGCTTTTGCATAATAATATTGATTTAACATCAACTTTTAAGAAACAAAGAAAAAATGCTGTCTGTCTGTCTCAGCCTTGTACCGAGTGAAATATACTAACAGAGAGACACAGGGGCAGGAAAAATAATACAATAACCAGTGTGATTGCTTCTGAGACCTATTAGCATAAACCATCAGAAGCTTGACTTTCTGTTTGCTAAACTGTTTTAGACAAGATAATTACATTAAAGTGCTTGGTATTTCCAAGTTATTGCATAATGTCATGAGTCTTAGATGATTTAGTCTGGTTCTGCTCCCGATAGCAGAATCCATGAAAAAGTGCTGAAATTAAAGGGGAGGTTTTCAAAGAAGTATGTGGGAGGTCTGGGCAGAACTTCCTTTTGTTCTGGACTGTGGGAAGATTTTGCTGTATATTAACCAAAGAAAGCAGCATGGGCAAAGTTTTACTGTTGTTCTTCTAGTCCTAAGAGTCAGATGATGGCACAGAACACTTTCAAAAAGTGAAGTTCATTGTAATTAGGAAGAAATATTTGTGGTGAAGAACTGAAACAAGAAACGGAAAGTAAGTTAGGAACTAAGGAAATTCTGTTCTTTTTTTTACCACCTGTGGCTCTGCCACCTGCTCCCTTTTCACACTACCAGTTGATACCTTTGTTGTATTTTGTGTATCTTTTTACTATTCTATGCCGTCTATTTACTCATGGTTTCTACTTCCTCATGACTGTGGCTCGCAGACTCATACTTAAACAGATCTGCTTAATGGCTTTTCTCTATCCACCCCTTCCATTTCTGTTCAGGCTTCTAGTGGCTTTTTCTTCTCATGTAAGATCTCACAGAGAAACTTGCCCAGCTAATTCTGGCATGCTAGAATACACCTTAGGGTGTTGGTAAGCGTATTAAGTGGCTGCTCTCATCTTCACTATGAAAGGTCAAACCATTCACCTGCCGAATCCATAGACAGAGAGCCATAAGGTCTTTGTGGAGTTTCCCCTGAATTAGGGATATAAACAAGAAGCCTTTAAACATGGTATGTCTCCCTCAATATTCCTGATCAACCACTACCTTGTCCTACTTTACCCTCATAACAGAACCCGAGACGACAGCTGACATGCATACTGCTTATTTGGGGAATAACGTACAGAAAGTGAGAGTGTGAGACAAGGCAAGTGACACAGAGAAGAAAGAAATGCCAATGTAAGTATGTGCTATGATGTTGGTTACTGCTCTGAGTGAGTGAATGCACTATCAGCTGGGATCTTGTGAGTTGCCTTATGGAATGTGTCTCAGAACTAACTGTTTTAGGGATGAAGGGAAGGAGCATTTATCCATCACTGTCCCATGGCTCTTGATGGCTCTATGGTCATTAACTTCCCACACTTCTGAGCTGCACATAACATTTATAAAGAACACACTTTGTGGGTATCCCTTGCCACAGGGTCAGAAGAACTTCAGATCAGGAAATAAGAGGTTTATAGCATAGGCCAAGATGAGGCATCGTCTGCACCAACAGGATTTTGAAATAGTGCACAGGGAGTGTCCAAATAACTTGGCTAATGGGTCCTTTTCCTATGCCAACCCTTGAGTAGCCATTGTATCCCCTCTATTACCATGACCACTTTAATTAGTTCATACCATTTTTTTTTTTTTGGTATAGAATCTTTTAATGTTCTCTCTGATTTAACCAATTCCCACCTAGTCACCACATCATCTCCAGAATAGTTAAAAACTAATAGTGACATTATCATCATTATAATTATTGACATTTTGCTTATAGTTCTTTAGAATTATCCTTATTCTCCCTAGAAAAAAAAATTACATCTTTGCAAGGTTTATAACAAACTTAGAACATCTTTGCCAGCCTCTAGCTCAGTGCCTGCTTCTCTTCCCAGTATTGCCTGATCTCAATTCAAACCAAAGGGCAAATGTCATGTCCTCTCCAAAATCAGACCCAGCTTGTTTTGATATCCTCTTGGTTCCACCAGCCCATGAACGTTGGTACGTGGTAGGTACATTTTGACAAATCCATCTCTCTCCCCATTAGACCACAAACCGTCTGACTCAGGACTACATATTATTTCCATGTGCACCTGCTGGTTCTGGCACCAAGTCTGTCCTCAGAGTAGGTGTCAATAATATATACTGAATAAAGACTTAAAGTAAATGAAATAGAATAATTATCCTTTATGCCATGCATTTTTTCTGCGATTCCTAATTTTTCATGCCTTAATAAGGTCTGTACAATTCACAAATGTGAGCTCAGAGGGTATGACTACTTAGAGTTTGCTGGTAGTTAGTGTACTAATCTGTGTGTTCACAGTAACAGAATAAAAACTTGATACTGCTTTGGCTGTCGTGGCATGGCATGGCTGAGTTAACTGGGTTGCATTTTATACATTAAATTGAAAAACAAAAAGCTGTTGGAGCAAGTACTCCTTTTTAAAAAAATTTTTTTAAACAAGCCTAAATGTCCATCAACTGATGAATGGATAAAGAAACTGTGGTTTATATACACAATGGAGTACTACATGGCAATGAGAAAAAACGAAATATGGCCCTTTGTAGCAACGTGGATGGAACTGGAGAGTGTGATGCCAAGTGAAATAAGCCATACAGAGAAAGACAGATACCATATGATTTCACTCTTATGTGGATCCTGAGAAACTTAACAGAAACCCATGGAGGAGGGGAAGGAAAAAAAAAAAAGAGGTTAGAGTGGGAGAGAGCCAAAGCATAAGAGACTCTTAAAAACTGAGAACAAACTGAGGGTTGATGGGGGGTGGGAGGGAGGGGAGGGTGGGGGATGGGTACTGAGGAGGGCTCCTGTTGGGATGAGCACTGGGTGTTGTATGGAAACCAATGTGACAATAAATTTCATATATTGAAAAATAAATAAATAAATTACCTTGGATACAAAAAAAAATAAAAATTTTTTAAACATTTACTCATTTTTGAGAGACAGAGAGTGACAAAGCGTGAGTGGGAGAGGGACAGAGAGAGAGAGGGAGGCATAGAATCCGAAGCAGGCTCCAGGCTCTGAGCTGTCAGCACAGAGCCCAATGCAGGGCTTGAACCCATAGACTGCAAGATCATGACCTGAGCTGAAGTACGACGTTTAACAGACTGAGCCATCCAGGCGCCCCGCAAGTACTCATTTTTATGTGAACTGATATCTTTACCAAGCTAAATGAATAAATGAGAAATACTTGCATATATTATAATGTACTCAGTTAACCTCTAAACTTGATGATACCATTCTGTGTATGTATGGCAATATTCTTGAGAATACCATCATGCTAACGAATAATCTATGTATACATATACATATATGTATATGTATATATGTATATGAACACTAAAAATATGAAAATAAGTGTAACAGATTATGATCACTCTTAGTAATGAATTGCTTAGCAGAATGCAGGTTTGAATTCACCTTCATATAAACAGAAGACCTTTCCAAAGAAAATATTTTTCCACTAAGAGTGGGAAAAAGATGGCTTCAACATTTGGTGAGCCCTTTATCAGTGTAGTTGTTCAAGGAAGGTGCTTTAGTGGATGCAGACAGGTCTCAGATACCTAGTCCAGAACTTATTTGTATGGCTGTGTGCAGGTCACTTTGTTTCCTTAAATCTAAGTTACTTTATCTGAAAAATAACAACAACATCTTCTTTGGATAGTACATGTAAGTATCAGAGGTTATATATGTATGCCTAGAACATCATATCACTAAATAAAAGTGTAAATGACAATATTCTTTTATCAGCTATCATTATTTTTATTCCTAGTAATTTTGCCATTCACAATGATACAGGAAATGACAGAGGATAGGTGTTTGTTGGAATCATTTACAAAAGAACTCAAGCATTAAGTGCTTGATAGGGCAAGATTAGTGTCCTTGGTCCCATTTATGTTGGCAATATGTAAACCACCTAGATTCCCTTGTACAGAGGTGTGAGTCATTGATAGAATGTATGGAAAATAAGAGAATATAAAATAAAGACGTAAAACAGAGATGTAAAGAGTTCAAGGAATAGATAAGAAGTCTGTCAGTGTTCATAAAATCCTTAGGTACGCTTTTGTTCGATCTTATTCTCAAAGTTTCATGAGTGTGTGATGCTAGGCTATTGAAAAAATTCCAAGGGATATCTTTCTAGTCTAACTTTCTACCTTAGAAGTTGTTATTTGTTTTCACTTGGGTCATGTCTAGAATTATCCAAAATGATGGGATTTTTCTAACCAATCAAATGGAAGCCTTCATATTTCAGATAGACAGATGGCTTAGGATACAATTGTATCTAAAGGATTATTTATTTTAATTTATTCATTACTCTTTTCCAAGGGTGTACTCAAAATATTGGAGTATTATACACATGCTAAAATTAGATTTAGGAAAGTAAAGGCAGGGGAAGATAACTAAAAGAAAGGAAACTCATGAATATGCATGTTTGAAATTAATACATCTTAAGCCTCAAAACCTGGGTCTGACAGGAAGCATCACTTCTGTTATTTCCGTAAGAGCTGAGCAGATAAAATGTGACTATACATACTGCCTAACAAGGAGGTTGAGATCTTGGTCACTTGAAAGAATTGAATGGATTGCCACATAACTGATGAGCTGAATTATATCCACACAGAATAAGCCTAGATGAGCACAGTCAAGTTTGGACAAGTATGAGTGCTGTTACATATCTTATTATTGGTATGCCTACAACAGATTCCAAGATGAATCTATGGAAATGTCCCTTACATCTAAGATGTTACAGAATGGCAGCTCTACTCAAAATTTCCTTCAGGATTCACTCATGCAAGGGGTGACTCTCAGAGTAATTTTGATCATTGGGGATTATACATCTCTTAAAATCCATTTCAAGAATTTTCCCAGAACACTCACTCCAGTTAATTTTCTTTCCCAAGAAAAGTACATTCAAACAGCTTGTTTTCTTTGAAAATTGAGCTTGAGGCAGAGTGAGATAAACTAATAAGCACCCAGATCTCTTATTTTATTGATCCATTTTCTTTCAATAATTACATCTTATCTTCAAAGGTACAAAAAACAGCATATGGAGTGTTCAAAATCGATTACACTAAGGATATGAAAGCAAACAGTTTGAGCTGACTTTTGTATTTTCATTAGAGGAAAAAATTATTAAAGGGTAGCACCGATGGGAATGTGATATTAACAACATCACATCTTAGCCAAGTATATCACTCTATCATCTAATAAAGATCATATCTTATTTATGAGTTAATAATACACATATATATGTACACACACATACACAAACACACATGCATGCATATAAAAAACTCTAATTTTTCTCCCCAAATAAATTATGTAGGTTTCTTATTACACAGAATTAATAAACCACAATACTTAAAGTCTCATTTATGACATTTCTAAACTTTCTTACACTTCACTACTTTAAAAATAAGGGATTCACATTATCTTACATTTAGCTTCCAAAACTAATAATTGAGAAGTAATCACAAATAGTATAAAAAGTCTCTTGAATGTATTTATAAAGATAAGTAGACATACTGAAACTACAGAAATCAAATACAATACTCACAATAGATAAAAGGAATCAGATACATCTTTGGAGAGCCGAGGGTTAAGACCCATCTTTTGGTCTGGAGTTAGACCTAATGCACTGGGCTCCAGGATCATGATCAGAAGTGGTTTGACTTTTTCAGGAAAAAAAGACAGGTAGGACTAGGTCAATCTACTGCAACTAAATGTGTCTTTTATGAGGTTGCAAACCAAAGAGAAAAAAAGAAAAAAAAAACATGGCTGAGGAGTTAAGGGTGTAGATGATTCTGTGGAGGGCATGAAAGGTGTTACAAAGGGCATACATCATATTGGGGGGGGGGGGGTAAAGCAGGTAAATAAATATAAAGTGATCCTTGGGTACTAGTGTAATGGAGATATTTATAGCGCCTACAAAAGGTGAGGGTAGTAGCCCATTGGGGTCTTTATACACAATTGATGCATTCAAATATAAGCACACCTCAAATATTTTTGTGTACATCTACTTTGTTCCTCTAATTCTGTCTCTATCCTAGGGGATAGTGATACAGAAGTGAAAAAACAAATTAACTTTTCCCCTCACTAAGCATATATTTTAATAGTAAGATAGAAAAAAGACTAAGTTGTCAAACAAAAATGTTAATATAAATCTAGCTAAGTATTGGAAAGAGGAAAACACAGACCTGGAAATTTTCCATAAGGAATATGGAAAATAAGGACAATGACACCTAGGTGGCAATGTGGGTGACGGTATCTATGAAGAAGAAGCATGTGCAGTTCTCAGTGAATAAGACTGGCCGTTCAAATAATAGGACAAATGTCCCAAATGAAAGGATCAGAAGTGTAAAGGTTCTGAGGTGGTAAAGGGTTTAGTGTGCATGTTTTAAGTGCCCTGCCCAGATCTCTTTCACATGCTGGTGTACTCATTCCCTAGCTTTCGTGATATTTGCTAATGATTCAGTTTCCCCCTTCTTAAGATGAATACCCTTGCCAACAGAAGAGACCCAATGGATATTTAAATGACCCTACTAGAACACCACTTGATACTCCCATTTAATGGAAAATGGACAAACACAGCATTCATACCTGATTTGAACATGGTGACCAGCACCTCATACTCCTTAGGGATGAAGATCCAAACCTACATAAATTCTATTCTAGGAGAACAATGATCTAGGATAAGTCCTGGATTGCCACACATAGTAATGACATCCAGAGTAATGCAGCATAGGGCTGCAGCTCATCTCACTAACCCTCCTCTTGGAAATTTCCCCAGATTGTAACTAACTGGAAGCCCGGAGAAGCTGTGACTGGGTGGAATAAACTTAATAAGAGAAGTGGATACGAGCAGTACAAGAAGTAACCTATACATTACACATTGTTATGCCACCCAAACCCTCTTTATGGGGCTGGTCTATCCATAGCCAAGATGCTATGATTGTTCACTGCTAACAGATCACAATTGTTCTTTTCTTTGGAGAATAGCCCTCAGAGTCATCTGGGAAATCTATCTCTCTCTCACCCAAGAGCAAAGATGTATGTCTAAGTATCAAAAGTTAGCCCCATTACCTGGAGAGGGGTCGAACTCTGGTGTGCAATTTGTGTCCAGAATTTCCATGCAGGATTATTCAGAAGCTAGTCTTCTTCTGAGACCAGCTTATTATTTAGCAGTTCCCCTGTGACCTGGCTACTTTCCTCAGATCTTTATTTGGTAAGCATATACCCAATAAATCTAGAATAAAACCATCTCGCCTCTGTTTCTAGAGAGCCAGACTGAAGACAACCTGTTCTAGGAACAGGTGAATGTGGCCAGACAGTAGTGAGAAGAGATGGGCCAAACTGAGATTAGAAAGATGGGCTTACACCAAATTATTCAGAAATACAATAATTCTGTTAGCTTTCATCTTGCAAGCAATGGGAAAGAAATGATTTTTGGTAGGGGGACAGTGAGTGCATTTTATTAAACACAGACACACACATATTTATTGTTCCTTTTAGTAGGCAAATGATATAAGGAGGTTGACAAATAAGTGGTCTGAACCAAAATATGATTTAAAAAAATAGAAATCAAATGTCTGAGGTCCATCTGTGTTTCAGCTTCATCTTGCTACCTCTTGGGAAGGGACATGGTAAACTCATGACTCAAGATTTATAATGGCATTCACCAAGTCTCCTTCTATAAAATGTCAGGGAACACATCAAAATGAGGTACAGTGATTTCACTAACAAAGTGATATTGCTTCTACCAGCATTAAATGGGCAAAAGTGGCACTGTTTTTTTCTCCTCTTTTTCCATCTGTAAGAGCCAAACCTACCTCAAGCCTTTCTGAAGTCCATCCTGAGCCTATACAGCAAACTGGGTCATTCTCCCTACATCCTTCCACCATTTTTGTTGATTCATCCATTAACTTATGAATTCATTGGCCAAATATTTTTGAGCACCTGTAATATGCCAAGCATCCGTTCTAAGTACTGAGACACATTATGGGAAGCAACAACAAAATGTGTATGCTCATGAAGTTTATAGTCTCATATGCATCCTTCTATTAAAGCACTGACTCACATGATTTAGCAATCATATATATCTGTTGTAGTATAAAGTGTTTGTCTCTTCCACAGTAGTCTGTGTGCTCAATGAAGGTAAAATTTGCCAGCATTAGACAATGATTGAAGAAATGTAGAGAAATGTAGACCCACCATAGATATGTGTTAATAGTAATGGTTCAGGTTGACCCTCAAAGGTCAATAACATGTTATAATCTGGTTCTTTTGCAATTATAGCATGGATGCTCTTTCTTTTGCTCAACAATGATTTATTCTTATAGAACTTTCACATAACAAACTTCTGGAAAGCCGTAAACCATAGGGGAAGAATACTGACACAAAAAGGGATAGATTTTCTGGAGCATATTTATTAGTGTATTAAATATTAAAGGGATAATCTCTGTTGCTTTGTAGTATAAGCAGCGATAAATGAGTGTTAGGATTGAATAAATGCTTGCACTTTACTTCAATGTTTAATTTGTTTTGAACTGTTTATGGAAAGAATATGTAAAAGGAATAGAAATGCTTCTATCGACAATTTCTTCTAATAGATTCCCTTGAATGTGATATATATTCATACCTACAAATATTTTTAAATTCGGTGAGTCTGATTACCAAATCCAAATCAGGAAGTAGACTGAAACCACAGAAAGCACATGCTTTGGATTTAAATTGTGTGGTTATAATTTTGGTCTGATCATCTTCTGAATACATGGCTTTAAAGAATTTACTTAAATCCTCGGATTCCCTATTTTATCATCTGTAAAATTACTGCAAAAATCAAAGTTGTGTGTGTATTTATATGTAAAACTTGTCAAATAATACATAAATAAGATTTGCTTAGATATAGAAGTTCATGAGTTATGTTATACAAACCCTTTAACATAAAGTTTGACTTGTACCAAGGGCTCAATAGATATCAGTCCTTATAATTATTATTGAACATAGGATTAACTGAGTGCTCACTGTGTAACACATTTTGTCCTTAGTCCTTTTAATGGATAAAGATAATACATCCTCCAAAATTCCATGTAGGTACTATCTTCATTCCTCCATTTAAATATGAGGCTTAGAGAGCATAAGTGGCTTGTCCACAGATAAATCATGGGGTAGAATAAACTTGATCCCAGATAATTTGTTTCCAAAGTCCATGTACATGA
The DNA here is from genome assembly GCF_014898765.1 of Herpailurus yagouaroundi. NCBI lineage: Eukaryota > Metazoa > Chordata > Mammalia > Carnivora > Felidae > Herpailurus > Herpailurus yagouaroundi. The sequence goes on from NW_024412421.1 coordinate 15,156,443, forward strand.
CTATCATGAAACAGCAGCATCACAATAATTATTGCAATACTGACCTAAGTGGAAAAATGCGTGCATGAATGAGTGAATATAAGAATGGATGCATGATAGTTGAATTTACAAGATAGCAAATATTTGGAACATTTTCTTGGTGACAAAAAGGATGCCAAAGGATGGAATAAAATGAACATTCTCATATTAATGATAAATCACATTTAAAATATAAAATATTGTTGCAACCTTTCAACTAATAATTCCACTACTAGAAAAGTTCCAGAGAAGATAATAATATGTATAGATTCAGAATGATCAACGATTTCCCCAAAAGAGAAATAATTAAGCATATCTTTTTTTTTCTATTTGTGATTGAATGTAATTACCAAGTTAGTTGAACCTGTATTTGGTATAGTGGTATGAAATAAACATAAAACTAATTATTTTTAATAAGTAACTAATTACCCTACAATGATACATAGAATTTTTCCTATCCTTTATTTTGTTTTATATATCATGCTCAATTTTCACTATAAATTTATTTAAAAAGCAATTGCCAGTGCTTTCTGTAATGAGCCTTGCATGTGTATATGCTTGCATCATTACCAATTTCGTTAGTGTCCTTTATAACGTATTTTAGTGCATGAGAGCATAATCACTTAGTTACTAAACTTGCAGCAGTATAAAGTGATCAGTATAGTTTAACGATAATAAATATATTGAGGGAGGATTTCCAGAAAACTAATCTTCAAATTATTTTTTGAATGTCTCTTTTATTATTCTTATTAAAAAATATTATAAACTAATGTGTTAGGGACAATCTGGGCTAAAAATATTATAGAGGTACTTTATTTTAGAACTTCTAGAACTTGTACTATGGTCTTCTCATTAATAGGCAATAGACTATGATACATTTGATCACAAAGTTATTGATCTTTTCCCCCTAGTGCATCTCTAAGGATTAGGTTCTTGTAGAAAAACCACTGGAAACCATGTCTATTACACTAAATAACTATTTTTTTCTCATACACAGACTAACAACAATGGACCATTATTATCAGTTCCAGAAGAATTTGGATTATGCAAATAGTACCCAGGTTTTCATTCTAAAATATCCTCAAGAGATTTCAAAACTCAGATTAATATTCTTTTGAAATACACAAATGATATATTTAAAAAAAGTAATCTGCTTTTGTTGGCCATTTTTTAATATCATCATCATTAAAAATGGTGAATCATATCAGGCTATTTTGACCTCTATGACTGCATGGAGAAGGAGATCCCCTTCATACACAAGCACACAGATGCACAGAAAATACTTTTTGCTGACTATCTTAGCTGGTTTAATAAAAAAAATATATAAAATACAGACCTTTGTTCTATAAGTCATATTTCACCTTACACTGTAATAGTATTGCATGTTATTGTCGAAGTAGGGCAGGAATGATTACACCATTCTGTGTCTCGAGAAACCAAGATTTTATGGAACCACTAGATATCATTTCACAATCTCCTTATTATGATCACCAATGTGCCCAGGTTCTAGGGACATCAGCTCCTTTTGGAAAGCCTCTGTAGCTGAGCTATGCAGCTGTAGTGATGGGAAGAGAGAGCTGGGTTGTGTGTGTGTGTTTTTTTTTTGTTTTTGTTTTTTTTTTTTATGTTCCTCTCAGTTTACTACCAAGTTAAAGAAGAACATGTGAGAAGTTGCACATGGGACCTGAGGGCATTCAATCTTCTGCCGTTCCATGAGTATCTCATAATCCTTCTCACAAGTCCTCGTTTGGCTGGGAAACAAATCATAGGTCACCTCTTAATGGCTAGAAGTTAAATTTGAAGGTTTTTATTCTACCGCCTTGCTATTTATAACTTGACTTTCTCATCTGTGGTAATGTCAACCCGGTTCTATTTAAGACAGAATGTGATTGGGCTTCTTAGTCACTGGCCCAGTCCAGACTTAATCCTCTCTCCAAGCTCTGCATCATGGAGGAATGCATTCCTGAGCAAACAACATTTTTTAAGTGCTTGTTGGGCATTTCATTTACCCTTGCATTTTATAGCTAATGCTCCAAATGTGACACCATCCCTCTTCCCCTCTTTTTGTCTTTTCTAAGCTTCCTCACTTAAAACCTGCTTTTCATAACCAAAAGTTTTTGGCCACTTGGAGGGAGTGGTATTTATTTACTGTGTATCCTCAATTTTGCAGGTACTAGGATAATCACTTTACAATATTATTTTATTCTGTGAGGAAAGTATTATTATTGCTCTTATTTACCATGGAAACAAATAATGGCTTAGCCAGGTTGAATGACTTGCCAAAGATCACACAACAAAGTCAATTTCAATCTTACTCCAAACTGAAGTTCTCTTCTTTGCTTTTCTCCGCTGGAGACAAAGACATCAGGGAGACACAATGCTACATAGGGAAGTCCCAGAACCCTGAGAAGCATGAATGCTATCACTGCTACCACGTGACCAGAAATCTGAAACATTCTCTACCAAAATCTATAAAGAACTGCTGAGGGGCACCTGGGTGGCACAGTCGATTAAATGTCCGACTCTTGGTTTCAGCTCCGGTCCTGATCTCCCGGTTTGTGGGATCAGCCCCACCTGGGGCTCTGCGCTGACAGTGCGAAGCCTGCTTGGGATTCTCTCTTTCCCTCTCTATTTGTCCCTCCCCTACTTGCTTTTTGTCTCTCTCTCTCAAAATAAATAAACGTAAAATTAAAAGAATAACAAAATAGATAATTTTATAAAGGACTTCTGAGGCACTTACAAGCCTTAACCCCTATTTTAAGAGATGGTTCCTTTAAACCCTAGCTGATAATTGGAGAAAACCAGCATTATTCTGCCTCCAAAGAGACTGTATTCAGACTACCACAGAACTCAACTCCACTCCACTGTAACTTTTTTAAATGCTGGGATGTGCCAAAGGCTCAGTGTTGAAAGGCGTTAAGAGTTGTCAGTCAATGAGATTAGGCCATGTGGGTTTGTTAATTGCCCTTATATGGGAGAGAAACAAATTTTCCTATCTTTAGGACAGCAGGTAGTTTTCCAAATTGAAGCAAGGTATCCGTCAAAATTAATCTCTTACGTTCCCATAGGAAGGGAAATGATCAAGGGCTCATCAAGAGCTATAGCCCTGCTTGTTTGCATTTCTAAGAGATAGCTCCCAGGTCCCAGGGGAGACATTTCAGAGTGGTAGGAGATTTATATCTTAAATTGGCAGATAAAGTATTCATAATTGTAAGCTGTCTGAAGTAAACGACCTAAGAAAAGAGAGGTCAGGATCCTAGAGTTAGGTTTGGGCTGAAAAAAAACAAAAACAAAAACAAAACAAAACAGTAAATTCTTTCAGCAGCATTGAGCTTTCTCGGGCATTTAAAAAAACAAAAACAAAAACATAGGATCATCCTAGGGATCGTGGTATTGGTCTCATAGAAACCATACTAGAGTGTGGTCAGATCTCTTAGCGTAGAAGGTTGGATGGAGTCATTTGTGCTGAGAAAGAATTTTCTATTTCTCAGAAGCCAACCACATTTTAACTTTATTGATCAATTATAGCCCATCCACAAGTTTATAATCATGGAAAGCATATGTTTATTACATAGATTGTTTTTAAAAGATTTTCATATCTTGGGGACCTGGGTGGCTCAGTCAGCTAAGCCTCTGACTTCGGCTCAGGTCATGTTCTCACAGTTCTCGAGTCAGATTCTGTGTCTCGACTTCAGATTCTGTGTCTCCCTCTCTCTCTGCCGCTCCCCCAGTCTCTCTCTCTCTGTCTCTGTCTCTGTCTCTCTCTCTCTCTGTCTCTCAAAAAATAAATAAACATTAAAAAAAAAACTTTCGTATCTTAAGAGCAATCTTTACTCCACTCTGTATAAGCTGTTGGTTTGCTGAATCAGGGGTCAAACAAGAGAGAAAGCTTCTTAGCTCAAGTAGATCCTATGCTGGTTGCTAAACAAGTCATTGAATATCAGAGAAAAAATGAGTCAAACCTTTGGATACACTGCACCTTTCAAGTGACAGATCACAGATGTTTAGGGCAGGCTTTCAATTTACAGGAGCCAGAAATTACAGCATTTTGGTACCAAGCACATATTGTACATACTGTATTGACAACAAAGACCATCTGCTTGATATCACTGATTGACTATTCCCTGACTAATCATGGTTGATGAAGGGAGAACGTACTATTTGTGTCTCTCTATATTCTGTGATTTCCTTCCTTTTCTGTGTTTCAAAGTAATTCTGAGTTATGTTGTCCAAACTAAATGTATATTGCTAGCCTGTATACATGGATGACTGTTAAGATTTGTAGGCTTCTTCCAAAATGGTCCTAACTTCTCAAATTCATACTGAACTGTCTGTGGTTCTTTAAATGTACCATATTCCTCAATGTCTTTTCTTGCACAAGCCACTGCTCTGCCGGAAGTACCCTCCTCTTTCTGTCCATCTAGAAAATTTAAAATCATTTCTTTGATACATGTCTCAAAGGCAGTGTTTCTAAAGTTTCCCAACCTCCAAGCTTTTATACCACAGTTGGACCAAGGACTTATCAATCATTGTTCTCATTATGTTCTATTATAACTGCTTACACCTGCTTCTTCTCACTACTTAAGTGAACTCCATGACGTTAGAAATCAATACACATTACACCATTATACACAATGGAAGCTGCTATTGCCCTGAAATGGATTTGGAAATTCAAATGTTAAGAAAAGAAAAAGGCATAATAACCATACCTACATAACTTTGTTGGATTTTCATTTCTCCTGCCCTAAATGGTACTCAGAATGGTAAAGATTGACATGTTTTCTTAGAATTAACTGTGGATAGATAAGGAGGCATCAGGGATATAAGTTAGATTTCCTGGTTTTGGAAAACACAACTCAAGCTACTGTGACAATTTACCTGCCAGTTTTGAGGATCACAGAGACATGTTAGTTGGTTCTTTTGGGCTGAAGAGAAGGTAAATTTTAACATCCACATACTTCAAATCTTCGAGAGAAAAATCTGAACAGTGGCTATTTAGAGTATAATATATAATGACCTAGAAAAGGAATCAATGGTTTCTAGGAAACAGCATTAGTTCAACCAAGACCAAATTATGACAGCCTAGCTTCATTTCCTTGTATACCTGGTGTGATAGTATTTTGTCATAGAAAGAGAGGGATTGGGGAATGGCAAATGGGACTTTTGTTTAATGTCACTTATATACTGGGCAAAGCACTATACTTATTTATATTGCCTCATTCAATTCTTGTACTAAATCACTGCATAAATCACTACATTACCATAAAATCAAATATGAGGAAGGGGAGGGCAGACAGTTTCAATGACTATATTTTTATGATACAATTCAGCTCATAAGTAGCACAGTAGGAATTCAAGGAGAGATCTCAAATGGGTATGAATGTCTTTCTCTATACCTATATCTATGTCTATATCTATATCTATATCTATATCTATATCTATATCTATATCTATCTATATCTATATCTATCTATAGACATCTATCTATCTATCTATCTATCTATATATATATATATATATATGGCAGAACCATCTATTATTGTTTCCTACCTGAAAGATCAATATGATGAACAGTAAAATAATACCATGACAACATTGGTTCCATGATATCTGAGAGGTCTGTGACTTCTTAATTGACCCATACATGATTAGCTGATAATATTTACTGACACACACACACTCATCCAACCACCCAAACATCACACACAGCACACACATACACATCACACACAAAAATACACACACATGCACATCATACATACATATACACATCAATTTTTAAAGGTTATTTCAATTAGATAATAGGTATGTTTCAAGGGATAAACAAAATTAATTAAGATGTTTCTCCTGAATGAATTGGATCAAAACATGTAAAAGAGTCTATGAAAGTAGTCTACACTTCAAATAGTATCTATCAAAAGAATAATGGCCATTAACACTATTAAATGCCTCATACGCATTATCTCATTTAAGATCATAGCATTCCAGGGAGGCAGGTTGTTTTTCCCATTATTTTCCACTATACAGGTAAGGAAATTGAAGCTCTGACAAGTTCAATATTGCCAATAATCAGGTATAAAGTCAGATTCAAATCTCAGTATTATGATCAGTGTAAGAATCCATGTTCTTATTATTTATATTCCTTTAAATAGGTTTGATCATTCATAAAAGTTTGTCAGTAATTTTTGTAATTATTTTTAGCTATGTTTTAAGTTGCATCAACTGTACACTTTGTCCCTAAAAATTATATAAATATCAAGGTCAAGGAAAGACTTTATAAAGTCTTTAAAGATCATTCAGGAACCTAATGTTAAGTCCTATTATATTCAGTTTCCTATGCCATATGTTGTCATTTGTCTTTTCAGTATTTGTTGTAAGAGTATTTTTTCCTTAGTTTGCAAAGTATCTTTTATAGAAATGGTGTAAATATTCTTTTTCCTGAAAATTATCACTTAAATAATCAAATAACTTGCAAAAAGAAAGAAAAAAGGGAGGACCTAAATTTTCCTTAGAACCTTCAAATTCTTCTAAAAACACTGTGAATCCATTTTTTGTTCAGGAATCCATTCTCAGTGTTATGCACCTTTTTATTTTTACTTTATAAACATAATCAGGGAATTAACATTTACACTCTTGCAGCCAATCCTTCAAGTTTTCAAATAGCCTCATTAATACTATCAATAGTTACTTAGCTGAGTCTTTCAGCATCTTGTAGCCAGGAATCCTTATATGGGCACTGAGTACAAGTCAGAAAAAAATCACTTTCATAAATAATCAACTTTTGTATTAAAATAGGTACTTATGTATTTCAAAGTTATTTTAAAAATAATTTTTAATTTTATTAAGATACAATTCACATAATGTACAACTCATACACTTAAGGAACACGGTAGTATATTCACAGAGCTTGCATCTATAACCACAATTTTTATATTTTAATTACCCTAAAAAGAAACCCTGTACCATTTAGTCATTATTTTCAAGCCCCCCTCCCTGACCCTCCCCAGCCCACAGGAACCATTAATCTTCTTTCTGTCTCTAGACTTGCTTAGTGTGAACATTTCATATAAAGGAATCATACAATATGTGGTCCTTTGTTACGGACTTGTTTCAGGCAGCATAATGTCTTCAAGTCTTATCCATGCTACAAAAAGTATCACTATGTCATTTCTTTTTATTGCAGAATTATATTACGTTGTATGGATATATTAAACTTTATTTGTCCCTCTTTCAGTTGATGGATATTTGACTTGCTTCCAGTTTTGGCTATTATGAATAATGCTGCTCTGAATATCCATAAACAAATTTATTGTGTGTACGTAGTTTTTTCATTTCTCTTGGGTGTATTTGTAGATATGAGACTGCTAAATCATATGGTAACTATGCTTAGCCATTTAAGGAAGTGACAAACAATTTTCCAAAGTGGCCACATCATCTTGTAGACCCCCACTTTTTGACTTGATTTTTTTATCCATTCATATTTAATTTTTATTGGTGTAGTTGGGTTTACTTTTGCCATTTTAATTTTTGTTTCTTGTTTACATAAGCTCTTTTTGTTCCTGGTTTTCTGTTTAATGTTTTCCTTTGCAGTAAGTAATGTTTTTCTAGTTTAACATTTAAATTCCTTTACCTACTTTCTTCACTATTTTTCTTGTTTTTGTTGTTGCTGTTGTTGTTTTTATTTTCTTAGTTGTTGCTCTGGAACTTATCATATATATCTAACTTACCAGAATATGCTTTAAATTTATCATAAATTAATTCCAGTGAGAATTCTGGAATTCTCTACCCTTTTTAGGCTATTGTTGTTATACACACACACACACACACACACACACACACACACACGCATACATACATATGTGGCACCATTATAAGTAGTGTTTACACAGTTTATATCTATTAAACAACTGAGAAAAGAAAGGAGAACCAAAATACATTTATAGAGTTTATATTTATATTCTTACTTACTATTTCTGATTCTCTCCATTTGTTCGTTGGGTTCAATTTAAGGAGTCATTTCTTTACTCCAATACAACTCTGCTCTCCCTCACCTCTTTTGTGCCATTTCTATATAAGCCCAACAATACAATTATATACATATTGTTTTATACAATTCAGTTTTGAACAAGTTAAGAAAAAAATATGTAGTTATACTGTCTTTTATAATTACATAATTACCTTTATTGTTGTTGCTTTTCATGTGGACTTATATTTCTATCTGGGTTTACTTGATTTAAGTATGAAGAACTTCCTTTACCACTTCTTGTAAGGGGAGTTGCCTTGCAACAAATTATCTTACTTGTTTGTTTTATTCTAAGGATGTATATAATCCACCTTCATTTCCTAAAGTTAGCTTTGTTGGATATAGGAGTCTTGGTTGACAGTCTCCCCATCCTCCTGAGCCCTTTGAATATTCTATCCCATTACCTCTAGATTCCATTGTTTCTAAAGAGAAGTCAACTGTTAATCTTATCAAAGGATCCTTTATACGTGATTAGTCTTTTTTCTCTTGCTGCTTTCAAGATTTTCTCTTTTCTTTATCTTTCAACATTTTTACTATTATGTTTCTCAGAAAGGATCTCTTTGCATTAATTTAAAGTTAGTTGAACCTGGATGTGAATATTCACACTTTTAGCAATTTGGGGAAGTTTTCAGTCATTATTTCTTCAAATATCATTTTTTCTTCTATTTTTTTCCCTCTTCCCCTTCTATTACTCCCATTCTGCATATGTTAGTGTGCTTAAAAGTGTAAAACATTGCTCAGGCTCTGATGAATTTCCTTTATTTTAAAATCTGTTTTCCAGATTGCATAATGTCTATTGACCTGCCTTCTATCTCACCAATTTGTTCTTCTGCCAGATCAAGTTTTATGTAGATCCCCTTCATCTTGTTTGTTGGTCATTCCATTCCCACATATTTCATGTTTCTTTTGCATAATTTCTATCTCTTTATTGATATTCTCTATATGATGTGATATTGCTTTCATGCTTTCCTTACATCTTTAGCCTTGATTTGCTGTAGTTTTTTGAACATATTTATAAGGTCTACTTTGGAGTCTCTTAAATCTGACATTTGGTTTTTCTCAGCAGCTTCTGTTGCCTGCTTTTACCCTGTGCATAGTTCACATGTTCAAGTTTCTTACAGATCTCGTTTTGTATTTTTCTTTTTTTTTGGTGAAAGGTGGATATTTTAAGTATTATATTTTAGCAACTCTGGATACTGGCACCTCTACCTTCCTTCCAGCGTGTTATTGTTTGCTTAGTGGTTTTGGTATGTGTGTGTGTGTGACTTGTGTAGACTATTTTAGAAATGTGTATTTCCTCCATAGCTTGTGGCCTGAAGCCTCTGATTTCGCGTTTCAAAGGTACCATCTTAGACATATGCACAGTCAAGTTAAGACGGTAGTCTCTGTTTTGCTCTCTTGGCCTGATTTCTCTGTTAAACCATATAATTTGACAGTACACTCAGCCTGTTGGGCTCCACTAATTATGGACAGACTGTTCTACTGTTTGTTACAACGACCTGGGACATAAATTGCTGAGTGTTCCAATCCAATTAAATTAAGACAGGGATAAATTTTGGGGTCAATCTTTGTGCTTAGTTCTGATCCCAGTAGTGTTCTTCCTGGCTCTCTATTTTTCTTGTTCTCTTTGGTGAATTAATTGGACTACAGTTTAACTTGTTGCTCTTAATTAAGAGGAGGTGCTTTTTTTAAGAGCACTCCTAGCTTGAAATTTACCCACAATTTGCTTCAATTTGCTTAAATAATGTCCATATTTTTGGGGAGAGCTCAGAGCTCCCTTTTCTTATGAACTACCTCTAACCAGAGGCAAATTCCCTAAGCCACTACTGTGGGCTCTGGGTTAAGATGACAGCATCTATATTTTTTTGGCTGGGGACTGCCAGTTTAGAACCATATAGGGAACTGGACGATAGTAACAAGATAGGAAAAGGATGATTGGGGTGCCAGTCTGCTCACTTATAGGTAGGAATAGGTAGAAGAAGGGAGTTCCTGGCTTCCTGGGTGTACCTACTGGTAACTTAGCCTCTTCAACTTACAGGTTAGGTGAATAAGAAATGCTGGAACCTGCCCCTCCAAGTAAGATATGATAAACCTTGATTAAGGGCTGAGAAAGGAGGGATCCCTGTCTTCTTGACTGTATCCACACAGACTGGAGCTACAGTCAAGCTGAGCTGTGAAGTGGGAGAGTGGGTTTGTCTCAATGACACAGATTCTCACTACTCTTACAAGATGAATGAGATGCTGGGGCGCCTGGGTGGCTCAGTCAGTTGAGCATTTCACTTCAGGTCAGGTCATGATCTCATGGTCCATGAGTTCAAACCACATGTCAGGCTCTGTGCTGACAGCTCAGAGCCTGGAGCTGCTTTGGATTCTGTGTCTTCCTCTCTCTCTGCCCCTCCCCTGCTCATGTTCTGTCTCACTCTCTCTCAGAAATAAACATTAAAAAAAATTAAAGATGAATGAGATACTAATATATTTCTTGAATAACAGTTTCTTCATGTGCTGTATGCTCTTAGAACAATTCCCAGATTCTTTCTGTATTTTTTAAAATAATTTTCACTAGTTATGTTGTTTCATTGGGCAGCAGGTCTGTGGAGTTTTTATGTTTCATGTTTCGTTTTCAATGATCTCAGAGGTCAGCTTTTCAATATTGAACATTTAATAAAATGCAAATTATCAAATACATACAATGGACAATTTACTGACAACTGTCATGTTTCTCAGTGCATTCAGGCCCATTTCACAAATATGAAAATTGGAGCTCAGAAAAAAAAAAAAAAAGATAATACATGGAAGAAGAGTGAGTTAGAAGAAGCCATATTTTAACTTTGATGTACCTGTTCCCAAATTGTGCTCTTGCCATTGTTCAAAACACAGTGACACCAGAGCATTTTGTTGTGGGTGATGGCAAATAAGTGCTACAGAAAACGGAGTGGGCATGACATGCCTGAAAAACACAGAAGTCTACCTGAAGGTGTTCCCAATGGCCAAGGCGGGATTACAAGAATGGCCAAGGAAATAAGTAATAATAATATTGCATTATTAGCCAGGGAATAAAATAAACACCAATGAATCCATACTGACATAAGTAACTAAATAACTAAGTAAAATAAATGGAGGAAAAGAAAAATAACCCTTCTCGTGGAAGATTTATAACTGATACTTTTTTTAAAAAAATGAAGAAAATATAAAATCATAGTAGCATCATGTAATAAAACTTGACAATTTTTATTTAAAAAGTAATTTCATAAAACTATACCACTGTAATAAACTCTACAGGTGAGATAGAGTGATGAATACTAAAATGAGTGGGCAGGGTTGTAAGCAAAATTGGTATATCTTCATATTCTCAAAATTTCTCCCAGAGAATATTTAGTAATCAGAGAGTTAGAAAGTAATTTTACATAAAGTCTCCTGTCAGAGACTACCTTACTCAAATAATCAAGTTTAACATTATCAGTAATCCGTATAAACATCAAGCGCCCCATATGATGATACATCATTGCCTCTTTGGTGTTTTTGAGACAAATGTATAAACTCAGTCTAATCATAAGAAAACATCAAACTCAATCTGAGAGACATGCATAAGGTAAGTGACTAGTGTTTGTCATAAGCATCAAGATCTTAGGAGACAAGGAAAAAGTGAGAAAATATCACAGACTGGAGGAAACAAAAGAGATCTGACAATCAAATGAAGCATGGGGCCCTAAATCAGATACTGGAACAGAAAAAAAATTTTTTTTTGTAAAAAAAATTGGTGAAATCCAAACAAATTATTTCAGTTAATAGTATCATGCCAAAGTTACTTCCTTAATTTTGACAATTGTTCTATGTTTATATAAAGTGTTAATATTAGAGGAAGCTTAGGTGAAGGTTGTATAGGATTTATCTGTACAATTTTTGCAACTTTTTCTAAGTGTACATTTTATGCAATTTTTCTTTTGTTTTTTTTTAACATAATGGCTTAGACTTGTATAATATTTCAGTGCTTCCCCATATTCAGGAAATTATTTTGTCTATTGGATCTGAGACTGATGCATACAATTCATCATTAGGGATCTATGTCAAATGCTTCAAAAGCACACAGGGAAGAGGGGAGTTAATTTGGACTGCAATGAGCATAAGGGAATGGGATTAAGGAAGGCCCCATGCAGGAGGTGACTTTGATCTTAGAGGCCTGTAGAAAGCAGCTAGGTTCTCACTGGCTAGAGAAAGAGGGCAGGTTGAAAATAGCATCGGCATATACAATAGGAAACCATGAGAAGTTGGGTATTCCTGTGAAATGAAGTGCAGTGGAGGAATCACACCTAAAAGAAAGTCAGAAAGGTTGACCATGATCAAGTCATGAACAATGTCAAAAACCTAGAATAAAGGTTGGAACTTGAAGTACAGGCAAAGGAAATCATTTCAGACTACTGAGGTAGTAGAAAACATGATGAAATTATAGTAATAAGTACATATCCATGAATGCTGGTTTTATTCACTGAAACTTGCAGATATTCTCTATGCTGTTAAAATATGTCAGTTAAAATGCAATTATGGTCAGTTTTTTTCTTTTGAGACAATTGTGTGTATCAGTTGATTTTATTATCATGCTGCAAGGTGAGCATTTTTTCACCAATTCCTTTCAATCTCACTTTGAAATACAGCACTGAGGCCAAATTTGGAAGGGCCTTATAATTTTGATGTTCTTTTTGGGGATTATATTATTTTTGATAGTTTGTAGGTTTTTAAAAATGCATCTTTACTACTAACTTTTTCTAAGATGTTTTCCCCCCCCCCACCTTCTATTTTTCTTGTTGAATGCGTGATCATCTTAAATATCCACAAGAAAGCATTATTTTTGGTTCATCAGGATTAATCAACATTTTGTGAACACAGCTATGTCTCCTGTTATATGAACTGAATAGGGGAAGTTGGAAAATGGCTTTTGAAAAGTAGTGCCCTCCAGGCTTTTTTCCACTCACTTGTTTTTCCTCGTATTTATTTCAGTTTTGTGATGATGATGATGATGAAGACGATGATGTTTCATTTTTTATTTACTCACCTGCTGTTTAGAGAATACCTACAACTTTTTAGGCCTTCTACTTGTGGCTGTGAAATAAGTTGAGTGTCAGGTGTCATAATTGAATACTTAGAGTTCAATATGTACCATGGAGGAGAAAATACATATAATCAAATGATTTTTAAGAAAATACACATATTAATCTATTCTTTCCATAGGATTTTCTTATTTCTTATTCCCTTGTCATTCAATTTTATTTTCAGTGCCTCTCACAGAGAGAGTGCTATCAGATAGTTTCCTGATTCCTACAAAACACAGGAAAAACCATTTCTACAAAGCCTTCTTGGAACTACTCCATCACATGCTAACTTCTACCGGTTACAAATTTTGTACACCCACGTTTATTCCCTCCTGTTTTCGTTGTTCCTTGTATTAGCCATATCAAGCAGACAATGAGTTCCTAGAAAATGGAGATATGTTTTTTTTTTCTTCCCTCTTCAATCCATATCCCAAGTTCCTAATACACCCCTGGGCCTTTGACTGAATACAGAAAATGCTGATTGATTTGCTATCTTAGAGTAACCATACACATGATTTTCCAGGTAAGTAATTATTTCAGTTGTTGCGTTTTGTAGCATTCAAAATACAGAAGATATTAATCTGAATTTCAACTAGAGAACAATGAGATAATATTCTTATTTATGTACAATGGAGACAAATTCTATCCCCAGGATATTGAATCAATAAGTCATGAAGTGGTTATTAGGGTAAAACCTGTCTGCTTCTACAGTATTATTGGTAGCTTGCAATAACGAAAATATAATTCATACATAGGGAGAATAAATAAATTGAAGCATACTCATACAATACTATGTGATACAGCAACAAAGATGCATGAATTAGCTTCATGCATGTCTAAACATTACTGGGTCTTTAAAATATAACATTGAGTGAAATATAAAAGTACTAATAAGATAAACTCTGTAAGATACCACTGATATAATTCATAAAAACATACACTGAAATACATATTATTTAGGGAAACATATAGTACACATCATGAATATGTATTAAAAGCATGAAGATATGGATGGAAGTACACATAGTAATTTTTTTGATATTAATTACATTTAGTGAGAAAGGAAAATGAGGTGTACATGGAAGGGCATTAAATTCTATTTGCAGCATGTAACTAACTTTTTAAAAAAGTGAAATAAATACATGAAATGGGACTGTTTGTTAAATCATTTGTGTAATGGCCATCTGTTACATTATTATTTGTTTTCCTAGATACTTAAAATAGTCTATACTTGAAAAAGGATGTGTATCCATGCATATACATTAATTAACTAATATAACTACATGCAGGTCTGCATATATAAATATATTAATACAATTAAACATGCACATACATGTAAATACAAGTTTTTTAAGCTGAAGTAAAAGCATAAATAATGTACAAAATTCTTATAATGTGAAAATGCAAAGCAAAGTGTTCTGCTGGCATAGTTCCTGTTAAATGAGCATTATAAAGTTTCAAAAAAATTGAAATAGGACCTCATGAAAGAAGTACAATTGATAGAATTCACAAAAACCATCTCCAAAAGCCAATTCAGGGATTAGAGACACGGTGCTCCTACAGTATTACAAGTACGGTGGTAAATATGGTTCCCCCAATGAACAGTGAACATTGGGACATATGAGTGAGAAATGAACAATGCTGTATATGCCCTAGACTGACTGCTGCTTGTAAGTGTATCATGATTGATTCTGCCTGGGCAAACGCAAAAGTGCCCACCAGAAATTATTTCATTATAGCTTTATGGTATCTTCCTGTTACAGAGTATGTAAGAATCAGGAAACTATATATAAAAGAAGTGTAGTCCTAGAAATTGAGTGTCAGCATGGCCTCCTGAAGTAAAGAAGGCAATAAAAATATGTGTCATTCATTCCTAAACTTCGTATTTTGGGTAATAAATAAGAAAGTAAAGAGGGCAACACAGCATTGGTTGGCCTCTTTATCCTGTATATAAAAGTGTTAAGTGACTGTGACGCTCTTTCCTATAATGGTCTAGTCAGAAAATAAGTCAATAAACAAACAACATCCTCATTAATTGACAATTGTTTTCAATCATAGCCATCATTATACTTTTTATTTACATTTCCTTAGTGATAAATGAAACAGGATATTTCCTGTGTTTGGTAGCCATTTGTCTATCTCCTTTGGATAAGCGTCTCTTCAAGTTCTTTGCCTACTTGTTAACTGACTCTGGAGTTGTTCTTTATATAATCTGCACAGTAGACTCCTACTAGATATAGGATTTGTAAATATTTTCTCCTATTTGGGACACATGGGTGGCTCAGTTGGTTGAGTGACTCTTGATTTCAGCTCTGGTCATGATCTCATGGTTCATAGGATTGAGCCCTGCATCGGGCTGTCAGCCCGGAGCCTAATTGGGATTTTCTCTCTCCCTCTTTCTCTGTCCCTCCTTTTTGCTCATTCTCTGTCTCTCTCATTCAAACTTCTGACTCCTAGACTGGACAGTTTAAATTGCCACATCCTAAAGTTCACCAATCCTTTCTTCTGCCTATTCTAACCTACTGTTGAATCCCTTTAGTGAATTTTCATTCTACCCCTCACCTTTTCAAGTGTAGGATTTCTCTTTGGTTCCTTTTTATGATTTTGTTATTTTTGATACTCTCATTTTATTCATACATAGTTGTTCTTGTTTCATTTATATCTTTGTCTATGGTTTTGGCCCTTTTGACATATTTAAGACAGATGGTGCAGCTTTGTCTATTAAATCCAATGTCTTGACTTTCTCAGGGATGGTTTCCATCAATTCACTCTTTCCTCCAGAGGGTCCTTACTTTCTTGTTTCATTGTATAATTTGTGGGTTTGGGTTGAAAACAGGATGTTCAAATATTAGAATGTGGTTACTCTGGAAATCAGATTCTCTCCCCTCTCTAGGTTTTGCTGTTTTGCTTGCTGAAGGCTATAGTTGCTCATGTGTTTAGTGATTTTCCAATACTTTTGCAACAGCTGTATTTTTGTCATGGGTGGTTGTTGAAATCTCTTTTCTTTTAGCTCATGTTCAACTAGTGTTTTCCTGTAGACCTCCTGGAATGCTAAGGTCTAAGAAAATGAAATAAAACAACAAATGACAAAAGCAACCTTTCCAGGGTCTACAGAGGGGGCATTATGCTGGAATACCCCTTTAACACTTAACCATACCACTTAAAAATCTGCATCAGCCTTCTCTCCCTGCTTGTAGTAAACCTAAAAGTCAGACACAAGTGAAAGCTTCATATCTTCTCAGATTATTCCTAAGCATGTGTCCTGTCCTGGGCATGTATATGGTTTTCTAAATTCCTCATTATATATAGACATTTTTGAGTTTCCTAAAACCCAAAGAAACTCTCTCCCCAACTTTTCCTCCAGCCTTTAGGAGGTCCACTGTATGCCTCAACCATAATCTTTCACCCTAGAAAGCTGTGGCTATATCATATGCCTTGCAATGTTTTTTGAGCAATGCCTACTATTTTCCACTCTGAGTTTGGGGTAAGGCAAACAAAGACCAGCATTTTACATTACTCCTTCAGGAAAACTCTAGACAGACTATAATTTACACAGACAACAATTTGCATGTAAGTCTGCTCTGCTTTCTCTGAAAAAATGGACCAGAGTCCCACACTGGGGACAGAGGCTATAGTCTTTAAGACTGAAGCTGATAAGAGGAGGGGGTGGGGCAAGGGCAAGTAAAAATGCCCAAAGGCTTTTACTACATTTAAGTTGCATTTTCTGAACAGATGTTTATTTATTTTGAGAAAGACAGAGTGCAAGTGGGAGAGGGGCAGACAGAGAATCCCAAGCAGGCTTTAGGCTCAGTGGGGAACGCAACACAGGGATAGATCTCAGATCTCACCACCGTCAGATCATGACCTAAGCCAAAATCAAGAGTTGATAACTAAACCCACTGGGCCATCTAGTCACCCAGCATTTTTTAAAATCCAGAATCCTCTTGGTTGTTGTAAACATTTGACTGTTTTTCAGAATTCTGACAAATTTGCTTCTAACAGAGACTGTTTTTTAATATTTCTGTGCAATGATGTGTACTTGAAGCTACATACTCTGATCATTAAGTTACTTATTTATACATTTCGATTAACCATATTTTACAAATAACACAGAGACTGTTAAATAAGGGTTACATACAAAATCTAGGTCTGTCTAACTCTAAAGTTAATATATTTTTGTCCATGCCATAAATCACCCTCAAACCATTTTGCACAGTTTGTTTTTTTCCAACACAAATTTGTTGATTAAATGTTAATTGTGTGTCAGGCAGTCTAACAGTGTTGATGATAAATGGATGAACAGGTCTGGTGTTTTTTTATATATAAAGTTTTTATTTAAGTTTATTTGTTTATTTATTTTGAGAGAAAGAGAGGCAGAGGGAGAGAGAGAATCCCACACAGGCTCTGCAGTGTCAGTGCAGAGCCTGACACAGTACTTGAACTCACAAACTGTGAGATCATGACTTGAGCCGAAATCAAGAGCCAGAGGCTTGACCTACTGAGCCACCCACACACTCCAAATAAGTCTGGTCTTTATCCTCAATAAGTATGTAATCTTTCTTGGGGTGCTGTGCTGAACCTTGTAGGGTAAATAGACAATTATACTACAGTGTAGGTACAATAAGGTAAGGACAAGATGCTACCTTGGAAAGGCTTTTCTGTCTTTTTTTTTTTTTTTTTTTTTTTTTTTAGTATTTATTTATTTTTGAGGTGGGGAGGGGAAGAAAGGGGGACAGAGGATCTGAACCAGGCTCTATGCTGACAGCAGAGAGCCCAATGCAGGGACTGAACTCATGAACTCTGAGATCATGACCTGAGCTGAAGTCAGACACTTAACCAATCGAGCCAACAAGGTGCCCCTCAGTGTTTTTTTGTATTTTGTTTTTTTAATCCACAAGAATAGTAGTTTCATGAAATAGCAAACTACAAGAAAGGAAAAAAAAAACATAAAAGTGTGTGTACATACATGGGCCTTTGAATATAAGTATTATGAGTAAAGACTAATATGTCATTCTTAGTTTTTGTTCTCCACTTTGCTTCACACTTAATTTCAAACTCACCAAATATTTTAGTACTCAGAGGTAACGTTTCTCATGATTACAATATTAAAAGAATTAAGGAACTATTGATCATCAAAGAACGTAGTTAATAAATTGCCTTCTTTTATAAAACTTCTGTAAAATAGTGAATATATTCATCTTGCTTATAAAACACCAGTGATTTTTGGCCTCCAGCTCTGAGAACAAGTTCTATTAAAATGAAATGAAAAATGAAAAATTCTTCAAGTGCCAATAATAGAAATGTATATATGCTCATTGCAATTTGGTTTACATATTGACGTGTATCTGTGTAATTCATCCTTATTTTTATTTATAAATCATTCCTACATAGTATATCCAGACTCATCATAAAAAGATACTCAGTAAAACCATATGCTGGCTGTGCCTTTTAAAAATGAATTTGGAGGGGCGCCTGGGTGGCTCAGTTGGTTAAGCGTCCGACTTCAGCTCAGGTCACGATCTCGCGGTCTGCGAGTTCGAGCCCTGCGTCGGGCTCTGGGCTGATGGCTCAGAACCTGGAGCCTGTTTCCAATTCTGTGTCTCCCTCTCTCTCTGCCCCTCCCCCGTTCATGCTCTGTCTCTCTCTGTCTCAAAAATAAATAAACGTTAAAAAAAATTAAAAAAAAAATGAATTTGGGCCTTAAATTAACTTTTGACTGATAGTTATGTTCAGGGAAATGCTTCTGTAAAAACAAAGACTAGAGTAGTCTATAATTTAAACTGGCATATTGATGAGCTCTGTAGATGGATTTGATACATAGTGAGCAAGAATAAAATTATATATGCAAATATAACATTGCAGGTGTTGCTTTTCCTGATGAGAATATATTATGGGAATACAAGGTTGGCTATAGTGTGAGGTACACCTGTTATGCACCAAGATTTTATATTTCCTTCCATGAAGTTACTCATGTAGAATGAGTATGTTTTACATATGTGTATTGGACTGATTTTAAAAGCACCTTAGAAAGAAGAATTGTAGGTCACAAGATATTTCCAGGTACAAAGCATTATGTTGCAAACAATAGTGCACTGCATTTGCCATCAAGAGGCTCAGCTCTGGGTCATATTTCTGCTATGTTCAAGCCATACTTTGCAAGTGACCTAATTCTATGATCTGCATGTACAGAATGGGGAAACTAATAGCCACTTCCTCAGACTGTAACAAATATGAAATGAGATCAACAGCAAAGTGCTTTCTAGGTGGTAAATCATGCAAATATGAAAGATAACTATAAGAAGTAAGTTTTAGAGTTGTACTTTAAACACACATTTTAATTCCATATTCAGAAAAGTATTTTTTTTAATTTTTTTAAACATTTATTCATTTTTGAGAGACACAGTGTGAGCAGGTGAGATTGAGAGAGAGAGGGAGACAGAGAATCTGAAGCAGGCTCCAGGCTCTGAGCTGTCAGCACAGAACCCAAAGCAGGGCTTGAACTCACAGACCATGAGGTCATGACCTGAGCTGACGTCAGACGCTTAACCAACTGAGCCACCCAGGTGCCTCCAGAAAAGTATTTCAATTCTGCCTTTTACATGGAACATTTCTAGGATGGAAATGCTCCTTTTTCTTAGCTTCATCCATTCCAATTATTTCCATCATTCAAGGTTCAGTGTACATTTATAATATTCTAGAATTTTTCCAGTTATTCCCAGAAGAGTCTGACAATGGAAATATGGAAATATACATATATATAAATATATGTATATTCATATATAATCCTAAAGTCTCAAGTTACATGGAAATGTATCTAAGTTCAACCTACCCATTTTGCCAATAAGGACTGTGAATTCCAAAGAAGAAGAGTGTTTTATCATATTTTTCTTATGTTGCCATAAGTTTATCATAGCCATATATAAATTTGTACTTGCTATTGGCTTAGCCAAGTGATCAAGCTATAATAAGAGACATAATGGAAATATAGCATATTTGCCCATTGTCACATACTGAGAAAACAATATTTATGAAATTCCCTGGCATGGAACTAGAGGAATGAATGGATGGGTAAATGAGTGAGGGGTCAGAGAGACACTTAGGAATAAAGATTTAGTTCCACAGTAAATTTAGTCGGAGAAAAATCACTGAAGTTGCTGAAACACCAACCTAGAATCCAATCTGTGTCTCCCACATGCTATCTTTGAAGTCTTAGATGAGTCCAGCCACCTTCTAACTTGTAAATTAGATACACTGATAATATATAATCCTAGAAGAGTTTTGATTCTACCAGTAAGCAAACTTGCTTTGGCAGTGTTTGTCATAATAAGGGACTTAATAAATGTTAATCAGAAATGCTTAAGAGCCCCAATCACTTGCTTCTGAACAAATAAATTCTTTCTTGCAACTCTCCATTTATATCCATGGCTATCCCAATCACAAGTCCATCCATTTTCATTTCCAAAATATATCTCAAAGGCACCCATTCCCTTCTCCCTGTCCTTGTTTAATCCAGCATCACAACTTATATGAAAGTCTTCAATACATTCTGTCTGTGCCCCGAATCTGTTTTAGCATTGTTCAAACTATTTCCCATAAAACAGTTGGGAGTGACTTCTTTCTCCCAGCTTCCATCCCTCCCTCCTTCCTTCCCTCACTCCCTCTTTCCCTCCTTCCATCCTTCCCCTCACTTCTCTTTCCTTCCTTCCCTTTGTTACTAAAATATCTATTTAATCATGTCACTCCTTTATTTACTTCCCATTGCATTTACAATGGGAAGACTACCTATGAGGGTCTCTCATACCCTGCAAGATCCAGATCCTGATGTCAATTTTAACTTCATGTCATTCTTCCCTATCTGGGCTTTCTTTTACTTCTTTCATAGGCTGGGCACCTATTGACCCCTCAGTGATTCCCCAATGAACCTTCAGTCTAAAAGACACCTCTTCAGAGAATCATTTTCTGTCATTGCAACCATATTCTCCTTTTGCCACTCACCATTTTTCTCCTTCACTGCATCCTATGCATTTCCTTTTTAGCATGTAACCTAAATTGTAATTCTATGTGTATTTGGGGGCTACTTGTTCATTGTTTGCTTCTTTCATTGGATTAACAACTCTGAGAGATCAGGGACAGTGCTTCATTTATCAAGGTATAGTCATTATCTGGGATAATGCCTACTAAACTCATTAAACATGACCTCTAATGCTGGTTCTTACTACTGGATGTAGAATCAGCAAAAGTAGAGTTATAAAGTGGCTACAAAAGTTGAGTGGTCCAAGTTTGTAGGCATAACTTTAGTTTTAAATTTGAGTGTGACTTTTGGTTTTTAAGAAGTATTGCATGGATAGATAATACAAGTTAAAAAAAATTCTTCGCCACTTACGAACACATGAAGAATAAGTATTTATTTGGGTGGTATGCTCAAATCATTGCCTGGATGTTCCTTTTTTTGTGGTGTGACTATAGGGATGGCTACCTAATATGTTGGTGACAAAGGCCTCTGGTGTGTACCAGTACTACCCCATCAGTGGTGTCCCATGTTTTCCACCAAAGCTTTGTGTAGAACCACAACAACTCAAGGAAGTTATTTCCTTCCGTGAACGTAGTCAATAATTTTCCTACAATGAGATCACATATAAGTCAATTCCTGCAGAGAGAGCTCCATACTAGCTTTAAAGTTAACTTAAATGAAGATGAAGTTGATTTACTACAAATTTCTCTCATCCAGTGTCTTTGCCTTCTTGTGCCTGGTACCTATTTTTTTCCTACAAACTTCAAACTTCAGCTCCACAGATAATTAGCAACACTAAATGGACGTTTCCATCTTTCTTTCCCTCCTCCTACTAAGTAAATTCTAACATATAATGGCAAGCTTTCATATCATCTCCATGAAGAGTTTAGCTATAGCAGGAACATATGGAATTTGGGTCCTCAGAGAATTAGTTATTATTATTATTATTATTTCAGAATATCTGAAAACAGAGAAAAATAAACATAGCTTTGGTGAAACAGTGACCACAGAAACAATTGTTACTCTCATTTATCTATTTTTATAGGGTATATTTTAGTTATAGTCAAAGACACATATATTTATTGTGGGACCTGGGTTTGCATTTATTTTCACAGATGGCATAGGAAATTTTCCTGTTACATCCTAGTGCTAGTCACTGGATGACTGAACTGTGACCATATTTAATGATTTAAATGAAAAACAATAAAAGTAGAGTTTTCAGTGTTCCCTCAAAAATTAATAAATCTCTTTGCATGTAACAAATAGTCTTCTTCTGGGAAATATGTTTGGGTTTTATGAAGGGCTTAGTTTATAAAGAAATGCACACTAAGACAAAATAACCTTTAATCAGTAAGAAATATCTCCTAGCATGGGGGAGGGAGCAATCACTTAAAGAGTTAGTTCTTTTGGCTCCTTTTGAGCAGCAAAGTAAGTTTGGGGATGCTAGTCAATGGAATTCAGTAGATTTCGGAAACTCTAACTTAGTCTTAGCCTAGTCACCCTTCACATGACATTCTGGGGAAGAAACACAGAAGGAAAATATCAAATTGGCATGCTACTTTGTTATTAGGTGGGCTTCTGCCCAAAGCCCTCATACAGAGCTCTGGTAGACAGAGCTGGGGCATGTGGTTCTTTATGTAATCTCAGCCCTAAAGAAAACCTAGTCTCCCTAAGCTCTATTTTAAAACTTTGGATATGGACAGCTTCTGGTTTGTTCCAGGAACAAAAGAACAAAGAGAATGCCCAGAAATGGAATGCAAAGGGCCCTGACCCAAACAAAGCAGACGCTGTTCTTTTTTTTTTAGTTATTTGCCTATCTCACTAAAGGGAGAGCAAGACTCAGTAATAAATGTGGACCAACCAGGACTCTAGAAAGGAAGTCAGTCAGTTTCTCTTGGAAAAAATTAAGAATAAATGGGGGAGTTAGGGGAAGATGGAGGCTTAGGAGGACGCTGGGCTCACCGCACATCCTGCTGACCACTTAGATTCCACCTACACGTTCCTAAATAACCCAGAAAACCACCAGAAGACTAGCAGAACGGAGTCTCCGGAGCCAAGTGCAGACGAGAGGCCCACGGAAGAGGGTAGGAAGGGCAGAGTGGCGGTGCGCCCTGCAAGGACTGGAGGGAGGGAGCCGGGGCGGAGGGGCGGCCTGCCGGCCAAGCAGAGCCCCGAGTCTGGCTTGCAAAAGGGGAGGGGCCGGACGGAGTGTGTTCCGACAGCAAGCACGACTTAGCATCTGGGAAGTCATGAGTTAACAGCTCTGCTCAGAAAGCGGGAAGGCTGGAGGACAAAGGGAGGGAGAGTTGCTGAGCCCCGGGATGACAGAGCTCAGCTTGGCGGGGAACAAAGGTGCTCGTCAGCGCCATCTCCCTCGCCAATCCCCCAGCCAAAATCCCAAAGGGAACCAGTCCCTGCCAGGGAACTTGCTTGCACTGCGCAAACACCCAACGCTGTGCTTCTGCGGAGTCAGAGTGGGTCTGACTCCCTCCCGCTGCCACAGGGCCCCTCCTGAAGTGGATCACCTAAGGAGAAGCGAGCTAAGCCTGCCCCTCCTGCCCCCGTGCACCTTGCTACCCACCTCAGCTAATACACCAGATCCCCAGCACCACAAGCCTGGCAGTGTGCAAGTAGCCCAGATGGGCCACGGCACCCCAAAGTGAATCCCGCCCCTAGGAGAGGGGAAGAGAAGGCACACACCAGTCTGACTGTGGCCCCAGCAGTGGGCTGGGGGCAGACATCAGGTCTGACTGCGGACCCGCCCACCAACTCCAGTTATACACCACAGCACAGGGGAAGTGCCCTGAAGGTCCGCACCACTCCAGGGACTATCCAAAATGACCAAACGGAAGAATTCCCCTCAGAAGAATATCCAGGAAATAACCACAGCCAATGAACTGATAAAAAAGGATTTAAATAATATAACAGAAAGCGAATTTAGAATAATAGTCATAAAATTAATTGCTGGGCTTGAAAACAGTATAGAGGACAGCAGAGAATCTCTTGCTACAGAGATCAAGGGACTAAGGAACAGTTAGGAGGAGCTGAAAAACGCTTTAAACGAAATGCAAAATAAAATGGAAATGACGACAGCTCGGATTGAAGAGGCTGAGGAGAGAATAGGTGAACTAGAAGATAAAGTTATGGAAAAAGAGGAAGCTGAGAAAAAGAGAGAGAAAAAAATCCAGGAGTATGAGGGGAAAATTAGAGAACTAAGTGATACACTAAAAAGAAATAATATACGCATCATTGGTATCCCAGAGGAGGAAGAGAGAGGGAAAGGTGCTGAAGGGGTACTTGAAGAAATAATAGCTGAGAACTTCCCTGAAGTGGGGAAGGAAAAAGGCATTGAAATCCAAGAGGCACAGAGAACTCCCTTCAGACCTAACTTGAATCGATCTTCTGCACAACATATCATAGTGAAACTGGAAAAATACAAGGATAAAGAGAAAATTCTGAAAGCAGCAAGGGATAAACGTGCCCTAACTTATAAAGGGAGACCTATAAGACTTGTGACTGATCTCTCTTTTGAAACTTGGCAGGCCAGAAAGGATTGGCACGAGATCTTCAATGTGATGAACAGAAAAAATATGCAGCTGAGAATCCTTCATCCAGCAAGTCTGTCATTTAGAATAGAAGGAGAGATAAAGGTCTTCCCAAACAAACAAAAAACTGAAGGAATTTGTCACCACTAAACCAGCCCTACAAGAGATCCTAAGGGGGACCCTGTGAGACAAAGTACCAGAGACATCGCTACAAGCATAAAACATACAGACATCACAATGACTCTAAACCCATATCTTTCTATAATAACACTGAATGTAAATGGATTAAATGTGCCAACCAAAAGACATAGGGTATCAGAATGGATAAAAAAACAAGACCCATCTATTTGCTGTCTACAAGAGACTCATTTTAGACCTGAGGACACCTTCAGATTGAGAGTGAGGGGATGGAGAACTATTTATCATGCCACTGGAAGTCAAAAGAAAGCTGGAGTAGCCATACTTATATCAGACAAACTAGACTTTAAATTAAAGGCTGTAACAAGAGATGAAGAAGGGCATTATATAATAATTACAGGGTCTATCCATCAGGAAGAGCTAACAATTATAAATGTCTATGAGCCAAATACCGGAGCCCCCAAATATATAAAACAATTACTCATAAACATAAGCAACCTTGTTGATAAGAATGTGGTAATTGCAGGGGACTTTAACACCCCACTTACAGAAATGGATAGATCATCTAGACACACGGTCAATAAAGAAACAAGGGCCTGAATGACACATTGGATCAGATGGACTTGACAGATATATTTAGAACTCTGCATCCCAAAGCAACAGAATATACTTTCTTCCCGAGTGCACATGGAACATTCTCCAAAATAGATCATATACTGGGTCACAAAACAGCCCTTCATAAGTTTACAAGAATTGAAATCATACCATGCATCCTTTCTGACCACAATGCTATGAAGCTTGAAATCAACCACAGAAAAAAGTCTGGAAAACCTCCAAAAGCATGGAGGTTAAAGAACACCCTACTAACGAATGAGTGGGTCAACCAGGCAATTAGAGAAGAAATTAAAAAATATATGGAAACAAACGAAAATGAAAATACAACAATCCAAACGCTTTGGGATGCAGCGAAGGCAGTCCTGAGAGGAAAATACATTGCAATCCAGGCCTATCTCCAGAAACAAGAAAAATCCCAAATACAAAATCTAACAGCACACCTAAAGGAAATAGAAGCAGAACAGCAAAGGCAGCCTAAACCCAGCAGAAGAAGAGAAATAATAAAGATCAGAGAAGAAATAAACAATATAGAATCTAAAAAAACTGTAGAGCAGATCAACGAAACCAAGAGTTGGTTTTTTGAAAAAATAAACAAAATTGACAAACCTCTAGCCAGGCTTCTCAAAAAGAAAAGGGAGATGACCCAAATAGATAAAATCATCAATGAAAATGGAATGATTACAACCAATCCCTCAGAGATACAAACAATTATCAGGGAATACTATGAAAAATTATATGCCAACAAATTGGACAACCTGGAAGAAATGGATAAATTCCTAAACACCCACACTCTTCCAAAACTCAATCAGGAGGAAATAGAACGCTTGAACAGACCCATAACCAGCAAAGAAATTGAATCGGTTATCAAAAATCTCCCAACAAATAAGAATCCAGGACCAGATGGTTTCCCAGGGGAGTTCTACCAGATGTTTAAAGCAGAGATAATACCTATCCTTCTCAAGCTATTCCAAGAAATAGAAAGGTAAGGAAAACTTCCAGACTCATTCTATGAAGACAGTATTACTTTGATTCCTAAACCAGACAGAGACCCAGTAAAAAAAGAGAACTACAGGCCAATATCCCTGATGAATATGGATGCAAAAATTCTCAACAAGATACTAGCAAATCGAATTCAACAGCATAAAAAGAATTATTCACCATGATCAAGTGGGATTCATTCCTGGGATGCAGG
The DNA here is from genome assembly GCF_014898765.1 of Herpailurus yagouaroundi. Taxonomy (NCBI): domain Eukaryota; kingdom Metazoa; phylum Chordata; class Mammalia; order Carnivora; family Felidae; genus Herpailurus; species Herpailurus yagouaroundi. The sequence continues at coordinate 15,183,069 of NW_024412421.1, forward strand.
GCTGGTTCAACATTCGTAAATCAATCAACGTGATACATCACATTAATAAAAGAAAAGATAAGAACCATACGATCCTGTCAATCGATGCAGAAAAGGCCTTTGACAAAATCCAGCACCTTTCTTAATAAAAACCCTTGAGAAAGTAGGGATAGAAGGAACATATTTAAAGATCATAAAAGCCATTTATGAAAAGCCCACAGCTAACATCATCCTCAATGGGGAAAAACTGAAAGCTTTTTCCCTGAGATCAGGAACACGACAGGGATGTCCACTCTCACCGCTGTTGTTTAACATAGTGCTGGAAGTTCTAGCATCAGCAATCAGACAACAAAAGGAAATCAAAGGAATCAAAATTGGCAAAGATGAAGTCAAGCTTTCGCTTTTTGCAGATGACATGATATTATACATGGAAAATCTGATAGACTCCACCAAAAGTCTGCTAGAACTGATACATGAATTCAGCAAAGTTGCAGGATACAAAATCAATGTACAGAAATCAGTTGCATTTTTATATACTAACAATGAAGCAACTGAAAGACAAATAAAGAAACTGATCCCATTCACAATTGCACCAAGAGGCATAAAATACCTAGGAATAAATCTAACCAAAGATGTAAAAGATCTGTATACTGAAAACTATAGAAAGCTTATGAAGGTAATTGAAGAAGATATAAAGAAATGGAAAGACATTCCCTGCTCATGGATTGGAAGAATAAATATTGTCAAAATGTCAATACTACCCAGAGCTATCTACACATTCAATGCAATCCCAATCAAAATTGCACCAGCATTCTTCTCGAAACTAGAACAAGCAATTCTAAAATTCATATGGAACCACAAAAGGCCCCGAATAGCCAAAGGAATTTTGAAGAAGAAGACCAAAGCGGGAGGCATCACAATCCCAGACTTTAGCCTCTACTACAAAGCTGTCATCATCAAGACAGCATGGTATTGGCACAAAAACAGACACATAGACCAATGGAATAGAATAGAAACCCCAGAACTAGACCCACAGACGTATGGCCAACTCATCTTTGACAAAGCAGGAAAGAACATCCAATGGAAAAAAGACAGTCTCTTTAACAAATGGTGCTGGGAGAACTGGACAGCAACATGCAGAAGGTTGAAACTAGACTACTTTCTCACCATTCACAAAATTAAACTCAAAATGGATAAAGGACCTGAATGTGAGACAGGAAACCATCAAAACCCTAGAGGAGAAAGCAGGAAAAGACCTCTCTGACCTCAGCCGTAGCAATCTCTTACTCGACACATCCCCAAAGGCAAGGGAATTAAAAGCAAAAATGAATTACTGGGACCTTATGAAGATGAAAAGCTTCTGCACAGCAAAGGAAACAACCAACAAAACTAAAAGGCATCCAATGGAATGGGAAAAGATATTTGCAAATGACGTATCGGACATTTGCTAGTATCCAAAATCTATAAAGAGCTCACCAAACTCCACACCTGAAAAACAAATAACCCAGTGAAGAAATGGGCAGAAAACATGAATAGACACTTCTCTAAAGAAGACATCAGGATGGCCAACAGGCACATGAAAAGATGCTCAACGTTGCTCCACATCAGGGAAATACAAATCAAAACCACACTCAGATATCACCTCACGCCAGTCAGAGTGGCCAAAATGAACAAATCAGGAGAGTATAGATGCTGGAGAGGATGTGGAGAAACGGGAACCCTCTTGCACTGTTGGTGGGACTGAAAACTGGTGCAGCCACTCTGGAAAACAGTGTGGAGGTTCCTCAGAAAATTAAAAATAGACCTACCCTATGACCCAGCAATAGCACTGCTAGGAATTTACCCAAGGGATACAGGAGTACTGATGCATAGGGGCACTTGTACCCCAATGTTTATAGCAGCACTCTCAACAATAGCCAAATTATGGAAAGAGCCTAAATGTCCATCAACTGATGAATGGATAAAGAAATTGTGGTGTATACACACAATGGAGTACTACAGGGAAATGAGAAAGAACGAAATATGGCCCTTTGTAGCAACGTGGATGGAACTGGAGGGTGCGATGCTAAATGAAATAAGAAATACAGAGAAAGACAGATACCATATGGTTTCAATCTTATGTGGATCCTGAGAAACTTAACAGAAACCCATGGGGGAGAGGAAGGAAAAAAAAAAGAGGTAGAGTGGGAGAGAGCCAAAGCATAAGAGACTCTTACAAACTGAGAACAAACTGAGGGTTGATGGGGGGTGGGGGGGGTGGGTGATGGGTATTGAGGAGGGCACCTTTTGGGATGAGCACTGGGTGTTGTATGGAAACCAATTTGACAATATATTTCATATATTGAAAAAAATAAAAATAAATTAAAAAAATGAATAAATGGGGGATATAATGGATTTTAATGCCACACTTCTCATTAAACCCCCTATTTGAAACCCCCAAATATAAAATATACCAAAGATTCAAGCACCATATTGTTTTCTGTTTTTGTTTCTGTTGTTTTTTTTGTTTATTTTAGTTAGAGAAAGGTTTTATTAAATACTATACTTGTATTAGATTTAAGTAATTATTCTCTGGTTCATTACAGAACAGAACTGGTGCTACAAAGTACTTTTCCTGCAAAGTAGAAGCACAATGAATTACTCTGAATAGCTGGTTTGGAAACAAACCATAACCTGTTCATTGGTAAGTGAGACCAAACATCCATCTCAGCACGTCAGCAAGACTTACACAAAAATACTTTTATTACGTAACTAAGGTGCCTGGATGTGTGCTGGGAGAACCTCCCTGCTGGCCCAAATGCCTTCAGCGGGGAAATGAATGCTGACAGTAGTTATTCTGGGAAGTGATTAATTAAATCTCTTTCCTGGCAGTTCCATTAATATCAACACAACATGGCAGAAATATTGACATAGTGAGAAAACATTGCTCTCAACAATAGAGCTTTGTTGACAAAACAGTGAAATGTCTAGACCATTAGCAATGATTCAGGAATCCATCTTCTCCATCAGTCTCATTTAGTTTACACATAACACACACACAGGCACACACACTCACTCTCTCTCTTTCTCAAAATATGTAGCAGTTAGGCAGAGAAAATGAAATGGAACTATCATTAAATATGAATGCAGTTAGAAACACACTAGACCAACTCATTCTCATTCTTTCTCACTCTCTCCATATACACACATCCATTATTGGGGAGGGGGAACAGTGGATACCATCTGAGGTCGACTGATAATATTATTTAATATAGCAACTAACAGAGAATGACCTATTTACTAATGGTCTACTAAGTGGCTAACACTTCACAAATATGATCTCGAGTCCTCACAAAAGTTTTTTGGGTTGTTTTATTGCTCTTAATTTTCAGCAAGACAAACTGTAGCCAAAAGAAATTAGGGAACATTCTAGAAGTCATATGGCTTATAAAGAAGAAAAGTTGAGATTTATAACTTTTGAGATTTATAAAGTTGAGACCAAGCTGGTCTCTCTTTTTTTTAAATTTTTAATGTTTATTTATTTATTTTGAGAGAGAGAGAGAGCAAGCAGGGGAAGGGCAAAGAGAGTGAGACACAGAATCTGAAGCAGGTTCCAGGCTCCGAGCTGTCAGCACAGAGCCAAGCTTGGGGCTTGAACTCACGGACCACGAGACAATGACCTAAGCCAAAGTTGGACGCTCAACTAACTGAGCCACCCAGGCACCCTTTGATGTGGGTCTTATTCCAAAATCATTACCTTTTCCATTCTGAGGTCCTCTTTTACTTCCTGCTCCTAGAGAACACTGCAGTATTCCCCTTCAGTTCCCTTCTATGCCTGAGCATCTATGATCTTCTAAACAGGACTATGTAATGTATGTAATGCTTCCATTTAATTCTGTCAGAGGTCCTGCTAAGTTGCTTATGTGACTGTCTGTTCTGCAAAGACCGCTGGCTTCTGAAGGAAATTTGATTGACTTATACACGTTCACAACTTGTTCTAGTAGCATCTAGCATATTGTCACAAGTATGTGGAATGCGTGGAGATGAATGTTTCCAAGAAATCACATCAAAATAAAATTAGAAAGATACCAAAACTCCATCATTGTCCACTGGTATTTTAATATATGATATATTCCATCTTCAAACCCTGATCTCCAAAGTTGCTTAGAAACTATCATCCTTAAGACTTACAGGTCTTCCTTTGAAATAGTATGTTTTTTTACTATCTCATGATTCTATTCCTACCCTCCCATGCTCCCTCCCTCACTCCTTTCTTCCCTTCCTTCCTGATAACCAACCTTCCTTCCTTCCTTCCTTCCTTCCTTCCTTCCTCCCTCCCTCCCTCCCTCCCTCCCTTCCTTCCTTCCAAAAATTACCTTGTACAAGTATCTAAGAATCAACTATTCAAAATTCTCATGGGAAATAGTCAATTATGTTGCCTACACACACCAAGCTGTGTGTAGGATACACTGAAAATATGGGAGACCTCTGTTGTTTGGGGGCCTAGGAAAGACTACTTGGAGAAGGTAATTAGTGAACTGAGTTTTGAAATATAGAAAATAATAAGGCAGGAGCTAATAGAATGTTGTGTTTTTGTTTTGAGAAAAGAGATACTAACATGTTTAAAGGCTTTTAAAAATATTATTTATAAATCAGTTTCACTCAAGAGCTCCAGATTCAAGGACTAAGAAGACATGATGGGCAGGACTTCCTGCAGTTTTGTTCTAGTTCCTCCGCACCTCCCAGGCCATGAATTTGAATGAGAAAAGCACACATTAGGTATAAAAATGTGTATTTGACCTGCCAGAGCTCAAGCACAAGATATAGTGTTAATTCCCAGTACTCAAGGCTAGAGAACTTGAAAATAACTCTATTGTCAGGATAAATCCCAGCTTGGAACAGGGCCATCCATGATGTGTTCACTAGGAATGGCTATCATCTATGAACTTAGTAACCTTGGGTTGGAATACCATCATTCACTGGCTGTGAAGGCTGGAACAAATCATTCAACTTTCTGAGTTTCAGCTTCTCCACTTACAAAGTGATGATTATAAGTGGAAAGCAACATTTAAAGTTTCAATGAGAAAACATATTTAATATTCTTTGTGTAAATTCTAGCATGTTACAGTCAAAAATAATATGCATTATTATGCTAATAATAATTTTTAATTTTATTTATTTAAAAAATTAATGTTTATTTATTCTTGAGAGAGAAAGACAGACAAACAGAAGCAGGGGAGGGGCAGAGAGAGAGTGTGACACAGAATCTGAAACAGGCTACAGGCTCTGAGCTGACAGCCCCAACCTGGGCCCTAACTTGTGAACTGGGAGATCATGACCTGAGCTGAGTCTGACACACCACATCCTGAGCCACCCAGGAACCCCTAGTAATTATTATTATTGACTATATCTGCTTTTCTCAACCCTGGGTACATGTCAAAATTACTTTAATGCTTTTGTACAAATTCAGATGCCTATGCCTTTTCCTGGAATCCACTTGATCTCTATATCTGCAGAAGGAATTTGGACACCTATGATCTTTAAAAGTACTCTAGACAATTTCTTTGTAGAACTAGGATACTACTAGAATTGTAAAAATGACCTTAAAACTCCATAACACAGTAGTTCTGAAGGAGAAGTGGCCAGCAAGTGGATATTTTCATTAGTTGCTAGAACTAATTAAAAGGAGGGCTCACTCAGTGTTCCTCAAATTCTTTCCCAAGTTAGTTTCCTACCTTAAACCTTATTGACAAAAACAATACATAACAGTTATAGATTTATAGCTATTATTTTTAAGCACTACCTATGTGTTTTGCATAGATATGTCATTGTATTTACACAGGAACTCAATACATTATTCTTCATGGCCTCTGTGTTGTGGATGAGGAAAATAATTAGAGATGTCAACATACTTTTCTATAGTCACAGAGCTATTGAGTAGAAAGTGTAGAGTAGAGGTTGGTCCAGGCTTTTCCCTGCCATAGCAGGTGGCCTCCTCGTGTTACAAATGGATGTGATTCTATCCAAACCTAAAGACATTTTTATATTATACTTGGTCTGTGGGACCCTATCTGGTATACATTTACATTTCTGAAATACAGTATCGTCTACTTGAATGTCATCTGAAGTTGAGTCCAACTGGACTATTATTTGGGAACTCAGAGCCACGCCCAGTTTAAACACTTGTACACAGAACAGAGCCACCCCTTTCTGAAACATCCTTGTACTTTCTCAGTCCCTTCTCTATTAAATCCATTATTTAAGCATTCTTGCCTGTCTGCATGTGCTGTTCCACTCCACTGAGCTGCTTCTGTGTGGATTACAGGTGCAGTATCATTGTGACTCAAACCTAATTGACTTCCACGGTAAATATTAAAGGAAGGTGGCAAATGTGACTAGTTGTCCGTTCAATATGACATGAGATGGCTAATGCCTGTGTGTAATGAGGGAAAACTCTTCTGAGCTTCAACTTTTGCTTTATGGAGAAAAGGAGGTGAATCCTCAAGTGACTGTTGACAAGTCTATGGCAAATGTGTGCACCAAGTGAGAAGTTGAAATAAAAGCGCTGTACGAAGTCGTTAAACATCAAGCCTGATGAATTATTCATTTAATGGCTTCAAAGTTGGACTTGGAAAAATGTAAATAAAACACACCAAAAACTTTCTTTTTTCTGGAAACGATTTTACAGTCATGAGCTAAATGCGAGGAGCACTTAAAGTGTCGAACTGTGTTGTATATTTTATGTAAATTAAGAATATTGAACAAATTCCCTATTTGGTACAAAAGAGAGAAAGAAAATAGACCTCTCCTGATGATCAATGCCTCTGAGAAAATGAATTATCTTTATTTTCTCCATTATCTTTTATTGTCATTTTATATACTCTATAAAATATCGACCTGCAAGGTATTCAAATGAAATGTGATGTAATTTTTCTGATTCACGAGCCTTTTTTATACCCTTCAGGCATGACTGCGACCTTCTCTAAATCCCTGAATACACCTCATAGCTAGACTCTTCCCTGGTAATAGAAAGTATTACAGAGTAATAGAGTGTATTGTATTAAGATAAATGTAGTCTTTGGAGTCCAAAGGGCTGGGTTCAAATCCCAATTCTGCAATTGAATGTATACCTTTGGATATGTTAATTATAACGACTAACCCAAAGTATTGCAAAGCTGAAGAGAGACAGAATTCACACTCACAAAGTACATGGTAGGATCCCAAGTATTAGTTAATGAAATAGATTCTGATGCAATTCTTTTAGTGACTATACCTACACAATCCTTCTTGAGTCCAAAGTAACATCTGTTGCTCAAAGCTTAATTTTCATTAGCCACAAATTTTTGTGTACCATCTAAGGCAAGACAGAGAAAGCTACCATTCAAAGATGATGTAATTAATCTTTAAGAGGGGAGAATTCCAAAACCCTACTGAAAGCCAAAACATATTCACAAACCATATCAAATGCCATGTCCTTGGTGGAAATACCCTGATCTAGCCCAGGAGTACAAGAGAATGGAGTCTAGGTAGAGTTTCCACTGACAGCAGGAAAATAAAAATAATACATACATTATTTTGGGAATGGAAAGCATACTTTGATATATGCATATATCATTTAAAAAGGAAACCCCTGAATTTTTGTTTTACCTAAGTTCCCTGAAACCACAACCTGATATAAAAGCTGTGAACACTGGTAATTTATTTGGGAATTCATTTCAGAGACCATGAGTGAATGGTCTTAATCTAAGAATACAATTAAGAAAGAAGGAAAACCAATAAAGTGCATTACTGGTTGTTGCTCTGTGCCACTACTGCTTGGTCTTGACTTCTGAGGAGCCTGATGCAATTAGTCACAAAACTGATTACTTGGCATCAAAATGAAAGGCATTTATCCATGAATGTCTATGCTGCACTGCTCAAAGGAGTTCCAAGGCTTTACCTCCCATACACTTCTTGGTTGCACCTGCATGAATGTCGATAGACTTTCCTTGAGCATCTCATGTGGTCCAAAGAAAGCCCTGGACAGGAAGAAAAATTTTCTTCCATTGGTCTAAAATAATGTTGTACCTGGGTAAAGCTCATGGAGCTTGCATAGAATCAGTTACCTCAACAGTGGCCAGAGTAAGAAGTGTCCATTACAGCTCTCATTTCAACACTCAGATTGGCTTGCATCATTTAAGTTCAGCATCTCAGAGAATACCCTTCAGAGTTGGCAGTCTTTGCAAATCTGACTATAGAGAGTTAGTAGGACAAGAGAACAAACCCACTGCTATGCTTAGTGCAGAAATAGTAACGGAAATCCATCATTTGTATACAGTAATTGCTCATCTGTGGTTTTGCCTTTCATAGTTTCACTTACCCAGAGCGAACCGCAGTTTGGAAGTAGATGACCCTATGACAGACCAGATCATCTGAAGTTCAGCAGTTGCCTAAGACCATGCTCCAGTGCCTCCATCATTCATCTCCCGTACCTCATCACATAGGCATCTTATCATCTCACATTATCACAAGAAGAAGAGTGCATACAGTACAATAAGGTATTGTGAAAGAGAAACCACATTTGCATAAGTTTTATATTTTATCATTAGTTATTGCTAATCTCTAATTGTGCTTAATTTAAAAATTGAACTTTATCATAGATGCGTATGCATAGGAAGAAAACAGTATGTATAGGATTTGGTTCTATCTGTGGTTTCAAGCATCCATCCCCATGGATGGATCTTGAAATGTATCACCCATGGATAAAGAGGGACTCCTATACTCCAACACTCATTTTATATTTCCCTCACCTTTGGCCAGCACTTTTACTGCTTTAGGATGGTTGTCTAGGGCTGGGTGATTTAGAGTTTTTATCCCCAAGGAGGATGTGAGCCCTTGATGATTGTCCCCTTATTGATATAATTGATATAAACTATAATTCCCTTTTCAACAATATGATGAGACATGGAAGCACCAAAAGACAACCCAATAATATGACTGGGTTTCATCCTAACCAGGGGCAATTACCTATGCTAGCATAGCAACTCTTGTTTGTCTACTGGGCCAGTGGCAGGATTCCAAGTTGGTACCACTAGCTTTGGTGGAAGTGATTTTCTCTAGTGGAAGCGATCCCCTCTCTCAGCCCAAAGTAGTAGCCATTAAAATACGTTTGCCTATGGTCATGGGAATGGAAAGCATACTTTGATATTTCCCCTAATTAGATACAATTAATAAAGTTAGGTAAAATTAAGTCACATAGAATAATTATGAAAAGAATTGTTACTGATTCCACAATCTAGTTCCTGAACTTTTATGTATTGTAACTGCTGTAGGCATAGCACCATATAAGAGTGGTCGATTCAGCAAATATCTAACATATGAGAGTATACCATCTACATCCTGCAGAGACTCATCTCTGAATTGGTGCTGTGGCTGAACCTTTAGTGGACTACTTCACTATTCTTTGAAATTGTCTACTTTTACATCATGAAGGCAATGGCAAGACCAATAGGTCATAGTCACAGGTTTAGTGTACATTTCCTGCCAAAAAATTAGTCCTTTGGTCTGAGGAATTATTGTATAGAGTATGATGGAAACAGCTAAGAAATTCTGCAAGGAATTGGATGATAGTGGTTCCATAGGCACTGAAAGCAAAAAAAAAGCACTTTTATGTGAAAAATCACTGCATCTTCAGGATAGAAGATTTCCAATGGATCTGCTCTACAATCGAGTGACTGCTGGGCCACTTAAGAGATAGATCCTTTTTGAGCACACAGTCTTGGGTTCTGTTGCTTGTGGGTTAGGTAGCCATTGAGTATCCACAGTGGCAAGGTCATACTTTTTGAAGAGTACCCCATGATATTTGGCCCATTTTTGACTTCATAATTGCCACAATGGCCATTCCATTCATGTAACACTGGTTAGGCTGAAGAACAATGCTAACTTATATCAAGAGGATCAGACATCCATTTATTAGTTGCATGTCTCCTCTGAGTCTTGTTAGGCACCTCCTTCCCAGATCTCCTTGTTCTAATCATTCAGTTTTGCTCCTTCTGAGTCTTCTATTAATAGACCAGGCATTCTCCCAGGGTTCCTTGTATGTCCACCACCTCAGGCTTCTTACCCCTTCACAAAACTTTGATGACCAGGCATACCATACGGGGACTATTTCCACCACTATTCTCTGGAAATACCCTGGATGGATTTTGATAAGGCAGCAGTCCATTTGGGGCTTGTACCAACTTATCACACTGGCTCATTTGTGAACAAGACCCACATGTTTCCCTCCCCATCAGTTGGTTGTCAAACAAAAATGTGTTTGTTAAGGCAGTTTGAGTTGAGGGAAAGGCAATAATGAGACACAGACAGGTGATGTGAAGACTAATCTACAGGTACACGTGATTTATATTCTTAACCAGCTCAACCCCATTCTGGACATAATATTCCCATTGCCTGCCCTGGTGGATTTCTGTTGCACCAGTCTGACCTCTTAAGAAGTCTTGAAGGGCAGCTCTGGACATATGGGCACTGCAGGCTTTCAATCTGTACAAGTGCCCAGTAGCATGGCAAGAGCTTCCTTTTAGATCCCAAGGAGTTTTCTGCCATAGAAGGCATGGCTTTCTCTAGGCCCTATGAATCTGAACAGAGATTCCCTTCCTAGCGCTTTTCGTACACCACTCTTCACAGCCTAGATAACTGTATATGACTGAATGTGCTGGCTCATGTGGCAGCACAGCTGGCACCACCATCCTGACCTGCTGGAGAGCTCCTTGTTGCTCCAGGCCTTACTCAAAATCCCCAAGATTCCAGGTTGGGCAGACTTGAGTGCCGAGTGAGTTTGTACTTCTTCCTATGCTGTGGTGTCAGAGAAGCCCTGAAACAGGACACAAGAGATGGAAACAAAGATGCCAGGGAGATGCTAGTGCATGATGGTTACCACAGCAGTGACTGGGGCAAGAGACGGCACCATGGAAATATGAATTGCTATGAAACAGGTGTCCACTATAATGTCATAATGAATACATATCATTATTCAACTTAAGTAACTACTTTTATTAGAATTTTTTGTATTATTTATATGAGAGAGAGAGAGAGAGAGAGAGAGAGAGAGAGAGAGAGAGAGAGAGAATGCCAAGCAGGCTCTGCACTGCCAGCATGGTACCCAATGCAGAGCTTGAACTCAAACGGTGAGATCATGACCTGAGCAGAAACCAAGAGCCTGATGCTAAACCGACTGAGCCACTCAGGCGCCCCTTGTAACTACTTTTATTTTAAAATTAACACCTTACCATCCTTTTGGTGGCAAGATGGACTTTCACTTGTGTTTTGAAAATAGTAAAATACAAAAACTTTGCCAACCATGTATCCCGTCTTTTTCTCATTTCAGACACACACATGTATGCACATGTGTGTGCACAAATACACCATACAAACATACCCAGGTCCACAAGAATCAAAATAAAAGTATCATATATGGAGGGGCATGCAGTCACCTCAGACAGTCTGGAATTTAAATCTCCAATTCTATTGATTAGATGACCTTGGGTATAAGAAACATTTCTGACATTTAATTTCCTTATATGGAAAATAATAGATAAAACTTCTATTTTACTGCAAAAAATAGCTTGGAGCACATGCAGGTATGCAAACACTCCATAAAGTACATAGGAAAGCTTAGAAAAATCAGTGAATCTGCTGAAATGGAATGTAAAATTTGCATGTATACCAGCGTTCAAGTACATCTATGAAATTTTCCCTAGGCCTTAGTTTCAATGAGACTAGTGGAGAACACTCAGTTTATTTTAGTACTCTGCTTTTTTTTTTTCCTTCCTTCACTAATTTACCCATTTTCCACAACTTTCTTACTAAAAAGGTTTCCACTGGAAGGCAGCAATCTTAAATCTCTCTCTTATTTTACCTTACCACAGAAGTTTCTGCATATGTGATTGTTTTCTAGGCTTTTTAATACTTTTGGTTTATTTTATTTATTTATTTATATTATTATTATTATTATTATTATTATTATTATTATCATCATTATTATTGTCTTCAGTCACATTCTTGCCCAGTGAAAGGGTGGAGTTTCAAAAGGAAATGATACATTTTCAGTGGACAAAAACTTGTAATGTGCTTTATTTTTATGAGATGAAGGCAGTTGTGGGGTCTGAGTGAAGGATAAATGTTTAATAGATACCATTTTCTTGCCTTTCAGTGTGAAATACCTTAGGAAGGCAAAGTTGATTCAAGACTTTTAAAATTCCATGGCAGTTACAGTTTGCAAAATTATCTTTCAGCTGTTTCATCTGAAAAAATAATCAGACTTCCAAGAATAGTTTTCATACGTTGGTCTTCATTGAAACATAGTACACTGTAGATGAAAAATGTATTTTGCAGCACAATCAAAATGATAATTTTTTAATATGCCTTATGAAACAGACTTGGCCACGGAAGACAACACCATATACAAACTGTATTGTGCAAACTTCTGTAAGTCAAAATTCTACTAAGAAACAGAACTCATTTTTCTGGGTGTTTTATAATATTTGTTTTCCTTGTATTCCTATATGTCCATGCCCTTAGTGAATTCCAATGTAGATCCAAATCTATGCAATGGAATTAGTGTAGTAATTTAATTATTTTCATATAGAGTTTGACTTCACTTTTGTAGCTTTTTAAAAGTAGAACAAATAGAATAAGAAAGGTCTAGGAGTTGATTTTGATTTTTTGTGAAGACAGCACAATGTTTAGAGTTAGAGATATCAGGATGTAATAGCCTTGGGCAAGACATTTCAATATTACGCTCAGTTTTCTCACTTCTTAAATTAGGGTTATCATATCTCCTTCAGTTTGTTGTATATTTTGTTTAAAGTTTGAATGAGACAGTATATGTAAAGTGATGAGCACAGTCCTTGGTTTATGGGGGGAAAATCAATAAGTGGAAATCATTATTTAATAGTGTTGCCAACAAAATTATAATAATACTTTAGCATCTTTCTTTCATAAAACCAACTATTTCCAGGATTTATCATTTCAGCTAAAACTGATTACTGAAGACTCTGTCAAAGGTACTGTTTATAGGTGATGCAGTCTGGATGGTGAAGGAAGTAGCTATTGTACCCAAAGATAAAAAACTAATGGGACGAAGAGTGTGTAGTCTTGACATTACATATAATTAATATAAGCAAACATGTAAAGGCCCTCATGTGGAAAAGACAGGAAATTTAAATTTTATGGTTCCAAATGGCAGAATTTGGACTTACAGTCATAAAGAGTAGAATGTTAGACCTAGGTATGAAAAGGGCTTTACCAATGCAGTTGTCTAGTAATGCAAATTATACAGGGAACAGTCAGTCATTCCTTTTATGAATGTATTTCATTCAGGTCTAGAGTAATTCTGACCTTGAGAGAATAGATCTATTACAAACAAGCAGTTGATAAGGAAGGAGATGAAGGAATGTTTATTTTCTCCTCATCAGCATACTCTCTGGAGGTCTATAGCAAGGGAGAGAATAAAAGAATTTTTGTTTGTATTTGTGTACAATTCCTGCTTGGTAGGTGTAAAAATAAATCACTTTACACCTCAGAAGGTTTGACTATTCATTTAGCCATTCACCATCTTTTGTTCTGCATCACATCCTTGTCTCTGGATACATAAAAGTGCATCAGACATGGGACTTCTTCCTGAACACAGAGTTGTAACCCCATAAATGCAACATGGTGAAAACTTAAGAGAGATGTGTACAAAGTGCCATGTCAGTTGAAAAACAAAAACAGCTATCCATGTTGGCACTTGGGATTAATTCAGGAGAGATACCAAAAGGACAGCGTTCTCTGGACACGGTGCTAAATAATACTTAGTGTTCCTAGCAAGGCAAAAGTGGCATGCATCAAATCATGGCTTGATTAAGCAAAAGTACAGAAACATGAAAAAGAACTGGAATATCCACTGGACAGCAAGTGATTTGGTAGCTATGGGGCAAGAGGCTATGCAGAGATACTGTGGGAGATCACTCTACAAAGTAAGGCTGGGTCCACCTCAGGAAAGCCCTTAAACACCAAAGCAAGCAGCTTGGACCATGTCACATGTTTTGAGAAGCTAACATTTTCCTCTGGAAGTGTGGAAATAGATCGAGGAGGTCAAGCAAGAAGGCTGGGCAAAGAATTGAGAGCATATTGAAACATTAGAGGTAACAGGTGATGAGGTGGCCACAGCAGCAGAATAAGGAACGGATAAAGAATGAGACCACTGATCATCATGCCCTAATGGCTAAAGTTTACCACTCCAACACTTATGGGGTAAATTATAGACTTAGAGTGAGAAGGAATAGCACAAGCTAGGGCTTTGTCACTGACTCACCGTGTTAAATGGACCTACATGGCTTTCTCTGCTCCTTTTTGCTCCCATATTCTCTACTGTTCTGATATAGAATGCTATTGTTTGGCAAGTATTTCCTGTATTTCTTCTTTGCTCCTTGAATCTAAAAGATTAATGCAAAAGCTTTGAGTATATGACTTTTGAGTACATGACTTAAAATTATATGTCATTTTGATCTTTCTACCATGCATATTTTAGCTCCTTCCATTAAATTCATTAAACAATTTTTTGTCTTTAAAGGATACTTGTTTCTTCTCTATCTGACCCTTCTTAAATTAATGTTAAAAACTGTCTTACTTGACTCTAATTAATAAGCTACAACTATTCAATTAACAAAATAGATTTAAAAACAAAAACTTGGATCATTTTCAAAGCAAAAGCCTACCATACACAGTTTCAGACCTCCACCAGGAATTAGCAACTGATATGCTGACATAGTACATGCATATTTACTTTTGTTATCCCCCAAAACGCATTGTTACCATGGTAACTCATGTAGTGCCACTGCAACCAAGAGACAGAAGTTCCCGGTGGCAAAAAAGGGGAAAAAAAAAACAAAAACAAAAAAGGGGAATAAACAAGGAAAAAATAATCAATGAAAATTACTTTAAATGCAGAGCCATTTTTATGAACCACCATGTAAAAGGCTGCAAATTATCTCGGGAAAATCTAGGGAAGGGGGACCACCATCAAGGAAATGCTTCATTTCATCACACTGGTCCTAACTGTCCCTTTATCAGGGAAGCAATATTGCAAAGAACCCTATTGGCTGTCTGTTAAGTTGTTTGAGTAGCTTCATTAATGTTCACTTTATTTTATGCTCCATGAGGGAAGAGACTTTGAATGTTCTGCTTAACATTATAGGGCCAGCACCTGGTATAATACCCAGTACACAATAAGCACTTTAAAAATTGTGAAATGAGTAAGTGGACAAGAACAAGTTTAAGGCAATGTCTACAAAATACAGTTAAAGAAGACTCTGTGGAATACAAAGAGCAAGACTTCCTATTTTTAATGTTTATTAAAAATAATATAGGGAGTTAATAAAATACAAAATCCTGGGCCCTACTCCAAATGATTTTGATTCAGTAGTAAATCTAAGATGTGCCTCCAGATACTCTAGCATATGTTTATCATGTGTTATGGGTGAGTCTGATGGATGTGCTCTAGGAACTTCCCTTTGAACACATTTGGGTAGATCATTAAACCCCAAGTTTAAAGCTTATACATTTGCTCTATTGCTTAACAAATGTGTAGAATCATATAGAATTTCATGGTTAAGGTTCTCTTCTCAGAAAGAAAGAAAACAGAATTTCAATCATTTTCAAAATAGATGCAATCCAAGGTCCCCATTGCATTTTATTTAAAATAGCTCTGACTGCAGTAGGGTTTTCTTTCTTTTCTTTTTTTTTTACCTTTAGGTTTTACACAAGATTTTTTTTCCAAAAAAGTTTCCTGCTATTGAACATAATATGCCAATATTGACCTGAAATGCAAAAACAAAACAGCTTTGATAATTTCAGGAATATATAAGTTTCAAAGAAATACAGGTTTTAGAAATTGCCTTATTAATTTGATTAATGCAGGCCATCTTTCAGAATACCTTAGACCAAAATAAAATATTTGGAGGACAATCAATAAATTTTCTTTACAAATTCTATTTACCAGATAATTGCCCAATCACCATTTTTAGCTTGTCACGCATAGAAATACAGAATAGATTTATTTTCAACCAGATTTCCTTTGTTTTTTTTTTTGTTTGTTTGCATTTTTTGTTTTGTTTTGTTTTGTTTGTTTTTTGTTTCTTTGTTTTCAGGAAGAGCACTGCTTCCTTCATTCTGTTACCAAAACTGCAAAAGCAAGATTTTATTGTTGGGCCTATTGAAATTCCAGGTAGTTAGTCAAAAGATGGAAAGGGAACTTGATTCCTGATGTTCACATTCACTAGAATCCAAAAAAAAGAAGAAATTAAGTGAAAAAAAGAAGAATTACAGTTGGTAATTCAATCATTTTATGTTGCATTAATTAAGATGGCTGGGAAATACCCACAAAAAAACCTGTCAACAGCTGTTGCTTTTGCTTGCAAAGTAATTTGTCATTTTGCATCAAACTCTGCCCTGAATATGCTCTCAGAGTTAAAGGTTTTGCAACTTGATCAGCTTCATGACAAATTAGTCCAATCTCTTCTTTGTGGACTTGGCTGAGGGCCTATTTCCAGCAACTCTTTGTTTTTCTATCTTTCTGTTTCCTTTTCCCACCATCAGGGTCCTGAAGATGCTGAACCACTATTTCCTGGTTTGGCTTATCTCAGTCATGAGCACTTCTCACTGGTCAGACACATTGCTAATGCAGCCAATGAATAAACTGAAAAAATCTGAAGATAAAAATGGATGTGCCAATTTAAAAGAGGTCAAGCAGCAAGCAGGAATCCAGTGTGAACAGCAAGCAGATGGTGATTGCATTTCAAAGAGACTAGTACTTCCAAAATAAAGGGATGCCAACACAATTACTATATTGTTGTTTTTAAAGAAAATATATTTACACATCATTGCTTATAAAGAAAATACATTATAAAAGAATTATGAATGTAAAGCTTATTTATAATGCAAAGCACTTTAAAAAATAAACTAAAATAAAGAACTTTCTTTTAAATGAAAAGCATACTTTTGAAAATTTAAGTCATGATAGATTGACAAATGAATTCCTAGAATCATTTGATTTCAAGGAGTATATGTCAATAAATACCCTCCACAACATGCCAAGGCTGTACTAGTTGTTCTCACACAACTACTTGCTTGTAGTTCTAATAACCCATAGTCAAAATAACTAGATTGCAATCAACTGCATTTCAGATGAAATTACAAAGGTTCAGAGAGGAGATACTACTTTCCCAGGTTAAAGTTTCAAAGTTCTTGAGCCATCACTCAAATCTAGTTATCCTTAGATGATATACCCTCTCTTAAATAGTAACCACATATAATAGGATAAGAAACTTGAGAGTGACCAGAGAATATGGTAAAGGCTCATGATCAATTGATTTGACCCAGACTTTGAAAGGCACAGTTCAATGTTAAAAACGTTTAGGTAAAAGAAGATCATGAACAAAGATACAAAAATGAGGGCTTTTAGCAAGTGTTGGTTGAATTCCGAGTACTCTGGCCAGGAGTAAAATATTTATTGAAAGATGGGACGTGGGCTGGATAAGTTAGTAGGCTGAGACAAAGGCTATCAGAAAAACATTATTCATGAACAGCTCTTGAGAGAAAAACCTTAATACTAATTATAATGACAATAGCAAGGGCCAATGTGGGTTTGTATTTCTTGGCTCATCAGCGTGTTCATCCATTTATTTGTCCATTAACTTTCTAAGGCTTTATCCAGTGCTTGCTCTCTGCCAAAAAAAAATGAGGGATGAATGGGCACAATGCAAGAAGATACACTCAGGATGGCATTGTAGTGTCAGGGATAGGTCTTTGCAGAAAGCTATGGTCACACACACACACACACACACACACACACACACACACACAGAAACAGGTATCTACTTAGATATGGGGTACAGACAAGACTACCTCCTGACTGAGCTGAAACTTGAAAGAACAGAAGCTGCCTAGATAAACAAGGGATGGATGTGGGGACAGTGTGCCAAGATAAGGAAGAAGCAAACAGAAATAAATAAATATCTCACAGAGTAAGAGTATAAAGCATATCCAGATGCTTAGGGAACTCCAAGGGGTGGAGATGAATGGAACATAAGGCTAGAAATGTATTTGGAGGTCATGCTGAGGAACTTCTTATTGTGTAAACAACAAGAGACCAAGTAACACACATTACACTGGGGAGAAACGTGACGGTATATTTGTTTTAGGAAGATGATGTAGGTTCACCATGGAAAATGGTTACCAGAGCCTGGGAAGATGGGTGGGACAGTGGGGTAGTTGTGATAGGATCAGGGAGGAGGAGGAAGGATAAAAGGATGTTCCTTCTACAGATACTTTTAAAGTGTTTACATTTTTATTGTCATGTTTAAGTGCAAAATAATTTGGGGGGGCAATTAAAAATGTGATATGAGGGGCTCCTGGGTGGCTCAGTCGGTTGAGTGTTTGACTTCAGTTCAGGTCATGATTTTACAGTTTGTGGGTTCGAGCCCCACACTGGGCCCTCTGCTGTCAACATGGAGCCTGCTTCACACCCATCCCCTATCTCCCTCTCTCAGTTCCTTCCCCACTTGCACTCTGTAAAACATAAGCACATATTTTTAAAAAAAAGCGATTTGATCATCTTCTCCAAAATAATGCCACTCAATTTTGTTTGTTAAATCAAAAGGAGTGGATCCTTATATATCACCTCCATTTCCATTCCAATTAAATTAGAAGATTTCTTCCTCATTTCTGCTTCTAGAAAGATGTTTTTTTTCCATAAGGCCTGGAGGGAACTGGCCCTGTTTGAACAGGTGAAGTGACCCTGGCCTCAGGAGAGGTGGGATCTTTGACCTTGAGGCTGCTGCAGCCTTTGAATAACTGTCAAGACATGTCTGAAGTCCCCTAGAGAGAGACTTAGCAGGACCTTGGAAAGATGAGGAGAAATTTTTAAAATGTTGAGAAATATTTATCAGTGTAGAAACTGAATGTTTAGAAGCCACTACAGTGAAGATTAAACTAGAACAATCAGGTTCATGACGGCTAACATTTTACCTAAGACTTTAATACAGGGCAGGCGTCACTTCCAGCTCTTTGCAAAGATTTTATTTGATTCTGATAGTTCTGTAAGTATTCTATCAGTTAGGGTCTAAGGAGAAAATACTCAGGATGCTTAAATTGGGGTAATTTGAGGAGAGATAAATCAAGGCACTGTCTTCAAATGTGTGCTTAAGAAAGAGGGAAGCCAAAAGATGTAGCACAATATTCCTGGTGTAGAAAAAAGGGGTTCTGTTACCACCAGCAGCACGGAAAGGGCAAAGAGGGGAAGGGGTAAATATAACAGCACATACAGAGAAGAGGGTGCAGCAGGCTACGTAACTGAAGCTGAGAAGACAAAGGAGACATGCCAGTGCTTATAGTGATCCTGCAAAAGAACCAGAGCCAGTGGAAAAAAAAATACTGTATTAGCCAGAGTTCTCCAGAAAAATAGAACCAAAAGACTCAAACTATCTACCCACTTAGATTTATTTATTTAATCTATAGATCAGTCTATCTATTTAGATTTGTTTTTTTAATGGGTTCATGTGATTGTGGGAGCTGGAAATGGGTAGAGCAGTCTGGCAGGCAGGAATCTCAGGCACAATCTCTACATTAGTCCTGAGGCAGAATACTTTCTTCTCCAAAAAACTTCAGTTTTTGCTCCAAAAGTCTTCAACTTGTTGGGCAAGGCCCACCCACAGATGGAGGTTAATCTCCCTTACTTAAGTCAAGTGATATAGATGCAAATCCTATCTACAAAATACCTTCACAGCAATCATTAGAGTAATGTCGGACCCACCAGCAAGCACCATGGCCTAGCCATATTGACATACAGAATTTAACCATCCAAACCTCTCTCCTAGTCACAGATTTATCTGAGAGGAAAATGTGAAATAGTTCTAGACATTAGATTTTTATTTAGATAATCCATTACGTTTCTCTGCAATAAAGCAGTACACACCTAAGTCCAGTGATAACAAATAAAGATTTTTTTTTAAAAGAAAGTTGTTTTCTTCATTGGTATGATACATAAGAGCTGCTGCCTCAGCTATTTTATACTGTAGTTTGTTTTTCCAGACAGTTTCTCTCTCTACCACCAAACAGCAGTATGTTTTCTAGCAGAAACTCTTAACACCCGAAGTCTGCTGCTTGTATCTGAACAGGGATGCTAACTGCTCCTAGGTTTTAAATTTCTTTGCTTGCTTTGTTTTGTTTCGTTTCGAAAGTCATGCGACACTGATTTTGTCTTTGAAATGTCCTTATTAGCTCATCAACTTTACTTTTTACAAATTGAGAGTGGCATTTGCTACCCTCTAATTGCTTGATTTCTTCTTGGTACGGGGAGGGCAGAATGGGCTAAATGCCTTAGATGCTGACTTCCAAGGTATAAACCTATTATTTCCCGACTGCTTTTAGATCAGGGTTGCCCCAGTTATCCTTTGAAGACCACATCAGAAATATTTCAGGCTCTAAGGGCCACATTGTCTTGTCATAGTACTAAACCCGACACTGTCACTGTAATACTCAGGGAGCCATAGACAAGATGGTAATAAGTGGGAATGATTTCATTCCAATTACATTTATTTATGAACACTGGAATCTGATTTTCATATAGTTAACCATCGTTTCTTTACACAAATTTAAAAAATATAAAAATCATCCTTAGCTCACGGGCTATCCTAAAACAAGTAGTGTGTCAGGTTTGGCCCCTGGGCTTTAGTTTGCTAATCCCTGTTTTAGGAAAATCCGTTTGTGAGACCCAAAAGGACACTTCTAGAGGAGACACATTGCCTATGCTTTTTAACTTTTTAAACAGCTTTACTGAAGTATAACTTATATATATATATAGATATATATATATCTATATCTATATATATATACACACACATATATAACACATATTTAATGTATACAATTTGTATACATATATATAATACATATGTTTAATGTATACAATTTGTAGAATTCACTGCTTTAGAGGTACAAGATAAGATAGGAACTGACATTTCTTCTTCATTTATTCTGTAGGGTATTTTACGTAGGTTTCCTCACTTAGTCTTCTCAGATGCCTGAGGACACCAAAGTGATTCCCTCCCCTTTATGTAATCTCTGTTGGTTTCACTGCAAAACTGAGCATGCCATTAAGCAAACAGACTGTGGAGAGGCCTGTGGGTAGCACCTTCATCTGCTTTATGCAATCCACCAGAGTTGACTTTGGGATCTAGAGGCGTCTTGGTCATGACTTCTACTATTAATGAATAATGAATAAGGAAATGCAGGCCAATGTAAATATCTACAAGAAAGTTACACACTTTATTTTCGAGTATTTCAAAAAGCGAAACCCTAAAATCGTGGTTCTCAAACTTAGCCAGACAATCATGCCACCTGAAAAGACTATAAAATTCCTAGCATCAAAGCCACAACCCAAAACAATTAAATAAAACTCTATGAAGGTGGGATCCAGGTATCAGTTTTTAAAAGTCTCTAGGATACTCAAATTCAGAGGCAAGGTTGGGAACTGCCATTCTAAAACAAGGGTATCACACGCAAAAGTACAGAATTGTAATATAAAATACATATGGATTGTAGGAAGTAAAAGCAGGTTGTGTATTTGTACACACACACACACACACACACAGGCACACACACAGACACAAAGATCCAAGATGGTCTGTGTTTTTCAGTGCAAAAGAAATTCACCTAATATTCTAATCCTTTATTTAAAAAAATTTACAAATTGTTCCTATACTAGACATCTCCTCTGGGAATTCTTGTCGAAAATATAGTTCTGAAGCTAGAAAATCAGAGAAAGGGGGTTTCCAGTTCAAAACCATACTTTCATATTATATATGCCTATCTACCTACCTGCCCACCTAAATATCTAATAAGAAAGAAGGGTAGCAGAGCCTGACCCTTGATTTGTGTATAACTACATATGACCTGATTAAAAAAAAATTTTTTTTTTATGTTTGTTTATTCTTGAGAGAGAGGCAGAGAGAGACAGAGTTTGAGTGGGGGAGAGTGAGAGATGGAGACACAGAATCCCAAGCAGACTCCAGGCTCTGAGCTGTCAGCACAGAGCCCAACGCGGGGCTCGAACTCACAAACTGCGAGATCATGACTTGAGCCGAAGTCGGATGTTCAACCGACTGAGCCACCCAGGCGCCCCTGATCTGATTTTTGAATCAGAAAATGTATGGTAGCAAAATCCGTCTGTAGGTAGACACTGCACTTTTTTCCAAGACGACTATGTGTGGTCAGAAACTGGGTAACAGTGTACTCAGATCCATGCTTGAGAAGGAACGTTACTGACCTGTGAGCAGGATGGATTCCTCACTTGTGAGGAGGCGACGAGGTCGAAGGCAGAGCAGCCATTAGGAGGTAATTACAACTGTGCACATGGGAACGGGCAAGGAGTAAATTGGGAAGCTCCAGGAGGAATAGAATATATTCAGTCAGATTTTATAACATACTGAATGTGAAAGATGAGCCACAAATTTCTAGGCCCCTTGAAAATATTCAAACTTAAAATGTTCAGGCATGTGGTTCGATTCTATGATGTGTAAGCCATGATGGCTTTCCCGGGCCATAGTTTTGTGGACAACAAGTCCATATTTGGACACTGACAGGTCAGGGAAAGTGTTTCTTTAATAATTCAGGGATCAAATTAAATAACCTGGTCCTAAATGAATTAGAGTTAGTGCTCAAACTTACTTTGGAAAAATGTCTGAACCCTCCAAGTTATTGCAGTATATTTTTTGTTTAAAATGATTCATTTTCATTTGCTGCAGGTTATAAAGAAATTCACATGAATTTCTAGAACTAGTCTGTAAGACAGCAAACAATTCATTGTTCCCTGAAAAGGCTACTTTGAGTATAAAATATCTTTAACATTTAAGCATAAAATATCCTTCATATTTGACAATAGACATCCATTGATTATTATTTTCTACTTTGGTAAGGAATTTTGAAATTGTTTTAAAATGTTTTAAATTTCTAAATTGTTGCTCTTTATTAACATTTATTTATTTATTTATTTATAATTTTTTTTAAAAACTAAGAGTCTACTTTAGTTCCTATTTTGTGATTTTTTTATTGAGGCATAATCTGTATACAATAAAGTACATAGATTCTAAGTATAATTTGATGAGTTTTGGCAATTGAATACTTCCATATAACCACCACTCAAGCTAAAATTTAGAACATTCCCGACAACATCACGTCTCATTACAGTCAACCTCACCCTCTCCCACCCTTATTCCATTTTATATCGACAAGCAGTTCATGATAAAATAAAATACAACAAAATTTAAACTTTATATGTCAAATAGTATAACAGCCCCATGTAAGTCAAAGCATATTAATGCCTTTAGAAGAAATTAATTAAAAACTCAAACATGAAAAACCTATTCATCTAGGACAATGGAAGCATCAATCACTCTATTCATAAAGTTATATAATATTAGTATGTGGAAGACAATATATCCTTATATTTCAGCACATCTTGAAGGAAGGGGTACATTGAGACCCGGTATTTACTAACAACAAAAAAAAATTTAAGGTATTCTCTTTGGGCTGTATATGCATTTGAGTTCTGCTAATACCTCACTTATTTTATGATGGGCAGTTTATTTCCACTGACTCTAGTTAAAGGCTTGGTGTTTAATTGCACTCTCCTGTTATGAAAAATTTTATTGTTCCTATTGCCTATGGCAAGTTTACTCTAAAGAGAAACATTAATTCCTAAATAATTTGAAGTGATTTGCAAGTTTTGCTTAGCCAGAAGCACTGCACAATAAAATATAAAATCCACAAGGCAATACTCATGGCATGAGCTCTTCTCATTGTGACATGCCCCTGTTTGCTGACTGCTCTCCTTGTTAGGGGTGCCTTACAGAGAACTCTAGTGTCCCATCTATTATGGAAAGAGGTGGTAATCGAGTATGTGAGAAACATGAAGGCCCTGTGTAATCAGGAAGCAGAAGTGTTGCAAGTGGAGATAAACCGCAAGATTTCTAATAGGCAAAAGTCCGCTTTTGATGAAAAGTGGGTACTCACTAACAGTATAGGATGATCTCCTTTCTTCCCTACCCGGACCCACTATTTTTCCTCCAGCCCTCCCTGTATCCTGAAAAGGAGAATGTCTTACTACTGAAATTTTCTGTTTTGTTCTCTGTCTCCTCCTGGTTTTATAGGCTCTTCAAGGCAGCAGCCATAATCTATTCATGGTTTTCTACCTGATATGTAGGATTCAGTACTTGGTATATTGGAGGCAGGCTATAAATGTGTATTGTGCCATACACCAGCCCTACCAACATCACCTCCAACACAAACAAAACAAAACAAGGAAAACAGAGCTCTGTATCATACTGAAATGGCAAAGCGGAGTTTGAAAAGAAGTTTGCTAAAAGCCAAAGATACGAAAGTCATTTCCAAGTGAAAGGTGGTGAGTAATCAAAGGCACAAAAAGGGTCAAAGGCTTAGAAAGTTTTGGTGGTTGGTTTGAAAATAAAGGAATCTTTAGCCAAAAAAGGTCCTACACCTGGAAAGATGTAAACATGAATATGACAGGTAGGAAGAGAGCACAATGTTAATGGACATGTGACTTGGAGAGCCACCCAGGGCTTCATGCATGGCTTAATGTTCTCTCATCACCACCCTGAAATTCTTAATACATTTTGAACAAGAAACCTCACATTTTCATGTTTCACCGGGCTTTACAAATTATGTAGCTGGTCCAGGTAGAAAGATTTTGTAGGATGTGGAAGAACTGATTTCCTTTCCTTGATCTTCAGCAATTCTTCAATAGCACAGCTACCCTTTTTGATTTAAAATGCATATAGATGGATGTGTATATATGTATGTGCATATCTTCAATGCAATGTGTCCTCCTTCTATGAAATTGTTAAGACTTGAGAAACATATGAAAAGCCCACAAATTCCCAAAACTTCAACACTTAGGAGCTGATATTAGCATTTCAACATACTTATAATGTCCCTTCCTATCTACTTTTTCTCTAAAAAGTTAAAATAATTCTCAACCACACCCCCCTTCCCCTAAACGTTTCTGTCATTTTTCTTTGGTATTATACCATAATTAAATACATCCATAACATTATAGTTAAATTGCTAAATAATAATTCAACCATATGGAAATGTTATTTGACTTTCTCACTCACTGTGTTTAATTATTCTTTTGGTTTTACTGGTATTTTTCTACCTCAGTTGTTAAGCTTGTCCTTGGAAGCATCTGAGACTTAGAAAAACAACAAGAAGGAATACTGAAAATCGGATATCCCAAAGATTGAAGGCACACGTTTTTCCCTACACATACAATGTAATATTCATGAAGTAGCACGTAATCTACTTTTCATTAGATATTCGTAACATTATTTGATTGTTTTTAAAAGGGCATTGATGTCTGAGCTTCTCTAAGTGGCGTTCTTAAACCAGGTCTCCATAGTTTCATGTGAGTCTCAAACCCACTTTTAACAGAATCATCTAGGAAATTGCCTTAGCAACTCTTTTGTCATGTTTTCTGGAAACCTGAATTTGTTTTCCTCCAAGTCTGTCAGGAGACAGAGGCAAGATTATAAATAGAAATAGTGTGACAACCACCTATTCCCTGTGAAGTATATTAAATGTGCTAAAGCTTTATCATATAGCCTTTGTAACATTTCACATGGCCATTACCAAAGGAGGTCACTTTTCCTTGTAAGGAATGGAATGCCAATCAAAGTACAAGAAGTTTTTTGAGAACTGGATGCCTTTGTTTTAAAGTTTGAACCTGACCTCCCTCATCATTCTCAGAAGATCAAATTAAAATTATCTTTGGGTACTAGTATGAAACCAGGGCCCATATGTACAAGAGAACAATGGGAATAGTCCAATAAGAACTATTTAGAGGCATTGAGACACTAA
Source organism: Herpailurus yagouaroundi (assembly GCF_014898765.1). Lineage (NCBI taxonomy): Eukaryota > Metazoa > Chordata > Mammalia > Carnivora > Felidae > Herpailurus > Herpailurus yagouaroundi. The sequence goes on from NW_024412421.1 coordinate 15,208,980, forward strand.
CCACTTTTCTCTATAAATCAGGCAGATGGCTTTATGCCATAATTTTAACTATGTTCTCACTACTGCATCATAACACCAAACACCCATAAGTCATTTCAAAGAGCACAGAGTCTGTGTAACTTTTTCTAAAAAATAATCTGGAGATTCAGTTGAAATAGTGTGTATTGGCTGAATTTTGCAAATAAATCTGCAGGGAATATGTTAGTTGACTTTTATTTCCAGTATCATCATTATACTAAACAATCTGAGAAAAGATTATTTGGGCTCGATCCCTGTGCCAGGGGTACTCTATATTCTTTGCATTCACTATTTCTTCCAATTATCACAGATTTCCTGAGAGGTAGGCATTATTTTTACCCTAGTTTTAGAAGGGAGGACCTCAGATTTCAGAACATACAAGAGCTTATTCAAGTTATATAGCTATTAAAATTGTGGAGCTGGGTTTGAAGCCTGCTTGTAATCTCATCATAATCCTTTTTTATTAATGATTACGTGGTGGTTTGCTTAAACTTTCCAAATTCTCCCCTGGCTAATGTCTTTTTTTTTAAAGTTTATTTATTTATTTGTTTTTGAGAGAGTGAGGATGCATAGAGAGGGAGAGACAGAATCCAAAGCAGGCTCCATGCTGTCAGTGCAGAGCCCGACATGAAGCTCAAATTCACAAACCATGAGATTATGACCTAAGCCAAGATCAAGAGTCAGATGCTTAACTGAATGAGCCACGCAGGTGCCCCCACTTCCCATGGCTAATGTGTTTTGTAACTATAATATGTTACCAAAACCAAGAGATTAACACTGCCACAATACTATTAACTAGGCTCTAGAACTTACTTGGATTTCAGCCATTTTTTATATGTATTGCTGTGTGTATGTGAGTATGACATTTTATCACATGTTAAGGCATATATAAACACTGCTTAAATCTGCTTAACATTTCACTTCCGCAGAGAGTAACAGCTTGTACCTAGGAACTAATTCAGTCATGTGAAACTCAACCATGGAAATAAATCAGGATGAGCCTTGTAAGGCTGGAGTTAGCTTGAAGAGGCTGCACAGGCTTCAATCTTGGCATCCACAAAGAAGAGAATCTACGGAGATGAGTTGAACAAAATCCTCTGAAAGAGATGAGTGGTCTCAAGGAAATTATAATCTGGTGATAAGTCCAAGAAGACAGGAACAGGATTCAAAACAGGGTACAAATACAAGGGTCAGGGATTTACAGAATGTGGTTGATAGTAGTACAAGAGGTTTAAGCTATTGTCAAAATGGAGCTGATTTTTTTAATGGCTTTTCTTTCTAGTTACTGTGTATAATGAATGTGAGTGAGTAGTATGTGCACGCAAAGGAGTAAGGTTGTGATGGGCAATTTTGATTTCAAATAAAGCATACAATTGATAGAAAACGTATTCCAAAACATGGCACAAGGAAAATAGCATCGTTCCTGTGTTACAGAGTTCATTCTCCTATATACTGACACTGAGCTACTTGATGATGGCACTGGCACCTGCTTCTGCCAAGGTGTGGCTGAGTCCTGGTTCTTTCTGTTATTGAGGTAAAGGAGGTCTAATTGGAGAAGAGTGGATTGGCAATGGTCAAACTCTCTCAGCAATGAAAGTATTGAGTCTGCATGCATCACATGGATGAACATTTGTCAGGATTATCCAGACACTTTAGATGAAAACAAAACAAAACAAAACAAAAAATAGTCTCCACAAGTACGTCCAAAATTATTTTTGTGCAATTTGTACACGGAATACTGTCCTTTTACCCTCTCACTTTTAATACCTGACCTTATTCAATCAAATAAAAGTACATTAATTTAATGTCCAATTTCCACCCATAAATTATAATCTTAAAATGGAAGCTTCTCTAGGATCTGCATGTTGTATTATTTTATTCACTATGAGTTATCTGGGGCATGCTGAAGTGATACATAGTTGGTGTTCAATAAATGCAGGCAAAACTGAACAAAAATGACATCTACCGAATGCTCAATGAGTGTCAGACTGTGCTAAACACTTCAGGTATTTACTCCTATCAACAGTGATTACGAAGACATTTTACCAAGAAGCTAAGACCCATGACAGTAGATCAACATGATAAGACCACTCTGCTGGTTAGTCAGAAAACAAAGATTTTATCTGAAGTTTCCATCACTTCCAGTTTTTCCCAGGCACTGAAAAAGCCATTTTGTGATCTAATTGAATTAGTCGTTTTTACATAATGAAACCTGAAACCGGAAGGAAAGGATTATCTTTCTAAAATTAAAATGAAGTATAAGAAACTACTCTAAAGCAAGAGGTTATTTGGATAGAAAATTATGAAGTAAATAGATACAAAAATAAGAATTCAGAAACAATCACGGATAGTCTGTCAAGAGCCATTTTAGGTAAGCATAGCAAATATTTGATTCCCCGCAAGGAGGATAACGGAAGAAAGTTGCTATTTGTCCCAAAGATGCACAGAACTACTTAGGAAGAAAGCAGCTCCTTGTGACAAAGTGAAGATGGATAGACAGGGCACCATTGCAAAGATATCCCTTTACCTCTACAGATTTCTTTGGCTGATCTGTATTCTTCATTCCTCCCTTCCCCTCCCCCATGAAAAAATGTTCCTGTAGTATAGTTTACTGCAGTTTGGTTTTATCATCTCAATGTGGAAAATTGAAAGACAGGGAAAAAGTGGATAAAGTGACAAAAGTGGAATATGAAGAGAAAAAAAAATTAAAACTACAAATGAGTTTGAGGGAGTAGGGGAATAAAATTTGAAATCACATTACAGACTGTGATAACCATTTCTTATATTTGATGTAGAAGCTTAAAGGTTTTGTTTTGTTTTGTTTTCAAAGACAAATGCCTCATTTTTTAAAGTTTATTATTTTTTTGAGAGGTTGGGGAGGGGCAGAGAAAGGGGGAGAGAGAATCATAAGCAGGTACTGTACTGTCAGCACAGAGGTGGACGCAGGGCTTGAACTCACAAACTGTGAGATCATGACCTGAACCAAAGTCAAGAGTTGGATACTTAAAAGACTTGAGCCACTCAGGCCTAAAATTTATCTCTAGGTCTTGAGGCTTAACACTTGCTTTATTGTCAATGCACTGAAAAGAAAAAAAATACAAAATTTCAGCTATTAAAAGTAGAATTTTGCAGGATAAGTAGTAACTGAAAAACGTGTCTTAGTCTTAGGTCATGCTAGGCAAAAGAAAAAGAAAGAAAAAGAAGAAAAAGAAGAAAAAAGAAAGAAAGAAAGAAAGAAAGAAAGAAAGAAAGAAAGAAAGAAAGAAAGAAAGAAA
>NW_024412421.1:15212282-15227362 GCF_014898765.1 Herpailurus yagouaroundi
AAAGAAAGAAAGAAAGAAAGAAAGAAAGAAAGAAAGAAAGAAAGAAATCAGAATACAAAATTGCATCCATGTAAAGAGTGTACCAGTGTTCAAATCATGCACATGTATTGACACGGTCTGAGAGGACACATGTAAATGTAGAGTTCTTATATTTGTTAAAGTGATGGCATTATTGTTGGAATATATATTTCCTTCCTTATTATTTTTCTTCATGTCATAACTGCAGGTGCACCATAAATACAGCGGTTTAAATATGGCAGGACTATAAAGTTGCTAATGTACCCTATGCTCTCCTAGTAAAATGATTTGACAAACTTCCTTGGATTTGAAGTACATACTTCATGAATAAATATGTATTTTCTTTTCTTCCAAATGGTTCAGAGTTCCCTTTTAATGTACAGGACAAAATAAAATAAACATTTGAGGAATATGCAGAATCTGATAGACAAAGTTGGTTAGTTGAATCCACAGTCATACGTCAGTTGTTGCAATATTCCTCATACACTTAATGTATTCCTACTGTGATGGTTTTCCAATTCTGCTGATTAGAGTTTTATGATAAAACCAGAAATCACATTTAAAACACTCTAATTTGCTGCAGGCTTTAAGAAAAAGCCAACTATTAGGGAATTTAATTGTGAAATATTTCCAATCCACTCCACTGCTAAAACCAAGGATGCCATGATTTTATCTTACTGCTCTGTCAATAGGTGCTTGGTACAGAGGAAGTCACAAAGAAGTGAAGGAAGACATCACATTGGTTCTTCCTTTAATTGAAGATACTGAACAAGTAAGCATTTAATATCCATTCTGAGCAATTTTAAAATCAGTAAAATATATCTGTCCCTCCAACAATTCTGGATAGTAGTAAGGACCAAATGAGGCAGTGAATGTGAAACAGATTTGTAATTTGCAAAAGGTAATAAAGAAATTATCATTCCTAAAATAGTCAGCCAGTCGTGATTTGCAGTACCTGAATAATTCAAGCATGTAGTCCTCTGGCCTTTTTCATTCTCTGAACAAATTCTGTCATTAGAAAGTGGATGCATTTCTATATGATTCATGTATTGCCCCTTTCCTGCACCCCTTATGAAACCGCTTCCTCCTTTGTTGGCTAATTAATGTTTGAAAAATATTCCAGAACCGTTAGAAGAAACATCACATGTACTTAATTTGTACTTAGTGTAGCTAAAATCGGATCAAATATTGTGAATGCTGCATAACCATATATTTTCAATTTACTTCAAAGTTGGTAAATAAATAACACAAAATAGTGATTTAGTAGTAGAGTTTGAAGTGATATTTAGTACTACCAAGTATTGGTTAGCTGTATTTTTTTTATCATTTAAAATATGCCAGAGTGCGTTTAAGTGCATTTGATACAATAGTGAACAAGATATGACCACTGACTTCTAGGGGCTTACCTTCTAATCAAAAGTCAATTGGAGGTTCAGAAAGGAAGTGAAGTCAAATGGTGGCCTAACGATGATCATATTTCAAAATTTTTAATTTCTATAGAGACAACAAATAACTAAGATGTTTGTTTTATCTTTCTGTTTGGTACAAAAATGTCCTATAAAAAGTGGATCCATTAGGACAATTTCAAATACATAAGAAAAAATGCAGTTTTCATGAGAATTATTAATAAAATATAGAGACATAATGTTTTTAGTTATGGATTCACTCCTTGTTATTTTCTGTGTTTTCCACTCTGCCTCATTAATAATATTGATTTAGTCAACTTGTGCTTTACTGATACCATTGTGATACTTGCATGAAAAAGACTATGGTATTGTTATACATTTGCGCTTGAAAGGTGATATTTATCCATTATTTAATAGCTATCTGTAGTATCTTTTTCCTCCAATGTATGCAAGAAACAGGCTGTTTTATTATGATCAATACTAACATTATAAAGAAGAGAAAAGTAAAACAATAGATTGGAAGTGGAACAAGTAAGCCAGAATTCAAAACAGGGACACATTAAAGCAAAAACTCAGTAATGTTCATGAAACACTTCTGCCAGGCAATGGTGTTTACTTCATCTCACAGAAGCTGTGTAATAATCTCTGAGATAAATATTTCTGCGTTCTTAGAATAAAGAGCCTGAGGGTGAGAAATTTTAAGCATTTTGTCCCCAGAATGGGAATAAAAACATGGTTCAAGTTTTCCAAAGCAAATATTCTATTATAACATGTATTGACCTTTTATAAAGGGAGTATGGCATTAATAAGATCATCTGGAAAATTCTAACAGAAGCTTTGTAATTAAAATATTCAGGTGTATAAGATGCCTTTTTAAATAATGAAATTACCTCATTTTAATAATGATGGAGCATACCTTTTTTTTTTACTATAAGAAATTCATCTTTTTTAAAAGATTTTATTTAAATTCCAAGTAACGTTACAGTGTAATATTACTTTCAGATGTACACAATATAGTGATTCAACAATTCCATACAACACCCAGCGCTCATCACAAGTGCACTCTTTAATACTCATCACATATTCCACCCATCCCCCCACCTCCATTCACTCTGGAAACTATTAGTTTGTTCTTTAGTTAAGAGTCTGTTTCTTGGTTTGCCTTTTTCTCTCTTTTTTCCCCTTTGCTCTTTTGTTTCATTTCATAATTTCCACATGAGTGAAATCATATGGTATTTGTCTTTCTCTGACTGATCTCTTCACTTAGTATTATACCTCCAGCTCTATCCATGTTGTTGCAAATGGCAAGATTTCATTCTTTTTTATGGCTGAATAATATTCCATTGTATGTATATATCTATCTATAGATATGGATAAATACATCCAAAGATTTGTATCCATATAAATATATCCATCACACACACACACACACACACACACACACACACGACTTCTTTATCCATTCATCAGTCAATGGGTGCTTGGCTGTTTCCACAATCTGGCTATTGTAGGTAATATTGCTATAAACATCAAGGTGCCTGTATACCTTTAAATTAGTATTTTTGTATTCTTTGGGTAAATACTTAGTAGTGCAATTGCTAAGTGATAGTGTACTTATATTTTAAACTTTGTGAAAAACCTTCATACTTTTTTCAAGTGGCTGCATCAGTTTGCATGCCCACCAACAATGCAACAGTATTACCCTTTATACAAAGTCTTGCCAAAACCTGTTGTTTCTTGTGTTGTTGATTTTAGCCATTATGACAAGTGTAATGTAATATCTCACTGTGTTCCCTGATGATGAGTGATGTTGAGCATCATTTCATGTGTCTGTTGGCCATCTGTATGTCTTTGGAAAAATGTCTATTCATGTCTTCTGCCTATTTTTAATTGAATTATTTATTTTTGGGGTACTGAGTTTTATAAGTTCTTTCTATATTTTAGATATAACCCTTTATTGGATATGTCATTTGCAAATATCTTCTCCCATTCCCTAGATTGCCTTTTAAATTTATTGTTTCCTTTGCTGTGCAAAAGCTCTTTTATAATCCCAATAGTTATTTTTGTTTCCTTTGCTTCAGGAAACCTATCTAGAAAGAAGTTGCTATGGTAGAAGTTAAAGACATTACTGCCCGTGTTTTCCTCTAGGATTTTTGTGGTTTCAGGTCTCATATTTAGGTCTTCAATTCATTTTAAATTTATTTTTGTGTATGGTATAAGAAAGTGATCCAGTTTCATTCTTTTGATGTGGCTGTCCAGTTCTCCCAACACCATTTGCTAAAGAGACTGTCTTTCTCCCTTTGGATATTCTTTCCAGCTTTTTAAAATATTAATTGACTCTACAGTTGTGGGTTCACTTCTGGGTTTTCTATTCCATTTCATTATGCATCTATTTTTGCGCCAATACCATACTGTTTTGATCACTACAGCATTGTAACATAATTTGAAGTCCAAAATTATGATGCCTTCAGCTTTGCTTTGCTTTTTCAAGGTTGCTTTGACTATTCAAGATCTTTTGTGGTTAAATACAAATTTTATAATTGCATTAGCTCTATGAAAAATGCTACTGCGGTATTGTGATAGAATTACATTAAATGTGTAGATTGCTTTGGGTAATATACCACTTTCACAATATTCTTCCAAACCATGAGCATGGAATGTCTTTACATTTCTTTGGGTCATGTTTGATTTCTTTTATCAATGTTTTAAATTTTGTTAAAGAGCGCAGGTTTTTCACCTCTTTAGTTACGTTTATTCCTAGTTATCTTATTGTTGTTGGTGCAACTGTAAATGAAAGTGATTCCTTACTATTTCTTTCAGCAGCTTCATTATTGTATATAGAAAGGTAACAGATTTCTGTACAACGGTTTTGTATCCTGCGACATTGCTGAATTTGTGTATCAGTTCTAGTAGTATTTTTGGTGGAGTCTTTTGGGTTTTATAGAGAGAGTATCATGCCATCTGCAAATAGTGAATATTTTACTTCTTCCTTGATGATTTGGATGCCTTTTATTTCTTTTTGTTGTTTGAATGCTGAGGCTAGCACTTCCAGTACTATGTTAAATACCAGTGGTGAGAGTGGAATGCCTGTCTTGTTCCTGACCATGGAGGAAAAGTGCTCAGTTTCTCTCCATTGAGAATAGTATTAGCTGTGGATTTTTTTGTATATGGATTTTACTATGTTGAGATATGTTCTCTCTAAACCCAGTTTTGTTTTGTTTTGTTTTTTATCAAGAATGGATGCTGTACTTTGTCAAATGCTTTCTATGCGTCTATTGAAAGGATCAGATAGTTCTCAACCTTTCTTTTATTAGTGTGGTGTATCACATTGTACAATTGTGAATAATGAACAACATTTGCAAACCAGGAATTAATCCCATTGATCATGATGAATAATTTTTAATGTATTATTGGATTTGGTTTGCTAGTATATTATTGGAGTTTTTGCATCCATGTTCATTAGTGATATTGGCCTATATTTACCTTTTTTAGTGGAATCTTTATCTAGTTTTTATATCAGTGTAATTCTGGCTTCAGAATAAATTTGGAAGTTTCCCTTCCTCTTGTATCTTTTTTAAAGTAGATTGAGATGAATGGGTATTAACTCTTCTTTAAAGATTTGGTAGAATTAACCTGTGAAGCCATCTGGTGCTGGACTTTTATTTGCTAGAATTTTTTAAATTATTGATTCAGCTTCTTTGCTGAATTTTCTTTGCTTATCAGTCTTATCAAGTTTACTATTTCTTCCCATTTCAGTGTTAGTAATTTATACATCTCTAGCAATTTACCCATTTCTCCCACATTGTCCAATTTGTTGGCATGTAGTTTTTCATAATAGTCTCTTATAATTGTTTCTATTTCCGTGGTGTTGTTATTTCTCCTCTTCCATTCATGATTTTATTGTTTGGTCCCTTTCTCTTTTATTTTTGATAATTCTAGGAAGTAGTTTGTCAGTTTTATTTATTTTTTCAAAGAACTATATTCTGGTTTCAGTGACCTGTTCTATGTCTTTTTTAAGTTTCTACATCATTTATTTCTCCTCTAATCTTTATTGTGTCCTTCCTTCTGCTGGCTTTAGGCTTTGTTTGTTGTTCTTTTTCTACTGCTTTAGGTTGTTCTTCCGAGATTTTCCTTACTTTTTACAGTGGGCTTGTATTGCTATATTCTTCCCTCTTAGAATGGCTTTTGCTGCATCCCAGAGGTTTTGGACCATTGTGTTTTAATTTTTATTTGCTTACATGTAGTTTTTAATTTCTTATTTGATTTCCTGGTTGAGCCATTCATTGTTTGGTAGCATTTTGTTTAACCTCCATGTATTTGTGGTCTTTCTATATTTTTTCTTGTGGTTGACTTCCAGTTTCATAGCATTGTGGTCAGAAAATGTGCATGGTATTACTTCAATATTTTTTATTTGTCAAGTGTGATTTATGACCTAATTTGTGATCTGTTCTGGGCAATGTCCCATGTGCACTTGAAAAGAATGTGTATTCTGATATTTTAGGATAGAATGTTCTGAATATATGTTAAGTCTATCTGGTCCAGTGTGTCACTCAAAGACATTGTTTCCTTGTGTATTTTCTGTTTAGATTATCTGTCCACTGATTTAAGTGGGGAGTTAAAGTTCCTTACTATCATTGTATTATTATGAACTAGTTGCTTTATGTTGGTTATAAATTGTTTTATATATTTGGGTGCTTCTATATTGGGTGCATAAATACTTAAAATTATTATATCTTCTTGGTGGATTGTTCCTTTTATTACAATATAGTGCCCTTTTTTGTTGTGATAGTCTGTTTTAAAGACTAGTTTGTCCAATATAAGCATTGCTATCCTGGCTTTCTTTTGACATCCATTTGCATGATAAATGTTTCTCCACTCCCTCACTTTCAAACTGCAGGTGTCTTTAGGTCTAAAATATGAGTCTCTTGTAGGCAGAATATAGATGGGTTTTGTTTTTTTTCCATTCTGACACCCTACATCTTTTGATTAGAGCATTTAGTCCATTTAAATTCAAAGGAATTAGTGCCATTACTTGTTTTGTCATTGTTTCTGGACATTTTCTCTGATCCTTCCTTATCTTTGTTACTTTTTGTCTCCCTTTAATATTTCTTGCAGGGCTGGTTTAGTGGTCACAAATTCTAGATTTTGTTTGCCTGGGAAACTTTTTTATCTCTTCTTCTATTCTGAATGACGGCCTTGCTTGATAGAGGATTCTTGGCTGCAGATTCTTCCCATTCAGCACTCTGAATAGATCATGCCACTCCCTTCTGGCTTGCCAAGTTCCGGTTGAGAAATCTCTACCTAGCCTTATGGGTTTTCCCCTTTAAGTTAAGGACTTCTTTTGTCTGGTTACTTTGAAGATTTTTTTCTTTATCACTATATTTTGGAAATTTGATTACAATGTGTCTTGGTTTTGCCTTGCTTTTGTTGATTTTGATGGGAGCTCTGTGCCTCCAGGATCTGGATGTCTTTTTCCTTTCCCAGACTAGGGAAGTTTTCAGCTATTAATTCTTCAAATAATGTTCTGCTCCACCACCCTCTCTCTTTTCTTCTCAAATTCCTATAATACAAATGTTTGATTATTATGCTTGACAGAGTCACTGAGTTCCCTAAGTCGATTCTCACATTGCATAATTTTTCTCCCTTTTGTTCAGCTTCATTATGTTTCATTCTTTTATCTTCTAGGTCACTAATTCATTCCTCAGCATCTTCCAGACTGATGTCCATTGCATCAAGCCTGTTTCCAGTTTCATTTAATGAATTCTCATCTCTGATGAATACTTTATTAGCTCTTTTATCTCTGCGGTAAGGGTCTCACTGATGTCTTATATTCTTTTCTCAATCCCAATGAGTATCCTTATGATTCTTGCTTTAAATTCTCCATAAGGCACGTTACTTATAATCCTTTTGCTTAGATCTTTGACCATGGCCTTATTTTGTTCTTTCGTTTGGGATAATTTCCTCTCTCAGCATTTTGTCTATGTCTCTGCCTTCTTCTCTGTGTTAGAAAAGTCAGTTATGTCTCCTGCCCCTGAAAGTAACAGCCTTATGAAGAAAAGGTCATGTAGTGCCCAGGGCGTGACCCTTCAGGAAGTGTTTCCATTGTGTGCTGTGTGCTCTGCTGTTGTGTTTTGGCTGCTCTGTACTTAAGACCAATCATCTGAAGAGGTTCTCCTTGACTGCTATGGGCAGTGTTTCATCCATGGTCTGAATGTGGCACATTTTAACAAGATGTACTTTGGTTTGCTTGTGAAATAAGTGGATACCACTTCCACCAGAACTGAGGCCCTGCAGAACTCTCTGGTCAGGAGACATGTTGTGGGCTGGGGTGTGTGCTGATTTTCCGGGGGAGGGGCCCACTACACCGGATGTGAGGGAAGCTTGACTAAGATAGTAATCCCACTAGAGCATAGGAGAGTGGGGCTTGGTATAAGCAAGTTAGGCAGCCAGTGTTGGTGCTGCACTGCTTCCTGCAGGTAACTCTATGTTTATGCTGAGGGGCGAGGGAGGGAAATGGCAATAGCCAACTCTTTTGTTCCCAGAGAGGAATCTTCATGAATGCTGCCTCTTAGAGATGAGCTCTGAGATCAGTGAATAATCTCTCTGCCATGTGCCCCCCTCCACCCCCAGTGTTCTTAAGATTGCTGTTTCCACAGTTTGCCCCCAGGTTTTTTGCCTGTATTCTCTCCAGGAGTAGGACAGGGCCCTCTGGCCTCTATACCAGCCAAGTCTGGTGACCTTTAAAACTCACTGGTTTAAAACTTAAGCCTCACTGGTTTTAAGAACTTACAAAATTCAGCCCCTCTCACGTTTATAAGCCAATGGCTTTGGGGGAAATGTTCTCCTTTGTGTTACCCTGTGTGCTCCCCTCTCTATTTCTTACCCTTCTCCATGATCATGGCTCCCTCCCCTCCAAAGCACCTGTTACCTGTTTCACTCCTAAACCATGTCTCTGTTCTTCCTACTTTCTTTGATCTCACCTCCTATATCCCTTTAGTTGTGGAGTTTGTTCTGTCAGTCTTCAGGTCAATTTATGGGGTATTTAAGGTATGCTAACAGTTATCTAGTTGTGATCATGGGAAAAGACAAGACTAGGGTCCTCCTACTCTGCCGACATCTTCTTCTTGACCAAGAAAAAACCCATCTTGGGCAAGAGAGAGGAAGGATGAGAGGGAGGCTGGAGAAGTCTTTCTTCCATTAGGAAACCACAATAGAGAATTATAGTGTAGAAAATGCTGAAGTTGGAGGCACTTGAGTTGTTCAGTCAGTTAAGTGTCTGACTTCAGCTGAGGTCATGATCTCACAGTTTGTGAGTTAGAGCCTCATGCCAGGCTCTGTGGTGACAGCTCAGAGCCTGGAGCCAGCTTTGGATTCTGTGTCTTCTTCTCTCTCTGCCCCTCCCCCACTCATTGTCCGTCTCTCTCTCTCTCTCTCTCTCTCTCTCTCTCTCTCTCAAAAGTAAATAAACTTTAAAAAATTAAAAAAAAAGAATATTATGAAGTTGATAGACTCTAAAGTTTTAAAAATAAATAAAAGAACGATTTTACAGAGCATGTGAGAGGGAAAATGTTTTCTAAAAATTCTTTGACCTAAATAAATAAATAAATAAATAAATAAATAAATAAACAAATGCCTAGAAAGGAACATAAAACAGAGACTTACACTTATCAAAAACTATGAATAAACTTAAATTACTAATAAGAATTCTGAAAAAAGTGATCAATCCTGATGCAACTCAAATGGTATTTGAATGTTTGTGAATGAGGTAAAATAATCAGTAGAACAAAAGAAGAGGAACCCAGGCAAAATCAAACCCATTCTCCTTAAGGTCACTACATTAAACTATAGATATATCAGGGCATTGTCACATTTTACCATCACTTTGTCTAGTGAGATTGAGGTTTCTACCTGATTTGGTTGGGGACTAATTTAAGAAATCACAGGGAGATTTTAAAATTGTCAAATTATTAATAGGAGGAGGAATTTGGACTCTGGTTTTCATACCAGAAATTTTCGTACATTCAATCACATTTGAATCTGTGATTTTACCCTAAAAGTCAACTTTTAATGGGCATCAAGAACAGGTCACAATGGTACATCTTGAACAGCTAATCATCTCAATAAATTAGATCAGTCACTTTCTTATTTTATTATGTTTAGAAAATATTTAACCACTCTAGAACTAAAGTCTGTAATTCTGAAATGCTAGTGCTAATACCTACCTCTCTGCATTTTATATTCATTCTTTCATTCACTCACTCACTCGTTCAATATTTACTCAGTACCTATTGTGTTTCAGGCATGGTGGTGTATGGCGATTTATATATATGTGTATATATTTGCCTACTATTCCAGTGAGGCAGAAAGACTTACACATACATTCTAAAATATTAGGTAGTGAGAGTACTATGAGGCAAGGAAGAGACAAAGGCAATCACAAGTGATGACTAATGCAATTTATGGAGAACGGTTCAGAGAACTCACTGAGAAGGTGACATTGACAATCAAGTAGGGGTATGCATGGTGTTATCAAAGAACAGTGGGAAATCTGGTACAGCTGAATCAAAATGAACAAAGACAAATTACAGGAAAAAAAATTTTCTAAGGGTAGCCAGGGGTTAGATCATGGAAAAGTCATGATAAAGAGGCACTAAAGGTTGAGATGAGACTAGGATATATAAATCAAATAGACATCCTTATTTCTGTGGTCTTATATTAAAGAGCCAGAATTATTTCATCTTGCATTTAATACATGCTTTTTGACTGTACAAATTTCTCTTGCACTTGGGTAATGGGTTTGAAAAGTTCTAAAATCATAAGAGCACAGTGCTCATAATGGGTATGAATGTTAAACACTAAACAACAACAAAACACACACACTTTAGTCCATAAACCTTACTGCCTAGAGACTCAAAAATGACAGTGAACATTACATATAAGCAAAGAATTAAAGATTTACCAGGGTCATTTTGAGATGTCACTAGATGTTTTCCATTATTCTTTTCAATTATCAATCACCATGTCTCTTAATATGTTCTGGGGAAGCACATTATCCCCAATATACGAGGTCCAAGACTAATTTTCCTACCTGTATCCATTTTTCCTTACCTTATCTCATGTCTTGAAAGCATGAACTAACAGGGAGAAATATGAATGGAATTGGATGTGAATATTCATGTGATTGAAACAGCTGAGCTAGAATGTTTCTCCTTGCCAAAACTGGATATGTAACCATGTCTACACTTTACTTCCACAGTTCTAGTTTAATGCTTGTTAACAAATCGTACAATAAACACTGGCAACCTGGAGTGTAAGCAAGAGAAAATATTAAAATATATAATGGATATGAAATCCATGCTGAATGAGGGATTCTACAAAGAATGGAGGATACTGGTCTAGATTAGAAAGAACAGGAAAATAACACTTCTACCAACAGCTCCCATGAAAAAGAAAGCCCTGAACAGGATAGGCTTTCTGTGAGTAATAAGGTCAATGTTACTGGATATATTAAATTAAATAAATAATTGTTTTATGAAGGGAGGTTACAAAGTGTCAGGGCTCAAAGATGGGAGTGAAAGATTACTAAATTCTTAGCCCTCAATGTGCTTCTCTTATAATGTGAATACTCAATGCACAGACATAGGCAAGAATCTCAAGACAATTTTATCTCCATTTTCCCTATGACATTTCTGGAAGAACAAAGAAATTCATGTGACATCAATAAAGGCTTATGCTGCATCTAAGAAAGAAAGAAAAGGAAGAAAAACAGGACAAGGAAAAAAAAAAGGAAGGAAGGAGAGAGAGAGAGAGAGATAAAAAGAGAGAGAGAAGTAGAAAGAAAGAAAGAAAGAAAGAAAGAAAGAAAGAAAGAAAGAGAGAAAGAAAGAAAGAAAGAAAGAAAGAAAACAAAAGAAAAGAAAAAATAAAGATATAAAGAGAGGTGGATATAGATATAAATAGTATAGATATCCATATATGGACTTATTTTCCCTGATCTTTGCTTCTGGGTCTATTTAGTACCTACTATTTAGTCGTTTGGTAACAGTATTTTATTAGCACAAAATTAACATAATTTCTCTTATTTCATGCTGAAAAATGCATTTATCACCATCATTTCAAAAAGCAATTTCTTTAAGCATTTAAAAGTCATATTTCCCACAGTTGTAGTCATGATACATATAATATTTCTCTTTCTTTGTATTATTAATTGCATTTTCTATATTAATACCAGTACTTAATAAATGTATTTCAAAACATTGCACAACATTCCAAGTATTTCCTGCTATTCCATAATTTACTCAACCAACTTTCTACTTTGTGATTTTTCACCATTATAAATAAGACAGTATATATATTTGGGCAAAAAATGTTTTCCTCCATGTTTTTGTTGGTTCCTTATGATACTTTTCAGAAATTGAACTCTTGGCTTAAGTAATATAAATATTTTAAAAGATTTTTAATCTATGAAAATTAACTTTCAAATGACTAATAACCTTTTTAGACTATTTTAAACATATTTTAATGAATTGTAATGCAAACTTTTCGAAGACTGTAATTAGTATCTCTGTCAGTCTATGCATGATACATTTAGCTGAGTTTTAATATTAAAACACTGAGCAAATTTCCTTGGGATGTTACGTGGTGTTAATTCTCATCATCACTCACACTTAGGGCTTATTCTGTACCTGTCTCTTTATGTAGTTTATCTTGTTCAATTTTCAGAACAATTCTGAGAGAGGTCTTATTATTTTCCCTTTTTTGCAGATGAGGACACTTAGTTTAGAGAAATTATACTCCTTGTCACACAGATAAGAAATGGTAGACAATGGAATCGACGTTGCCAGACTGCAGAGTTGATCTTTTGTGAAAGCGTACTATATTGTTTATTTATGCATTTCAATGAGTTTTTTAAATTGAGTTCTGTCTTTTAGAGTATGTTCTCTGTAAAGTGGCTGTGTCCAGTAGTATACTGATAAACTGGCTCTCCAATAATAATGACAACAACAAGCACTGAATTGCAATATTTGCTGATTTTTGTGTTATTTCCACTTCTATGTGAAGTCATAGAATGTGGAGAGATGCAGACAATCAGCTCTCTTAAGCTGATGCAGCTGGCTCCAGCACATCAGTGGCTGTACCAGTTATTTTTTTTTTTTTTATTGTCTTTCGGCTCCCTCTTAATGACACTGGAACTGCACCCTACAAACATTTCTCCTTCATCACTTGGCTCTGCAAAAAGGGCACTGGCAGACCAGAGCAGAAAGACCAGGTTTCCCTCAGTGGTTCCACCATTCTCCCTTTCAGCAAAGGAGGCAATGGATTATTAAAGAAAAGATAAGCAACCATGATAGAAAGTTTCTCAGCCACTTGGTAAGTGCTTCCTATGAATCGGCTCTGGCCCGTTCACTATGCGACATTTCATTATTACTGACAGTTGGTGTTTCTGAGGCTGCCACACTCTTCAGCAAGAGTTACATCTCATCCTTAGTTTTTCTCTGGTTCACTTTCCTTTAGCCTAGACATATTTGTTGCTTTCTGCAGTTGAAATTTCTGGACCACTGAAGCGCCTTCTTTAACCATTAATAGTCATCTATTAAATTCATCATACCATTTGAATTACAGGCATGGTTTTTATCTCCTTTTTGGACTGTGATTGGTACATGAACTCAATAAAATAAACAACAACAACAACAACAAAACAAATGAAAAATAGGTTGCAAATCTCTTACCTTTGACCCCAAAGTTCCCAGCAGCATATGTAAGGCCTAAATGAAGCAATCCTTCAAACTCTGAATCAAGAGCCAAGGGATGAATGAGTGTAACCTGTATTAAAATAAATAACAATAGTTGTATTAATAATGGTAATAACCTGCAGTGAGTGTTTATTACCTGTGAAGAATATGTCAAGATCCATTATGAAATAAATCATCCTCAAATTTCTCTTTTGAAGTGAGTAGTCATTTTACAGATAAGGAAACTAAGGCCAAGGGACATGCGGAGCCAGAACTCTACTCTAGGCTAGAGGCTTTAAAACTTGTTCTCTTCAGAACTTATTCTAATGTTAAAAAAAGTCATGCAGTGTAATCATTAAGATATTAATTTTGAGGAAATATCTACTTAGAGAAAGAAGATACTTGAATATTGAATTTTATTCTATTCTGATGTGTTCCAAAATTATTTTATTCTCGTATTTCAGAAGTTAAAGAATTTTCTAGAATTAAAAAAAATGCAGATAATTTCCCAGGCACTTCTTTCACTTGAAGAAATGATTTGGAAACTAGAAAAGTTGCTTCATTTCTTGAATACCTGGAAATTTCTCAACTAATGCTGAGAATAAAAGACCTGCCAAATTCGTTAATTATCCTTAATATTCAATTCTCAAGTATAATGAATTCCATTTTCACACATATCTGAGAAAATTACAATGGAAAGTTAATATGTTGCCTTTTGCTGGGTTTCAGTGAATACCTCAATATGCAAGCAGATTTCAGTCTGAACTTGGTGGCAGAGTCACATTTAACCTCTCACACCTGGATCAGATGTCAGCCATACTCATCCCCAATGCCCACCGTTCTAATACTGTAACTTCAGTGTGACTCCAATGAGTCAAGATATTTACAGCATGATCCCACTTTAGACCACGGAAGTTCCCCAGTGCTTAGGAAATTCGTCAATTGCTTCACTACATTGCCCAACCTCCCTGCCCTTAATCAGGGACATATGACATCTTACTGTTACCATACTTATATCATTCTGTGGACAAAAGGAATGTGTATTACTTTCAGGATGAAGCACTGAAGAGCAGTCTTTTTTTTCTGCTGTGAGATCCAAGAGTGTGTTGATAATGCAGATATAAGGTGTATGGGGTAGGAGAGTTCTTAGCATTAATACTATGGACGTTTTGACCAGGTAATTCTCAGTGTGGGGTACAGGAGTCTGTCCTGTACATTGTAGGATGTTCAGTAGTATCCTTAGCTTATACTCATTAGCTCCTAACATCATTCTCTCCAGTTATGACAATAAAAATTAGTCTGACACTGCAAATATCCTCTAGAGGAGAAACTGGCCTGAGCTATAAGATGGTAGAACTTTCATTAGCCTAAGTCTTCAGAAACTAAATGGAACTTAACACCTCACTCCTCTATATTGCATAGTATATGTAAAATGAAATACATACACACAAACTTTAAAAACAATAAAATAAAATTGTTAAGCCAATAAGATTTAGGAGTTGTTTGCTATTGCTGGAGAGCTTATCCTCATTAATACATATTCTAATTTGCTTATCCCTCAGATCTCAGTCCTTCGTCAGGAGGGACTTCTCTGAAATATTGAACCCATCAGACTATGCCAGTGACTTCTCTTGATTCTGGATCATCTTTCATTTTTCTTGAAAATAGTTACCCAGTGAAGTGATTTATTAACACTTGTTTTACCCTTAGTCTATAAACTCTTATGAGGGCACAAATCTATCTCAGTAGACATTTATTTGGCTTTCCAATACATGGTGTAATGCCTACATTATACCAGATTCCAAATACGTATTTTTTGAAGAAAGATGCAAGAAGGAAAGGAAAGGAAAGGAAAGGAAAGGAAAGGAAAGGAAAGGAGGAAGGAAGGAAGGAAGGAAGGAAGGAAGGAAGGAAGGAAGGAAGG
>NW_024412421.1:15227372-15302137 GCF_014898765.1 Herpailurus yagouaroundi
AGGAAGGAAGGAAGGAAGGAAGGAAGGAAGGAAGGAAGGAAGGAAGGAAGGAAGTCATTTAAGAGAAAAGCAACATTTAAGGTTCTGTAAGATAAAGAAAAACTGAGATTGCAACCCATGTTTTCTTCCTCTTTCATCTACAGTGAAAACATTTAAACAGTAAAGGAATATTGCTAAAAATACAGTATGTTTACTTGATATTTACTAGCATGGTAAATATCATAGGATTATTGAAAAATATAGAAAAATTGAGGAATATTATACTAATAGGTAATAAAATGAGTTAATATTTTATATAATTCAAATTATTTCCATTTTCATCAACCCTCATTCATCTTAGGTTTTCAGTTTTATTTCTGGGTTTCTGTGCATGTGTGTCATGTTGTGTTATATTACCATTGATACAAGTAATATGTCCATGCTGAGTAACTATGCATATCTAACACTAGCAGGATACTTAGCAGCAAATTAATTTCCTGTCAAAGCCATGGCATCTGTGTTTTAATTACTAAAATTCTAAATTTAGTGGAAAATTTAAGTATGCTTTCTTATTATAAACATCATTAGTATTTCTAGGGCAAACAAATATAACAACTAAAGTGGTTATTAGGGAAATGGTATTTCAGTGTGAATTTATGCTTACCAAATATAAGTGTCCTATTCAGATGTCATTTATGTGATTGGTTCTATTTTGGAGACAAGCATTTCGAGATACGAATTTTCCCTTCAAACGCAAATTTACAACAATAGCTTTCACTTAGAATCATTTCTTTTGTCTTCACCTAGACTATGGATTTCTTAGGATTAATATGCAGGCATTTTAAGAAATATGCTGCCTTCATGAGGATGTTTATCTTAAAAATGTATGAATGAATATGTTTTTGGTTAAACCTGTTGGTCTCATAGGGCTTCCCCAGATCCTTGGCTACTTATCTTTCCACACACTAAAGATGTGCCTTTCCCCTAAGGATCCAGGCTGTTGAGCTAACGTCTTAAATGCCCTCTTTTAAACAATGACCTCTGTTTTACACCCAATAAGTAATTCACATACTCATTTCAAGAAAGACTTTCACCATGGCAGATTGCAAGGGTATGTGCAAGTACATTTTTCTCTGAAATGTGCAGTTCAGTAGTTTTGACCTTTACATTAAGGGTTAAGAAATTTCCAAATGATTTAAAGGTGAGGCAATTCATATGTGTAAACACAGACATTTGGGATGCTCACATTATCCAGAAGTTGCTTTTTATTAAGGGGTATACTGCCTTCAATTATCATTGCAGAAATCAGAATGGTATCTTGGGAGGTGATATACATTTGTTTCTATCTTGCATTTAAATAAGTGCTTTCCTTCTGCAGATTTAGCTACTACTGTATCTTGTTGGAATAGACAGCAAATTTGAGTGTCTCTTGCTAAACACATATATGTGAAGTTGAAATAGTATTAATCTCAAATAATTCCATTAAATCAGTATGCAAGTTGATTGTGAACTTGGATGCCTCCAAGTGCCTTGGGCACTATTCTTTCTTATGAAAAAAGAAAATCACTCTTGCCCTGAATACAAAACAAGAAAATCATACATTCTCTATGTTATTCTAAACACCATGCAGACATATACACACCACACACACACACACACACACACACACACACACACACACACACGTTACACCCAAGATACATATAGATTTTCACCTGATTAGTTGCTGCTCATAATTTAGGTTTTAGTGCCAGTATCACTTTTCTAGTTGTGACTACCAAAATGCACCTGTGAGGTGTGTTTTTTTCTTGATATATTTAAAGAGTCACTGTCCTTCCATTCCTAGCACTTACCTCGGTTTGTCTTATACATTTATTATTGTGCTCATTTCATTAACATCTCTCTCCCTCTTTAGGTTCTTACATGTAAGGAGGCATTATATCTGGTTTTTGTCCCCATTGTATTCCCTGAGCCAAAAAAAGAGGTTTAGGCAGGTAGTAAAAGTTGAAAGGCCTTAATAGGTGGATGAATAAAGCATAGCATATGGTTTTTAGTAGAAGAGAATTTGTCTTCTCAGTGCTCCTATAATTGGTACAACTTGGTGCCAGTTCAAGTTATGTTTAAATTTCCTGTTTAATAAGAACCACATAGATGACCCTTGCTCTCTAGTTAATTCAGTGAGGATACATACGCTGGAGGCTTGTAAGCAGATCTTAAGTGGAAAGCTTATTTGATGGGGGAAATCTTAAAAGCAAACATGGAGGGGAAAAAAAATCAGTGTTTGATTAGTACTAGAGTAACTCCTAATTTACAGGTTCCTTTTCTTCTATATGCCTTCTCTTGAGCCCTGTTACACCTATGCTTAATTTTTTGTATGTGGCTTTTAATGACCTTCTAAGATAATCCTCTGATTTCAGACCTAAAGGCCTTTGTAAGCTGACTATGCTTACTGCCTAACCTCATTTCCTTACATATGCCTTTTAGCAGCAGTATACAAACTTTTAACTCACTGACACCCTCAAACTGGACCTCAGTTTCTACTCCTTCAAAAATGAAGGGTATGACCCTTCTCCATGGGCCAAACATATCTTCTATGAGGCCAAATGCCTTATAAAGGTATCGAAGCTTGTATTTATTCAACAAATTTTTACTGAAAACCTATAATCCATTAGGCATTTGACCCAAGCATGACTGGCTATTCTGTCAACAGAGGGAATACAGATGAGGAAATGAGTTAGTTAGGATTAAATTTCATCATGGTCAAAGTATTTGTGATTTTCCTGGGATGAAAACTTAGGAGTGAAACTTTACAGGTTTTGTTCAACTCCCAAACATCTTTATACTCAATTCAAGTCCCATATTCTCTAAGAAATCTGCTGAACAATGAATGTTCTCATTACCAAGAAGTGGATGCCCACATATATGGCATCCAATACATCTTGTATTGTTTTCTGAAAGTTCTGAATTTAAGTACCACCTTCCAATATGATAAGATATATGAATGGCTAAGAAAAATAATTATCTTAGAGTCAGCATAGTAGGGATTGAGAGGGGAAACATACAAAAATCCATAAAAGATTTAGATAGGATGCTGATTTACTAGCAGTTCATCATGATCAAAATACTTGACCTCAAATGTGAATTTCATATAATACACTTGAAAAAAGACCACATGCATATGAAGTCTTCTTTTTAGGATAGAGTTTATGATGTAAGTTGGACTCCCATAAGGTGATAACTAAGAATTCAAATATCTAATACCAAAGCATTAAATTCAAAAAGCTCCCAGCCCTCCCCTTGCCATCTAGATCTGTACCAAGATACAAAAAGAAAATTTGTTTGAGAGGCATTGTTTGGAATAGAAAAAAGGGGTGGCTACCTTTAGGCAGGATAGAGACAGAAGTGTGAAAGTGTAGAAGAGAAAAATAGAGTGTGTGAAAAGTGAGTGGAATCTACAGTGGTTCACCCATGAGACTGCTGATTGCCAGAGGAGCCAAGAAGTTTTACTTGGTGTTTTGGGAATAAGAGGATTTGTCCCTTTGGTAACACGATGGCAGTGGGCACCAGAGAGATGGTGGCATCCATGACTCATCTAGGTGAAAACTGGCAAGCCTTGGGACTATGAGCAGCATGTGAGATTGAAAATCCTGTGGGCTAAGAGAAAGCCCCTAAAGTTATCTAAGAACAGCTGCCCAACCCCCAAAGGCAATTTTAAGAATTCCGTGGAAAGAAAGAAAGAAAGAAACAAAGAAAGAAAGAAAGAAAGAAGAAAGTCCATGTGGGAGACAAATTCAGAATGGCATTCTGTTATAAGGGGAGGAGGGGAATTAATGGAAGATATTAATGAGAGCCAATATCCACATACTCATTATCTTTAATTCTGTCAATATTATGTGGATATAATTTTCCTAAAATTACCTTTTAAAAATTTTTGTAATGATTATTTTTGAGAGACAAAGACAGAGAATGAGCAGGGGAGGGGCAGACAGAAAGGGAGACACAGAATCTGAAGCAGGCTTCAGGCTCTGAGCTGTCAGCACAGACCCCAAAGTGGGGCTCAAACCCATGAACCATGAGATCATGACCTGAGCGGAAGTCAGATGCTTAACCAACTGAGCCACCCAGGAGCCTATAAAATTGTCTTTGTTTAACTCAATCCTGAACCCTTACCCTAGCAGAGAAAAGAATACAACATCACTTTGAAGCCATATGACATATAATACAGTGGGATGTCTTTCAAGGTCTCAGATTCATTATCTTCTGGGGGAAATTGGACTTTCCACTGTCAGTTAAGTGTTCCCCATTCTGAACTCATAGAAATAAACACATGTCTCTTTGAATTTAAATATCTGATTCTAGGAATTTAACCAGGTATCACCTATCAGGTATTTGTCCATTCATTTATGTATTTATTCAACCATATGTTAGGCAAATAAAACAAAAAGGAAGAACTAAACGAAAACCAAACTGGATTTTAAAATCCCTCCCTACATCTCCATATGATGATTTTTCCCCCTAACAAAATCCTTCTTTATGAAGTAAGTTAATTAGCTTACTAACCTCTACTTTGAAAGTAAAATTATCTAATTATGCCAGCAATCAACGCCCAAATAAATTTGCCAGTGAATAGAGGTTAGAAAATGACACTGTTGGTGTTTTCTCTGTATAATCGGAGCAGTTATTGACCTTTCCAACTGACCATTCAAAATTTTTTTTTAACATTTATTCATTTTTGAGAGACAGAGGGCAAGCAGGGCTGGGGCACAGAGAGAGGGAGACACAGAATTGGAAGCAGGCTCCAGACTCTTAGCTGTTAGCACAGAGACCGATGCAGTACTCAAACTCATGAACCGTGAGATCATGACCTGAGCCAAAGTTGAACGCTTAACCAACTGAGCCACCAGGGGCACCCCCAACCGACCATTTTTAAAATTCAGTATTCTGTCTAATTTTTTATGTAAAATACAATCATCTGCCTACATATTATCATTCCCTATTTTACAAATGAATTTTATAAAAGTTCAGTTAAACTAACTGCAATGCAAATCATGTTAACATTCTTTAATAACAACTATTAAAAATTTTAAGATATATATGTATGATAGTCACATATTATAAATGTATACTTGGATATTTTAACAAAATATTTTTTGTTTAGCACAGGAACATCTAACGTAAGTTTATTTGCTCTCAGGAAGATAATCACAAGTTTTTAGAAAATTATGGAAACATCATTCTTTTTAAAAAAAAATTTTTTTTTAACGTTTATTTATTTTTTTGGGACAGAGAGAGACAGAGCATGAATGGGGGAGGGGCAGAGAGAGAGGGAGACACAGAATCAGAAACAGGGTCCAGGCTCTGAGCCATCAGCCCAGAGCCCGACGCAGGGCTCGAACTCACGGACCGCGAGATCGTGACCTGGCTGAAGTCGGACGCTTAACCGACTGCGCCACCCAGGCGCCCCATGAAACATCATTCTTTATTAGCATACAAGTGGTTAATTTTCCACAAATACACTGTTAGTCAAGACAATGGAGGCTACTTGAACGCATCAATAATATAATGTGACTCTATCTTTCCTCAATTGTAAGATTCCATTTTGTTAATTATGATTATAACAAAAGCATTAAACCTGGCAAACAGAGAAGACCGATTAGATTCTCTACCTTGCTCTTTGAAAAACAGGGAATGATTTCTGTTCCCCTCCCCTCTTCTCAGCCCCAGGGACTTTCTCAGGTAAACTCTTTTTAAAACTTACAAATACTGGAAAAAGTACCCTTGGGGAAATATTCTGAACCTCAGAGGATCCTTCAGGCATTTTTTTTGTCTTTCTTGAAACTCAGTCTGCTTTAGGTTTTCGCCCTCCACACTACTCTGGTTTTACCTCCTGCCACCCATTTTATAATACCTTATGCCTGAAAGGGAGTGGTACTCTAAAGAGAGGCTCTGCCTCTATCCAAGTCATAACTACCAATCAGCGACTGCTTCCCAGGGGCTATACTCTGTGCTGTGCATAAAACGGTCTATCCCTCAGACCAACACTTGTATCTATTTGTGGACAGATGAAGAAACTGGGGTTCAGTGACTTAAAATAGATCACTCAAGAAAAAGCAAGGTCAAAGAAATGGTACAACAAAAATTCTAACCAAAATTATTAAACGCTTTGAGCACCTGGGTGGCTCAGTCCATTGAGTGTCCAACCTTTGGTTTCGGCTCAGGTCATGATCTTCTGGTTCATGAGTTTGAGTCCCATGTCTGGCTCTGAGCTGACAGTGCAGATCCTCCCTGGGGTTCTCTCTCTCCCTGTCTCTCTGCCCCTCTCCCTCCTCAAAATAAATAAATAAACTTAAAAAAAAAAATTAAACTTTCAAAGCCCTTTGGAATTCAATCATGATGTGTCTCCCTGGAAGCTAAAAATGAGGATTTGATGAAAAGGTTGTCTTAATATACAAGCAAAAAGTGTAAACACCCAGATTCACAGTTTCATTGTAGAAGCTATAACCAATCATTCATTCTGTGCTTTCTTTTGTATCTGTTAATTCAAGCATGAGGGTCCTGTATGTCCCTGTCACTGCAGTTCTCAGGTGAGTTCATGCTCTCAAAACTACAAATGTATCTAGGAACTTCCAAATACCTAGGCCTACATTTAGATTGAAAGACTACCCATTCAGAAAATGAGTTGTCCTTTTGAAGAGAATAATTTAAATAGGAATAATGCACACAAACAGACCCATACTTAAATATTCTGCATAGTGTGCCCACATCTCATGTGATAATTCAATATAGTAATGAATTTCTCCTCTTATCTTTGGTGCTAAGTTCCCACAAGTTGTTTATTTTCCTACCTCTTATAACTTCAGCTACTTACACATGTGTTCTTACTCAGATTGCCCCAGCCACACTAGTTTTCTATTTTTCTGAATATGCGATCTTTTCTGCCATTAGAACTTGCTGTTTTCTTTGCTTAGAAAACACTTCTGCCACCTCTACCAATGGCTGACTCTTTTTCAGCATAAACGCCATCTTCTCAGAGACGCTTTCCTTGATGTCTTAAGTCAGGTTTCCCAAAAGCCAATCTATAGGTTAACCAACC
Organism: Herpailurus yagouaroundi; assembly: GCF_014898765.1. Lineage (NCBI taxonomy): Eukaryota > Metazoa > Chordata > Mammalia > Carnivora > Felidae > Herpailurus > Herpailurus yagouaroundi. The sequence continues at coordinate 15,234,445 of NW_024412421.1, forward strand.
ATCTTGGTTTGCTCAGGACTATCTCCTTGTGTGTAGGTATTCTCCTACCTGCTGATAATATTCCAGTCCCAGGTAACCCCACAGCACTGGGCAAATGCGACAGTGACTTACCATAGATTTAAAAGAGCATTGCTCCCCAAGAGTTTCTGTTAAGGGTGTGGGGGAAGCAGAGAGGAATAGAGAGGTCAAGGAGGGCAAAGTGTAGTGGAGATAACTTAAACAGATCTGACATGGAAACCTAGAGTGTTAAGTTAGGATCTTAGTTTTTTCCAATGGAAGTAAAAGATTTGGCTTTCACAATCTCATACCTGTCCATCAATGGCTAAAAGGTCTCCTGGGGGTGGCAGCAGGCAAAGTAAATTTACAGGCAGGTTCTCCTTTGTTACAATGCAGGCAAAGCAGTTCCATTAGCCCCACATCAAGTGTGGGAAAGTGTCACAGGTGTGGCTCATTAGAAGCAAAAGGGCACTGAAACTGGGGAGGAACACATGGAGCGCGTGGAGCATTCTCTCCTTTAGAACCACACTCTCCCTTAAGCCCTCCTCTATCATTATTTCACTTTCTCAAGGCACTTCTCAGTACCTGGCCTTACCCCATGTATGTATAGCTATCTGTATCTACATCTAAATCTATATCTTTATCCATGTTAATATCTACAAATGCCACTGTCTATGTGTATATTTAATTACATTTCTTTTTCTGCTACCATTTAGCTCTGAGAGGGCAGTAACTCTTACTCACCATCTCTAAGGTAACCATTGCTAAATAACTATTGGTGAAATCCATAAAGGAATTCACATGCTAAATTAAAATATTCCAGTGGAACGAAAGAGCCATTGCCTCAAATTCTCAGCTCCATCTAGTAATTCCAATAGCCCTGCTTATTTCTCTGTGTTTTCTCTTCTGTAAGGTTTCATCGCAAAAACATAGTTCTTGCTCTGCCATTCCTTAAACCTCTGTCTTTTCAATTCCTATTGTTTTTTCCCCCTTAAAAACATTCTTATCTGAGAACAAACTGAGGGTTGATGGGGGGTGGGAGAGGGGAGGGTGGGTGATGGGTATTGAGGAGGGCACCTTTTGGGATGAGCACTGGGTGTTGTATGGAAACCAATTTGACAATAAATTTCATATATTGAAAAAAAAATTCTTACTAACCAGGTAATAGAGTTCAGTTCATAAGAACATAAGCTCTGGAGTGACCTAGATTGTGTGATTCTGGAGATCAGAACTGCTACTTAGTATGTTTATGACTATGGTTTTTACTCAAGGATAAAATGGGGATCTGACTTATGATGTGATAGTGAGCATTAACATATGTAAAGCAGTGAGATAATGCCTAGTACATAGAAAACACTTAAGAACTATTAGCAATTACCAATACCCAATAAAATATTACTTATTTTTTGTACCATTTCAGATTAGTTATGATTTATTTTTCAAACACTTCATTTTTTTTTTATTTTTTTTTTATTTTTTTTTCAACGTTTATTTATTTTTGGGACAGAGAGAGACAGAGCATGAACGGGCGAGGGGCAGAGAGAGAGGGAGACACAGAATCGGAAACAGGCTCCAGGCTCCGAGCCATCAGCCCAGAGCCCGACGCGGGGCTCGAACTCACGGACCGCGAGATCGTGACCTGGCTGAAGTCGGACGCTTAACCGACTGCGCCACCCAGGCGCCCCTATTTTTCAAACACTTCAAAAAAGGATCCAAGATACCTTGACTCTAGAGATGAGAGATTTTATTTTCAGTCATCTCAATAGAATTTGTATTTCCTACATTATTTATATCTTAGTAGAAATTGTTTTAATCTAAACTAAAATTAGTTTTTCTCAAAAGGCTTGAGAGTGAATTTCTCATGTAACAAACACAGACACTAACCCTTAAACTCACTCATGCTTAAGACACACAATTGGTGCACTTGGGTGGCTCAGTCGGTTAAGCATCTGACTTCAGCCTAGTCATGATCTCGCCATTCCCCAGTTCAAGCCCTGTGTCGGGCTCTGTGCTGACAGAACCTAAAGCCTGTTTCAGATTCTGTCCCTACCCCACTCGCGCTCTGTCTCTCTCTCTCAAAAATAAATAAACATTAAATTAAAAGAAAAAAAAAGACACACAGTATGAAAAACAATTTCTTCAGCTGACCAACTTCTTGGGGTAATCATGGCCAGAATTCATTGACATAACCTCTATGGTTTAAAATGCATAGGTGAACAGATTAAAGCAGTATTGTCTTCTCGTTATATAATAGGTTTTTGTCAGCCATTTATAATTCCACTGATGGTTCACTACATTTAAGATTTTTTTTGTTTGTATTCGAAGAAATGCACTATGTGATCACTTATAAATGTAATTGTTTTAGCAAGTTCAAAAAGTTTGGTAGACATTTCTTGCCACCTTACCCATACATAATATGATCTAAACATTATTTTTGTTGTTTTCTTTATGTAATATATATATATATATATATTATATACATGAATACTATTTTATTATTTCTAAATATTATTTGTATTTCAATATTAAATGAGCAGAATTCTTAGCATAGGAGCACAACCATTACTTATGAAAAAAACATTTGCATGGCAATAGCCTGATACCAGATCCTTTTATTTTTTTTTTAAAATTTTTTTTTTTTTCAACGTTTATTTATTTTGGGGACAGAGAGAGACAGAGCATGAACGGGGGAGGGGCAGAGAGAGAGAGGGAGACACAGAATCGGAAACAGGCTCCAGGCTCCGAGCCATCAGCCCAGAGCCTGACGCGGGGCTCGAACTCACGGACCGTGAGATCGTGACCTGGCTGAAGTCGGACGCTCAACCGACTGTGCCACCCAGGCGCCCCATACCAGATCCTTTTAAATACATATTTACCTATATATGCAGATAAAGAATATTTGAGAATTAGTGTGTATAGTAGTTATTGATCCAGACACAGATACTCTACCTTTGACTACGTGCAAGCTTAAAAAATTATGTCACCTGTCCATGTCTCAATTTCCTCATCTGTAAAACAGAGATAATAATAGCACTCACTCTTAGGGCTGTTATGAATTTTAATATATGAATTCATGGCAACCACTAAAGTGGTTTGGCACAGTGCTTGGCGAATAAAAATACAATTTAAGATTTAAATATTATTGTTACTATTAATATGTCGTAATCCTCTGGAACACATTTTATGCATTCATAATACGACATAAATGGACTGAGAGCATTCCTATATATAATTCTTAGAAAAGTGAATTCATGTTGTCAATTTAATGATGTATTTATGTCATCATTGTTGTTTACTCTTAGATTTGAGTGTGTATCTAAAAAGTATCATAACATCATGAGATTTGGGGTCTAATTTTGACTGCATTATCAACTGTGTGCTCTCAAGAAATATATCCCATCTGTGGTTCATTTTTGTGGTCTGCAAATGAGATAGTAACCATATCTTCATAAAAGAGTAGCTATGAGGTTTAAATGAGATGACATCATAGGAATGGAAATTCTTGGTAAACCCCATCAAAAAAGTTGTACTAATAATTACTTCTTCAATGAAAATATATTTTGATTTTTGAAATGTATTTTATATTTCTATTATGCTGTTATTTTTCTGAGAAGTATATCCCTTTTGGTCTTCATAAAATGTCTAAATGCTTTGTGTCCAGTGATCTCACATCTAGAGTTATTTTCCTACCCTAATGCTCTACAGTAAGAATGACAGATAAATTTCATTCCATGTGCCAAAAACTAATCTACGGGTAGTAGTTCCCTGGGAATGCTGTGTTTCTAAGGACTCTGAGGTCACATGTGAATAAACTGTTGTGAGTCACTAAACCTTACATGGCTATATGAGGAGTCTCTATTTGTTGCTCTTAGATGACAAATGATGGGAGGGCTGCCAATACAAATGGAAGTCATAAATGCCTGGTATGATTTGTGTCCAAAGACTTATCACAAGGAGAAAAACTTACATTTGATTCATTGTTTTCTGTGCATACCTCTCCAGAGGATTTGAAACGTGTTAAGAGTAAGTCTGAGGCATCTACAAAATGAGGTCTCAACCCACTGCCAAATTTCAATCTCTGTCCAACTTCCAATGGGCAGTTACAACTTTCACTAGAACCAGAAACATAAACAGATAACTTAAAAAAATTCTATATCTATATATCTATATCACCTATATCTGTATCTATATCTATCTGATGATTTCTGTAGGAGAGGCTCTGGGCATTTCCATAAAGACATTTCACTGCCAAATTGCATTTTAATTAATTCCTTCTTGGCATTTCTTTAAATGAATTCTTTAGAATGGGGTGGTGGCAACTTTTAATGTCAGTATAAAAATGAATTAATTAATATCTCAAAGAAACTCCCCCTTTTAATGCTGAAATTCATTTGCTGATGATTTAGGCTCAAAACATAAATATGATATTCAACAGCCTGGTAAATAAATTCCAACAAATGTGTCTATAAACCAAATTATATCTTTATGCCTCATTGATCAGCATGTGCAGAGCTGGGTAGAAAGAATGTCTGCCGCTAATCTGTATGTTGTAACTTTAAATCCTTCTCTAAAGAAACAGCACCTTTTCCAGAAACGTTTCAATTTAAATTTCCATGAAGTTTAAATACCTCCTTATCCCTCACACACCCAGCCACTTCTCCATACCTCTCTGCTCCTCTACCCCAGCTCAATTTTCATTATTGTTTGACTCATGATACTTCTCTGACTTTGGTACCATCGGCAATATAATTAACCCCCTTCCCACTTGATTCGAATCTTTGGCTCACACTCGTGAAGGGTGTAAATTCTTCAGATATTTTGATGACTAACTAGAGCCACCTGCCACCATTGGGCAAGGTAGGTTACACTACCTTCACGGACAGCTATAGGCGGTTAACAAATGGGGGGAAAAGAAAAGCGCAAGGAGAAACACCTGCTGGGGAAGTAAAGCTGACAGCCCAAACGGGGACCCTCTGCACGGCTGTTCATTTATCTAAGATGAAACTCGGTGCAACTTTCGGATGCAGTGGATAAACTGTAAGGTTGTTGCCTCCTTTATGTCATCAAAACTATTCTTTTTCCAACCGCAGAAAAGTTTTAACGGTTTGCTCACTTTGTCATTGTAAGACCAACACAGTCTGTTGTGTTGCAAGGGATCTCCGATGGGGTTACTGCTCTTCACTATATTGTGTGCCAAATCTGTGCTTTGAGCAGACCATTTAACCACCTCCAAGCCCCCCCCCCCCCCATTCCCTCCTCCATAAAATGAGGTCCATAATAGCCCTTTTTACTCAATAATAGTGGCAGCGGGCAGAGGAGACAATGTATGTAAAGCACTTGGCATCGTGCCTGTTACATAATGTCCCACGGCTATTTGTAAAACTCTTTGAATTGGAAGAAAGAAAGCAAGGCACTCATTCTTGGGGAAACCTTGGATCAATAAAGTGATCCAAATTAAGAAATGATTTGGTCAGAGAATCAATGTTTTAAGGAAAAACTCAGAATATTTTATTTCTTCTGGCTCCTGTGCCTATCACATAAAACTCTGTTGAATTTGGATAAGACTATCACCACTTACACATACCATTTTAGCCAAGGCACAGTCAAAATGTCAGTCTGTGTTTAATTGTACATGGCCTGTTAAAGAAAAGCGGTGCCAAATATCATTAATAGCCATCAAGGAAGAAAAAGGTTGTTACAAACTAACTTCCCCTGGGAAACACACTGTAAAACAGACTATCAGGCAGCCCTTTAAATAATCTGTTAGCTACATTGTCACCTAAATCAGAGACAAGCCTAATCTTACTGTAAATTTCATCAAAAAAGCCCTTCCCCAGAATGAGGTTACAGTAAAGCTATAAACTCTTCCCATGTACTAATATATTTTTAGATATTAATTTGTCAAGTGCGGGGTGAAGTAATAATTTAAATATGAGTAAAGCAGTCACCTTGTCTAATTAAAATGAAGAAATATTCCTTAGAAACAGTCTTACCCCTCCTTCTTTGTTCCCTGCTTTCAATTCAAAATCCATCAGAAATTTGCATTGTGGTGGTCAGAAATGGTGATCTTGATAACAACATACAAATGATCCTGGAAGGAATGGGCTTAGCCTCAGAAACATCGCAGATCAGTGTTTGGGGAACAATGAAATGTATTATCAAAGATATATCTAAATACATCCGACACTAAAGTTTGCACGTTTTTTGAAAGGTTCCTTGTTGTTTTATGTGGGTTGAAAAATCCATTTTCATGTTGAATAATAATGTGGAAAAGAGCAAACTCTGTTGAAAGGGAGACCTCGAAGTACACTGTTAAGCTGCTTCCAATAATGAGAGAAATAAAGACGTATTTGGGGACTTTTAAGTCTTTCCCCTCACCTCCGCCATTAAATCTCCAAAGTCCCTAAAATTGTTAGATCTCTTGAACATTGTGCCTGTGAATGGTGGTTGACGATTGGAGAAAGATTAACTCCTTTTTTCTCTGCCGAGTCATTATGCCAGTGGGGAAGTTTAGAAATGCAAATAAGCCTCTCTCCGGCTTCCAAGTGGCTGTTTCTCCACGCACAGTGATTCTACCCATAAACCTGGCAACACGTTCTGACACTTCCAAAGACAAGAACGTTACTCCCGATGTGTTTCAGGTGCAGTGAAATATTTTTGTTTGAAAAACTACCACTTTGGTGGCAGTTTCTGGCTAATATCAACCACATGGAGAAGTGTCACATTGGTGTGTATTATTCATTGTCATCTTTGCTTAATAATAACAAAAGGCACGGGACCCAGGTCCACTTATCAAAGAAACCTGTGACTGAACAGAAGCCCTTGAATATATTTCATATGGAAAATACATTTGCTTATTTAAAAATATGAGTTGTAACTTTTTTGAGTACACTACGAAACAGTTCTATTTTCTACATATGCACATATGTATATGTGAGCTATCAGAAGTGATTTAGAAACAAAACCACTAACTTCAATCTAAAAACCCAGCATAAAATACTATTTCTTCACATTAAATTACTCTAACTTGATACTGTGAAAATTTGTCAAAAGTGCTTACTGGTGTACCTTAAGCCAATTTAATTCAATAATATCTAATGTAATTTGGGGGGTTAAACATTTCCTCTCTAAAATGTCCAAATTACACGTAAACATTAAGTTTACTTTTTGTCCTTAATGGTACCTGAAATGATGCCTCTTAAAAATAATTGTAATATCTTTCCAGAATCCCTGACAATAAAGTAAAAAATAACATTATGGCACCATCTAGTGACCTAATATTTCTTTTTCTTCTTCTGTTATTCAGTTCGAAAGCGCGTATTTCTAGCGATTATATAAAGCCATGTCTACTGGCACATGTGTGGCTAGAAATCGTCTCTTTATGCTATTACCCGTGGAGAAGCAAACTGAGCTTGACAAACTGAACTTTCAGAAATAATTTTCCACCTTGTAGAGTAGAAAGTGTTTTCTGAGGAGTTCAGTACTTTTGGACATAGTCTAGTTCTGCAAATAGGTACTGGTATTAACATAAATTCATATTTGGAACTGAAGAAGAAAAATACGTCTCTAGAAAATGATTTCATCAACAAATGAAGCGTTTTTTAAATAACAAAACTGAAAAGGGTGGTTTTATTTTTCCTAAATAAGCAATAATGATTATGTATGTAATAATCACATAAATCCAAAAATTACAGGTAAAGGAAAATTAATACCTCTAAACCCACCAAAGATAATTGGTGAACACTTGGCCATGCATACTCATTGCCAAGTGATATATATTGTTTGGCATTATGATAAGCAAACTGATTTATAGCTTGTCTCTTAAGTTTATAAGTATCTTATCACTTGTTTATCAAACCTCATCATTTTAAAGTTAGATTGAGTTTTATTTTTTTTTTTAATTTTTTTTTCAACGTTTATTTATTTTTGGAAGACAGAGAGACAGAGCATGAACGGGGGAGAGGCAGAAAGAGAGGGAGACACAGAATCAGAAACAGGCTCCAGTCTCCGAGCCATCAGCCCAGAGCGGACGCGGGGCTCGAACTCACGGACCGCGAGATCATGACCTGGCTGAAGTCGGACGCTTAACCGACTGCGCCACACAGGCGCCCCAAGTTAGATTGAGTTTTAAACAGATATGTATTGAATTCCTGTGTGTTTGTGAAAATGTGAATTATCAAAGTATTAACCTATGTTCCTCTTTGAAATGTGTTGCTTTATATTTGTAGTGGAAATTCACAAAATGATACTTGCTAAAAGCATACTTAAAACTAGACCCTGTCGGCTATGAAAGGAGGTTAAGTACATTACCGTGTAAGTAAATGGATTGTCCCATGACTGCTCTGTAACATGAAACATATTTAATAAAAAAATGATCTGCACTGAGGATATTGAATTATGCAGTTCCACCATCTTTGAAATCAGAAGTTGACTATAATAATGTAGAAGTATCTATCAGGAACAATTAATTTATTTGAAATAAAACAAGGCAGCATAAAAACAAAATTGTATTTTTTAATTCAAAATCTTACAATTTTTTTTTAAAGTTTGAATGAATAGTCCATATTTTGTAAAAAGAAACCCGCATACTTCACTCTACTGTTTATTGACACGGAGGAGTAAGGCTCGTCAGTGGTTCCCGATACTCATCTCTAGTTCCTTTTCCTCAAGTAATGGCAATATCCTTCCACCCGTGTGGAAAAGGGTGAGGTTCTAAGAGATGAGGGAATTGATTCATCTTGTCCGTGGCTACCATGCTTCTCACCACGTGCAATGGCCTTGCTGCAAGATCTTCATTCTGAATCACAGAATGTGCTTACTTGAATGTAATCTTGAAGTAACTAATCTTCATCACTTGATTTGCATGGGATAGCTGCCGTATCTTCTATAGTGTTTTCAGATCCCTGGTTGTTGAGTGCAATTGTTAGTTCTGGGAGTGTCTTGGTGACTCAGTTTCTCTAAAGTCTATGATGCACCCCTGAGTGAACTCAAATATGATTTCCTCTCCCACAAACACAATGGTACTGGTGGTGAAGAGGCCTGCTTCAGACTCTGAAGTTAGTTCCAAACCTACAAGGGCACATTCCATTAGGTTTTAGGGCTTGAGAATAATCCCCTTTGGCTTGATGCTCTGTGTTTTGGGTTCACTAGGGTGGTGGCCACGCCTTCCAATTCCACTAGGGTGTTAGCCTCACCCACCTTGGCCCTAGGCAGCAGACCCATTCTTGAAGCCAGGCATGGCGGCCCTGCCTGTGAGGCACTGGGCAGCACCAGCCTGGCCCTCAGAAACAAGATGCGGACCTGCCTTCTGAGACTAAAGAGAACACAGCTGTGACCCCCAAGCCGGAGTGAAGGTGGGAGTGGCGTATCTGATTTCTGAATCATCGTTGGGGTCATTTTTTCCCTTTTCTTGAAAGATAATGAATGTTTGCAGCTCTAGTGTTCTGTTTTCTAGACTCCCAGAAGCCTTACATCTTTTCTTCATTGTGTTCTGTCTCTAACCCGCTGGGGCCAAGCTGCTAGTATTTCTGCTGATGTAACCCCATCTCCGTTCCTGGCTTCTGCTGACGTGGTTGATTTGATTCATGAGTCATGCCTGTAATCTCTTTATGGGGTGAATGTCCAGCCAAACTCTTGGTGTTCTCCCCACAAAACACTTTTTTTTTTTTTCTTTTTGCAACATAGATAGGCTGAGAATTTTCTAAAAGTCAAGTCCTGGTTCCTTCCTAATGAATAACCCCTTTTTCAATTCCCATAAGCAGCAAGGAGAAACCAGGATGTACCTTCCACATTTTGCTTAGAAATCTTAAGTAAATTTCCAAGTTTGTCACTTACAATTTCAATTTTCCACAAACACAGGAACACACAATTCAACCAACTCCTTTGCCACTTGATAACAAATATTTGCTTGTTTTCCTCCAGTTTCCAATAACATGTTTTCCATTTCTGTCCGTATTCCTACAAAACAGTCTCTTGGAGGCAATCTACACTTTTCCCAACATGCACCTCAAACTCTTTCACTTTCTACTTATTACCCAGTTTCAAAGCTACTTCCATATTTTTAGATGTACGTTACATAGCATTGCACTTCATGGTACCAAAATCCGTATTCGGGTTCTCCAGAGAAACAGAACAGACAAAACCAACAGCATGTGTGTATGTGTGTGTGTGTGTGTGTGTGTGTGTAATATTTAAAATATTGTATAAAATACAAATATATACTTATTTGTATATTTTTAAATTAAATTAGTCTTATCTATTTATATATATTTTAAACTTTATTTATTTACTTTAAGAGGGGAGGGGCAGAGAGAGTGTGAAAGAGAATCCACGCGTTGCTAGCATGGAGCCCAGTGTGGGGCTTGAACCCACACACTGTAACATCATGACCTCAGCTGAAATCAAGAGCTGGATGCTTAACTGATTTAACCATCCAGGCACTCATAAATTAAATTAATTTTTTAAGGAATTGGCTCACACTATTGCAGAGACTTGGTAAATCCCAAATCTGCAAAGTCGGTCAGTAGGGCTACTAGGAGACTCAGAGAAGAGTTTGTGTTTAGGGAAGTCAGCTGGCAGAATTTGTGCTTGCCCAAAGAACCTACATCCCTACCTTTTTAATTGATTGGATGAGATCAACCCACATTGTGGAGGGCAACCTGCTTTACTTAAAGTCCACTGATTTAAATGTTAATCTCATCTAAAAAGCATCCAGAGGGGCGCCTGGGTGGCGCAGTCAGTTAAGCGTCCGACTTCAGCCAGGTCACGATCTCGCAGTCCGTGAGTTCGAGCCCCGCGTTGGGCTCTGGGCTGATGGCTCAGAGCCTGGAGCCTGTTTCCGATTCTGTGTCTCCCTCTATCTCTGCCCCTCCCCCGTTCATGCTCTGTCTCTCTCTGTCCCAAAAATAAATAAACGTTGAAAAAAAAAATTTTTTTTTTAAAAAAAAAGCATCCAGAATAATGTGTGACTGAATATCTGGGAACCATGGCCCAGTCAAGTTGACACATAAAATAAAACATTACACACTATTAATATTTTCTTCCACTAATGAAGAAAGTTCTTATTAAATAGATAAAATTTTCACATGTGATCTTTATAAGGTGAAGTCAGAAGATTTCAATTTAGAAACTAGGTATAGATTTTGTAGTGCCAATTTATTTTGGTTTGTTGATAGCAATATATATGTGTGTGCATGTATAGTTATACGCACACATGTACGCAATACATATGGAATACACGTAACACAATGAATTCCCTTCTGACAAATGTGACACTTAAATAGTTAGGAGTTACATAACCATATGTGTATTCATAGAAGTATGAACTTTACTCATTTAATCTACACAATTCAAGGAGGGGCATAGATGGAAAGAAATGAAATATTATGGTATGAGTGGTTAATTCTTCCTCCCACTGGCATTTGGAGAAAATGTTTCCAGTAAAGAATTATGAAGGACATGGAGGAAAGCAGATGATTCACTAGTCTCTTGGAGCAGAAGTGTGAGGAAAAATAAGAGGAAGATTTTCTTAAGATTTTTCAGTGTCCAGATGATTCTCAATTTTCTCAATTTGAAATTAAAGTAGAAAGACAAATTACCTATCTCAGAAAAATATATATGCATCTTCCTATATCTTACACATCTCTCTCTCTCACTCTCACACACACACACACTCTCTCTCTCTTCTAGAAATGTTAGAGATGGTATCCCAGCTGAGATTAAAATATGAAATTAGTTCCAACACAAAGGAGAATTTTTACAAATGTTGACCCTCTGAGGGTTTTGGTCATCTAGGGTCAAATAAGTGCACTTCAGAATACTTTAATACTTCATAGAATCTTATGAAGATTGCAAGATGACTTATACAAAGGAGGTAGAGTGCTAATTGGCATCTAACTGCACTGTATGTAAGTGCTTGGCATTATTCCTGAAAAATAGGATTTCATAAAAATTAACAATGAATAAATCAAGTAAGAATAGTAAGAGAGTTTTCTTCCTCTTTGAAAGCCAGTGTAGGTAAGTCACAAATGAGAGAATTGGAGAGCTTTCTTTAGGAATGTACAAAGAATATGTTTGGATGGGAATAGGACAGTTCTAATAATGAGATGGTGAACAATACTAACATTTAGGCACTTAGGACTTCTTATGCTCCTATATTCTAATACACCATTTATTAAAACCTAATTCAAAAATTCAAGTCCTAACCCATTTTGCTAGGTAAGCAGAGGTATGCTATCTAATTAGGAATAACAAGAAGAAAATATTTTATACAAAGGATCTGTAAATCATTTGTGTTCCATGTTGTGGTACAATGTGTAACTCTGCTGGATGAAATCCCAAATGTGACTGTTGAAGGCACATATGATAGATTATATGATAACATATACGATACAGTAGATCCAGACTTTAAAAAGAGCAATCATTTGTATATCTACACGTGTGAGTACGTACAAATGTGTTCTTTCTCTCACTGCCAAGGGATCAGGCGCCTAATGTCCTTTTTTAAAGCAGCATGCTATTTAAAGTGACCACATTCTTCTGGATTCACAAATGTATCCTCTGATTTTTTCACATTTTCAGGGTCCATTTCTCATTACTATGCATAAGCGGGTTCCATTTTCCTTACTCCTTTTTCTGCCCTTCTTGGAGTCCTGACAGAGTCAGTGGTGTACTGAGGCCATCCACAGACATGTATCAGAGACATATTTTCTGTCCCTCTATTCCATTCACACAGCTGTCTTCACACTTCAAGGTAATACCAAAGTATTTATTTATTGCAACTTCTTCCAAAGGAAATTTTGCACCTTTCAATATGTCATATTTTTTCTTGCCACAATATTTTTTCAGATGATGCTTGTTTTGTTTACAATATAGTATCTTTCTTATTCTCAAAGCCAACACTTTCCTCTTCTTTAACATTTGGCATATTCAGTTCATGTGCTATTTGAAATATTCCTATTATATTCCCTCTCCGTGATATGTCTATAACCCTTTAGTAATATCTATTTTATTTTTTTTTCAACGTTTATTTATTTTTGGGACAGAGAGAGACAGAGCATGAACGGGGGAGGGGCAGAGAGAGAGGGAGACATAGAATCGGAAACAGGCTCCAGGCTCTGAGCCATCAGCCCAGAGCCTGACGTGGGGCTCAAACTCACGGACCGCGAGATCATGACCTGGCTGAAGTCAGCCGCTTAACCGACTGCGCCACCCAGGCGCCCCTAGTAATATCTATTTTAAAACATATGTCATATTTGAATACAAATGTTTCTGATACCATAAATTAGTAAAGATTTTTTTGTTGTTGTTAAGGATTCTTTTTTAGTAAAGATTTTTTGTTGTTGTTGTTTAGTAACGATTTTGTTGTTGTTTTTTTGTTTTATTTATTTATTTTTTTTTACCAGTGACCTGACTCTGGTAGATACAGATCACAGTTGCTTACTGAATATACTCCTCTCCCTCCTTACTAACAGGACCCAGATTTTGTGCATAGAGCTAATTTGATGAGTATGAACAAATCTTTTGCCTCATCTTTCCCTGATTCTTCCTACCTGGAATATGATCAAGATACTTTAGAGGGTTCGTAGATAAATATGGATAGATGTTGCAGTCTTTGAGTCTGGAGTTCTCTCTTGTCCAGGAAGAGAATGGATGCAGAATTGAATACAAGAGAGGCATACTTCTGGGAGGAGACAAGAGCTCCAAGTAAGGGTCCTTGTTCCATATTTATTAGGATTAGAAGGCTTACAAACGTGATGGACGATGGACGTGCAGAAAGAGATAATGAAACAATGATCATTAACTCAAGTGTGTGAGAGAAAGGGGGTTTTGAAGATAAGCGGTGTTAGGGGTTTTGGTCAATACAAAATAAAATACCAGCACCGAGCAGATGGCTGTTTATAGCAGGCACCAGGCACTGGGTCTGTTTAACTTAACTTGCCTAGGGGAAAGGAAAAATAGAGCATGTTACCTCAGGGTCAACAAGGCACTTTTTTTTTTTTTTTTTTTTTTTTTTTTTTTGCTAATTAGCTCTGGGCAATTTCACCCTACTACAGTGGTCTATTGCCTTGTTTATCTGTTGTCCTATTCTGGGATGCTTTCCTCATGTGGAAGCAGCTTTCCACTCTATGCTTTTATTGTATGCTCGGGGAGATTTCACCCTGTTTACCTATTCTTGGGTGCTTTTGCCCTGTGGCTGCTTTCCACTCTAAGCCTTGTCAACCCATTGGTGCAAGCTCAGGGAATTCCTAAACTTATTCCTCACAGATAGGAGCTATCTTGTGACCATGAGGTTGAGAGGTCTATGTTAGGAGCAATGGGTCAGAAAGAGAACAGTCCCTGTAGAACCACTTCTGAGCTATTTGTCCCCACACTTCCTGTTACATGAGAAAACAGAATCTTCTCTTTTTTTGTTACTTGTCATCAGGCATCATCCCGATTAATAGGCTAACTCAAAATAAAGAAAAAGAGAAAGCAGGAATTAACTGTTCAAGATGATATATATAAATGTTCTGTAGTCAACTAATTTTAATTGTGTCTAATTTTGATGCTCAAATTATAAACAGAAATGTACAGACATAGACTGATATATATTTCTCTATGTATACCATCTCTGATTTGTTATATGTTCTATTTATTCACAGTTGGGACGTTAACCTTGGGTTTGGCAAAATGGCTTTTGGAGGTTCTAGGTTTATATCTTAATAAGTAAAAACTCTACAGAAAGTGAACTCCTTTTTTTCGATCACTTTAGCACAAATCTTTGGACTGACTACATTCACATGTCCATCACTCAAATCACTTTTATTAAAGAATGGCATATATGGGTTGTTGTAGATACAAAAGGAATTTTTTCCTCAAAACAAAATCAGGCTATATTTACTGTAAGAATGGGTGCTAGAAAACAAATCAACTGATGTGCATTAGCTATATTTATCTGAATTTTGGGAGATCATAAACTATTTCCTGTTCCTCTATGAATCATGCACTTACACTGGCTGGTTCTCAATGGATATTAGTCTTGCCACATCAGTGTATATTTGTACGAGAGAGAGAGAGAACAGGTAAAAAGAAAGAGGGTTCCATGACACCCCTATTTCAGTCATCTGTCCACATTCTTCTACCCCATAACCTATCTGCTACAACCTTGGAAATAAATCTAACTAATTATTTTCTATTTACTTTTCACTTTGTTTCTCATTGTTTTATTTTCCTGTGTTAGACAACAAGATTGAAGGATAGAGAATTTCTGCTCAGTTACTCACACAGAGTCTGGATAATGCAATTATGATAACATAAGAATGGATTTGAGAGTTTACTGACACACTGAATTTGATTATCTCTCTTATTCACTTGATTCACCTGTTTTATTTTCTTTTCTCATAAGTGAACCACGAAAAAGCAGTCATCTCTAGAGAGTGGTTATTACATTTTTGCCTAATATTTTTAGACTCAAGTAATTCACATTTTTGATAAGGTTGGGGGCTTTTGAGAGGTTGAAATGATTGCTAGAAATGAACTCATTTAAGGAGTCCCTATCCTCATGTCATAAGCCATTAGTTCAATAAACTAATGTCAGATCTGGAATATTTACCTAACCATCTAGAGCCCATTATTATAATCACACCTAACCATGTGGCCTTAAATGTTTATGGGCAGAATGATGTGCATGACCTTGTTTCCACACAGCATGCAGCAGCTCCCTGCTTGCTACTAAATGGATAATTTTAATGGTTTTATCTGAGTTGAGGTGGGAGTAAATCCAAATTATATTTCTTTCAATATTTACCCAAAAATCCAGAGAGAGAAATGAATATGAGTTTGTATTTACATTTATGCAATGATAGATAATTCCAAGCTGTTCAACAGCCTCAGACCCATTCCCAATACCATAAAGCAGACAAATGAAATATTTACCATTAGATTAAAAATATACTACCCATGCATATTGACAGCCTAAGAGTTCAGATCTGAATATAAGGAATATTGTGGTAGATTTTGTTTTTAATAAAAATGGATTTATACTATATCTAAATAGGATACATGTGGCTGACAATAACAAAACACTGTTTCTACTTATAAATAGATATTTTAATGAGAAGGTTATGTAAATATTGAGTGTGAAATTTTAGGAATGACTAAAGAATTAAGTCAGAGATGGGGATATGATTTTTTGATTTTATATTTTACAGAAAAAAAATCCTTAGTAAAATCCATATTATAAAATAGTAAGATGAATGTTTATGCAGTGTTTCCTCCATGGCAGGCATTGCTCAAATGATTTACATGTAATAACTCACCAAATTCAATCATTACATAGGTTCTTTTATCTTCTCATTTTAGACATAAGGGAAATCATCCTAAAATGTAAAACAATTCAACAAAAGCAGACAAAAAGGTGAGCACCTACTATGAGATAAAGCACTACCAGCCTCGGGTGTTTTTTTTTTTTTTTAATTCTATAACCCACAATGTTTGAGTTCCTACCATGTGTCAGATATGTACTGAGCACTAGAATAAGGCATGAGTCTTATCTTTAAACAGTTCAGTCTAATAAGAAATAGCTACATGTGTAAGCAATTTCAGTACAACACAACACCATATTATGATACAAAAGATAAAAACAAATAATTTTTGAGGCACATATTTGAGATCAATTAAATTCAGGGGGACTTCATAGAGGATGTAACATGAAAGCTGATCTGGGAAGGGTGAGGAGAACTTCACCAGGTAGAAAAGAAGGATGTATTCATTCCACATCAGTGTTTCCGAATCTCAGTGCTATTGATATTTTGGATGAATAAGTGTTGGTGGGGGGAGATTCCTCTCTGCACTGTAGTATATTTAGCAGCATCTCTGGCTTCGCCCACTAGATGCCAAAAACAGCTACCTAGTCGTGACAATCAAAAATGTCTCTAGACATTGCTAAATGTCTCTTGGGTAGGGGCCACAACTGTCCCCAGTTGAGAACCACTGTTCTCCAAAGAAACAACATACCTAAAATCAAAGAGCTCAACAAGCAGAAGTTCAGCATGACCTAATGGAGATGGATGCAAGAAGGACCTGTGGAGGCAACTTAGGTCACAATGAGAAAGCCAGATGGCTACAAACAGAAAGTTAGACTTAATCTCAAAGACAGCTGGGAACCAAAGAAAAGTAACATAATTGCAATGGTTATGTTAGGAGCTAACTTGGATAGTTCTGTGAAGGAGAGCTTGAGGTGGAAAATAATACTCATTCCTTGCCTTCAAAATACAATCTTTGGGATATAATTTGGAATTGGGCATTTTCTTCTTATTTCGTCTCATTATTAGTCCCATAGGACAAAGAAACAAGGTGTTCCTATCAGTTCAGCCTAGATCGTATCTTTACAGATAAGTCTATCCAAAGCTTCATCAAATTCTTCATCCTCATGAACATGTGAAATTTTCATGTCTCTCCGTCAATATAAAAGTACAATCTAAAACAAGTAAACATTGCCTTATAAAATGAAATTAGAGTCAAAAGTAAATATATGCATCTGCTAGTGTTGCTTCTGAATTGCATTTTCCAAATTGTCCTCAAAATTCTCCAAAAGTCCTATACTCCCCTAAGTATTATTCTCAATGCCACCTTTCGTTGACAATTTTCTAAACGTGAGATTTCTTTCTTTTTGCCTCTTCTGAATATTACAAATGCCATGACCTCTGATGATCCCACATAGAGTATTTCTGGTGTATATCATGACAAGTGTAACAATGCAGTCTGTCAAACTCACCCCAGTCAGAAAGTCACCAGATAGGATCCCAGGAATCTTGATACATGCTGCATACACATGGCATACACTTCATGACTGTACTTCTTTTTGGTTGAAATTTTGAAGCAAGTAAGAATACAGCTACAATTCTCTACCCAAAAATCTCTCTTTTAATATGAAAGAGAAATGGAGCATGTGTATGTGCAGGTATGCAAGCATATGCACATGTGTGTGTAACTGTCTGGGAAACTGTATAAAAGTATGTAGGGAATTCTGACACACTTGTATACTTAGATATTTCACCTGTTTCTTATCTATTTCACATTGCTGAATTTCTCCCATAAATAAATTCATTCCAACTTTTCCCCCCAATATACTGAAGTCATTTAAGTTCTCAGTGGGCTAGACCATTCAGTTTTAGACTCTACTATGTTTATTAAATTTATGAATGACCCCAGAACCAAATCATTCCATCTCAGAACTTTATACAAGAACTCAGAGTTATTGTATCCAGTAACACTTTAACATATATTTGGATGATCAATTTTAATGCATAATGGTAAGCCAAAAAATATTCATAAAATCTTACTTTGTGATTTTGTCATTGCACTCTAGACTCAGATTCATGAAAATCCTAGTCGTCTTTCTTAATTTTATCTTCTTATTTTAGGCATATAATCCTAGCATTTTGGAACGTGGATGTGTTAGCTAATGTATTCTCTATTCAAACTTCACATCAACTGTCAATTTGAAAAATATTAAACATATCAAAGAAAAGAAAGCAACACCCCCCCCAATATTTTATATCTGATTAAGACCAGAGCTGAATAATAACGTTAGTGCTAAGCTTCTCATAGAAGTAGTTACACTTAAAAAGATGTTTAATTATTACCATTCTCAGCTTTTAGCACCAAAAATACATCAAAAAATTTTGTACTTAAACCAAAGAAATGACAGTTGTTTTCAGAAAAAAAATACATAAAATTTAAACAAAATTGGCAAACTTTAGCTAGACTATAATAAAAAAAGAAACCTAAAATAAGTAAAATCAGAAATGAAAGGAAAAATTACAACTGACATTACAGAAATAGAAAGGATCATAAGAGACTACTAAGAACATTTATATGCCAACAAATTAAATAATAAGAAATGGAAAATTTCCTAGAAACATAAACTTTAATCATGAAAAAACAGAATATCTTAATAGCTCAGAAAAGACCAGGATGAGAACGTTTCACTGATGAATTCTACCAGACATTGAAAGAATACCAGTTCTAAAAAAAAAAAAGAAAAGAAAAGAAAGAATACCAGTTCTTCTCAAACTTTTCCAAAACTGAAGAGGAGAAAATACCCCAAACTCATTTCACAAGACCACCATTACTCTGGTAACAAAGGCAAATAAGGACACTACAATAAAAGCAAACTATGGTCTGATATCCCTGATGAACACAGATGCAAATAACCTTAACAAA
Source organism: Herpailurus yagouaroundi (assembly GCF_014898765.1). NCBI lineage: Eukaryota > Metazoa > Chordata > Mammalia > Carnivora > Felidae > Herpailurus > Herpailurus yagouaroundi. The sequence continues at coordinate 15,253,648 of NW_024412421.1, forward strand.
ATATTGGCAAACAGAATTCAACAACACATTAAGAGGATTGTCCACCATGACTGAATGAGACTGATTCCTGGGATACAAGGATAGTTCAAATTATGCAAATTAATCATTGTGATATACCACATTAACAAAATTAAGAATAAAAATCATATTATCATGTCGATATTTGAAGAAGAAGCATTTGGCAAACTTGAACATCTTTTCATGATTAAAAACTCTCTCAATAAATTAGGTAGAGAAGGAATGTAATAAAACAACATAATAAAGAATTGTATAGCATCATATTTAATAATGAAAACCTGAAGCTTTTCATCTAAGATGAGAGAAGAAAACAACATGAGAACGCCTACTCTTGCCACTTATGTTCACTGTAACAGTGAAATTTCCTAGGCAGAGAAATTAGGCAAGAAAAAGAAATAAAAAGCATCCAAATTGGGAAAGAAGTAAAATTGTCTCTGTTTGCAGATGACATGATTTTATATGTAGGAAACCCTAAAGATTCCATCAAAAACCTGTTGGAATTGACACATTGAGTCAAATAAAGTTTCAGGATACAAAAACAATACCCAAAAACCTATTGTGTTTCTGTATACTAAAAGTGAACTATCCAAAACAATTAAGAAATTAAGAAAACAATTTCATTTATAATAGCATCAAAAGTAATAAAACACTTAGGGATAAATTTAACTAAGGAGGTAAAATATCTGTATAATGACAACTATAAAACATTGATGAAACAAATTGAAAAAGACAAATGAATGAAAAGATATCCCATGTTCATGGATTGTAAGAATTATCATTAAGATGCTTATACAACCTAAAGCAATCTACAGATTCAATGCAACCAGTATTAAAGTTCCAATGCCATTTTTCATAGAAATAGAAAAAAAACAATCCTAAAGTTCATGGAACCACAAAAGCCCCACATAGCCAAAGCAATCTTGAGAAAGAAGAAAAAAGCTGAGGTATTACACTTCCTAATTTCAAGCCACGTTAGAAAGCTATAATAATCAAAACTGCATGTTACTGACATAAAAACAGAAATATAAACCAATGGAACAGAATAGATATCCAAGAAACAAACCCACACATATATGGTTAAAAAGATATATGAAAAAGGTGCCAAGATTATACAAAAGAAAAAGGACAGTCTCTTCAATAAATGGTTCTGGGAAAACTGGACAAATGCAAAAAAAAAAAAAAAAAAAAAAAAAAGAAAAGAAAAAAAGAAAGTGAACCACCATTTTACTTCATGTACAAAAATTAACTCAAAATGCATAAAAGATTTGAATATAAGACCTAAACCATACAACGCCTAGAAGAAAATGTAGGGCATAAACCCTTTGACATTTGTCTGGGTGATGATTTTTTAGGATTTGACACCAAAAGTAAAAGCAACACAGAAGCAAAACATTTAAAAGTGGGACCACATTTAACTAAAAAGCGTCTTCACAGCAAAGGAAACAATCAACAAAATGAAAAGAAGACCTACTGAATGGGAGAAAATATTTGCAAATCATGTATGTGATAAGGAGTTAATATCCAAAATATATAAAGAACTCATACAACCCAATGGCAAAAGCAACCAACCAAACAAGCAAATGATCCAATAAAAAAGCAAGCAGAATATCTGAGTAAACATTTTTCCAAAAAAAGACATATAGCTGGCCAGCAGGTATATGAAAAGGTGCTAAATATGACTAAGCATTAGGAAAATATAAATCAAAACCACATCGGGATATCACTTCACACCTCATACTTGTTCAAATGTCGATTATCCAAAAGACAAAAATAGCAAGTTTTGAAGAAGATATGGAGAAAAAAAGAACCCTTGTGCAGTGTTGGTGGGAATTTAATTGGGTGCAACCACTATGGAAAATAGTATGAAAGATTGAAAAAAAATTAAAAAAAAAGAATTACCATATGATCCAGTAATTCCACTTCTGAGTATTTATCAGAAGAAAAGGAAAACACTAACTCAAATCAAAATCTGCACCCCATGTTCACTGCAGCATTATTTGCAATAGCCAAGATATGGAAGCAACTTCAGTGTTTGTCAGTGGATGAATGGGTAAAGAGAATGTGGTATGTATATATATATATGAAATACTATCCAATCATAACGAAGATCTTGCCATTTGACAACAGAGAGGTAACGTGAGGGCATTATGCTAACTGAAATAAGTCAGACAGGAAAGGTAAACACTGCTCTCACTCATATGTGGAATTTAAGAAAACAAAAACAAAGACTGAGTTCATGGATACAAACAACAGATTGGTGGTTGCCTGAGTTTGTGTGTGTGTGTGTGGGGGGGGGGGAGATTGATAAAGGGAGATTAAAAAGTAAAATCTTCTGGCTATAAAATAACTAACTCATGGGGATGTAATGTAGAGCCTGGTGACTACAGTTAATAATACTCTAATCTAATGTATATTTGAAAGTTCCTAAGAGTAAACCTTAACAGTTCTTATCACATACAAAAAAAATCGTTAACTATTGGGGCACTTGGGTGGCTCAGTTGGTTGAGCATTCAACTCCTGATTTCAGCTCAGGTCATGATCTCATGGTTCATGAGATCAATTGCTGTGTGGGGTTTTGTGCTGACAGTACACAGCCTGCTTGGGATTATATCTCTCTCCCTCAGTCTCTGCCTTCCCTGCTTATGCACACGCACATTGCCCCTCTTTCTCTCTCTCTCAAAATAAATAAATAAACATTAAAAATTTGTAACTGTGTATGGTGATGAATGTTAGCTAGGCTTAAGGTGGTGATAACTTCACAATATATACAAAATATTGAATCATTATGCTGTACACTTCTGAAACTAACAAAGTTTTATTGGAATTATAACTGAATAAAAAAAGAGAAACAGGCAATACAATAACAACAATAACAACAAAGGTTTTTGCCCCAAATCACATGACCAGTAACTAGCGAAGTCAGAAAGTCAAACCAATTCTGGCTGTGGTGTTGGAGACCTTAATTCTTACGCTTTAATTCTTCTCTCTCAGGCTGCACTCAATACAAAGATGGTCTAAGCATATAATGCTTTTATTGAATTAATTTGTAGGTCCTTTGTGGTGAGTGGTATTACCACAGATCTCCAGTATACCTAACAAATCATTGTTAAAATATGCTTATTTTCCTAGCCTATCTCTCTATATGTGTCATAGGACAATGTATGTCTCAAATGTATGTCTCATAGTGACATATGCATATAGATGCATATATACATCTATATGCATATGTATTTTCTATATTTCTAACCTAAATAATTTTGAAGTTAGAGAAAAATTGTTAAAGTATTACAAAGTTCCAATATACCCTATAGTATGTTTCCTCCAATGTTATTATGTAACATTAGTATATAGTTTATAGATTTCTTTAGGGAAACTATTGTACAACGCTTGTATTTCAGTTATATAAATTTAATATCACCTGTCTTGTGATATGGGAAAGTTCCTGTGCAAGTAGATATTCTTTCCTTTTTCTAAAAAATTTATTTTGAAAGGGGGGGGGTGGGGACAGGGAGAGAATCCCAACCAGGCTGGGTTGTCTGTGCTGTCAGCACAGAGTCCAATGTAGGGCTTGAACTTAAGAACAGTGAGTTATGACCTGTGCCAAAATCAAGAGTTGGTCGTTTAACTGTCTGAACCACCTACATGCTCCTCATGTAGATATTCTTTTAAATAAAGTCTAATTAAACTTGTAGACATATGGTGCTTCATGTTTTCTACCTTTACTCCCCAGATGCTGACTAGATAAAAGAAAATGATACAGATATTAATTGAACTAATATTCATCTTCAATGTGAACAGAAATGGTAAGAAAGGGAGAGGAAAGAAAGAAGAGATGAGGGAGTAACCAAGGAGGAGATGAAGAGGGGAAATGGTAGAGAGAGAAGACAGAATGGAGAGAATAAACATGCAGAGAGTAGAATGGTGAAAAAAGACAAACCAGAAAGAAAAGGAGAAAAAGGGAACAATACTGGTTGAGAGGGAAGAATAAAGGGTATGGAAACAAGAGGGGGAGAAAGAAGGAAAGAAAAGTAGCTAAACTATAACTACAAATTATTTATGAGATATTATACGCCACATCCCATGCCATGTGATTGACTTACACTATTTTATTTAATCCTTTTAACTCACGAAATTCTCATTTTATGCTACCTGTTATTTATTACCTGTCTCTTCTAGTCATGACTCCTGACCATTTCTCCTCACAGATGAATTCCAGAAACTATACTTAGATTTGAAATGATTTTTAACACTGATCTCACCTCTGTTTCATTATTTCCAAATGCACCTATTGCATTTATAGTATCACATCTACACCTGAATTTTTTAAATCTAAAAATATCTTTATTTCATGTCAATGGTTAAAAGATATTTTTGGGGTATAAAATTCTCAGTTGAAATTGCCCCTCCCCACCATCTGTTTTCTATGTTTGGAGGCTGAAATTAGAAGGAAAATATCCACATATCTCCAAGCGTTGTGTTAAACACTTTTACTAAAACTGAGCTAAACTTGAACGAGCCCAATTTCCAAAGTCCAGCGCTGGTGCTCCCAGGATTTCTCCCTTTTATTTTATCCATGACTGAGCTTTCAGCCAGGAAGGTATTAGACAGGGGTTTCATCTTTCCATTTAGTCTCAGCAGAGACTTTGATGCCAACAATTTTTGAAAATGGACGTGAGTGTATAAATTGTTTCTGCTTTTCCATTCAAGTCTTCACTATCCAATAATGTTGGAAGAAGGGTTTGGAGGAGAATGAGTATGTTGAGAAAATTATTGTTGTAATATGTAGACTCTTTCAGACTCCAATAATTTGGCCAGCCCTATCACAGCAATAATTCTATGTCCTCTTGCTGTTATCTAGTAAAGTATCTTGTTGAACAAACCTTCTCTACCTGTCAACAACCAGACAGATCATTTCATGTCTCTGGAAATTAGTTTACCTGTATTGTTTGTCTATTAGATATGTTTAATATTTATAGTTTCCGGATGCTTCTACGCTTCTTGGAGCAAGAACATAATCAGAGCTGGACTGGGACCCAGGAACTGGGCTGGCCAACTTGTGGGGAATTTTCACAGAAACAAATCTCTGAAGTTAGAAAGGAATATATGTTTAATTTGAGAATATGTGAGATGAGTAAAAATTTTTACTACTAACTTTTCTGGTGAAGCCTAAATATTCAGGAATACTATTCTGCCATTGCTGGCAGATAGACTTAAACTGTCAGTTCTCTGTGTCTTCTAATACATAATCTTATTACAAATTTACAAACAGTCTGATATTTCTTAATGACAGATTATCTAATAAACAGAAGCTACTGGTGTTTTAAGAAATAAATTTTCAAAAAGTGACAGAAATCATGATGTTTCCAAGGGAACCTAAATGCCTGGGATGATATTCTACAAAGTACAATTGACCCTGGGACAACATGGATTTGAACTGCTTGGGTCCACTTATATACGGATTTTTTTTCAATAACTACAGTATAGTACCTTAAATATGTTTTCCTTATGATTTTCTTAATGTTTTCTTTTCTCTGGCTTATTTTATTGTAAGAGCACAGTATATAATACATATAATATAAAAAATGTGTGTTAATCGACTGCTTATGTTATCAGTAAGGCTTCCAGTGACAGGAGACAATTAGTGGTTAAGGTTTTGGAAGTCAAAAGTTATGCATGGCTTTTTTGTGCACAAGGTCAGTGCATCTGATCCCTACATTGTTCGAGGGTCAACTGTAACATACTTCACTTTGCAAAGAATTTTTTAAAAATAAGAAAAGCAAAAAAAAACCCTTTGTTTTAAAATTTAATAAAGAGATTTTTGAGTGTCTTTTCATTCCATAAAATATAAATCTAACAAATGATTCCATTCATTTGCATGATGAATGACTATTCACATTTATTTCTTTTATTACTCTTACAAGGCAGAAAATAGCTCTTTTGCATGCTTCTGTAGAAATTAATTGTTTTTCCTTTTTCTATGGTTGTTTAGGGTTTGCATTCTCAGTATGAAAAGATGACAGCTATTGTAAGTTCCTTAAGTGATAATTAGTCCTCTATGACAGTTTATTATGTTGCCACAGCTTATTAAAACTCTTCATTTTCATACAATTATCAAATTCACCAGTGGAAGGCTACTTTCAAAATGGAAATTTACATGCAACTGCTATTTCCTTGAAAAAGAACACAGGAAAAATTTCAGTAGGTTGGGTCAAATGTCAGGACTAAAAGGACACACAAGCACATACACTGACACACATGAGTTTCTTTCCTTTTGTTTCTTTTTGTTAAAATTAATTTCCTTGGTTACTACAAACTTTCTAGAAAATAAAATTAAAAGTTTCTTTTCTGAATATGAAGAAAAATTGTGAAAATGATTTTCTGCTTTGATTTCCTCACTATGTGTGTGTGTGTGTGTGTGTACCCAGCTTTGTGACATGAGTATATGCTATGAACTTGTAACATTGCTTCAAAATTCACACAAGAATGCCATGATGATTTCCTATACTAGAAAATAGAGAATTTTAAAAATGATTTTCTATTGTGCATTAGAACAATTATTAATTTTCAGAAAAGAAATAGTCAGTTTTTTAAAAAAGAATTTCCTTCTTAAATGAGAAGATTTAATTACTAAAGAATTAGGTAAAGAACAAGTAAGCTGCATATCAGGAAATCTGAAATAATTTTTGACTCTTATTCTTCATAATGCTGTTTCATTTACATCCTGGATTTCCTACTTATTTATCAAGCTTTTACACTGCCTTTTTTTTTTTTTTTTGTCAAATAAGGTTATAAACGCTAACCAATATAGATTCATGTAATCCTCATGACAATTGCATGGAATGTAACTATTACTCTAACTTCACACATGAATAGCTAAAGCAAAGAGAGTTTATTTACTTTGTCACAGAGCTCACAAATGTCAGAGACAGGATATGAACCCAGGAAATTAAAATCAGAATATTCACTATAATTAGTAATATTTGGGCACGCCACTGAAACTGTATTGAAGCTTGACTTGCCTAAACCTCTGTGGTATAATTTTAACTGAGTTTTTGGCACTTTTACTTAAAACAGTAAAACAAGAGCATTTCAGTTCCTACTTTGAAGTTTTCAGTGGGATAAATTTTCTACAATTTGGCATATTGTTGATACTCTTTCTTGATTTGACACTTGCCAGGCTATCCAGTTTAACTGTTGATACTTCTTCTGCCCTTTCAAGAGCTCCATCCTTAAGCAATGCTGAACCACATGTACTTAAACAGAACATGACATTCTTGTGATTGTACTTGGTGTCCTGTGTGAACACTGCTTATATGTGAAACCTTCTTTGAATTCTTTAGTAGTTGAGCTCCTCATGCCTATACATTGCTATTGTGCCTTCTAGATACTACTAATAGAGAGATCATCAAACTTTACTATTTCCACATAGGCATGTTTTGACCCCACCTTAACTATGAGATCCTTGAGGTCGGAAGCATGCCCGTGGTATGTGCATATACTTTGAGTACATGCTTTGTAAATGATGGACACTCTCTCAGGTCCCTTCTTCCTCTGACATACCTGTTGGGAATGCATTCACAGCCAATAAGGGTAAAACTAATATACAGGTGTTGAATATTCCAGTTGGCCAAGGCTGGTGGTGTGACAGTCCATGATGTAATATTCTGCTGAAATATTTTTGTATTTCATATATTGTGTGCACTTTTGCTTCATGTTTTCCACTTATCATTTATAAGATGGATGCACAATCCCAGATATCACATTCACATTTGGAACAGAAAGCAGGGACCGAAAGCAATGTCAGTGCAGGAATCTGATACCAGTATTGATAAAATTATATCACAGGGCCAGAGTGAATATTTAGCCTTTTCATCTTCTGAAGTGAATGCAGCAAACGGAAAGAGTGATGGGAAATGGGATTTGTGAACACCAAAACTCAGTGGAAAATCATAGTTTTACTTGGATCTTCAAGATCCATGTCTAGTGTCTCAAAATTTTCAAGAGGCATCTTTTTTAGTATGAACAGAACACAATTCCATTGGGAAGTTATTTCATATCTAGCAGTTCCACAAGGGGGACACCTACTGTCTTCCTTTCAAGGTACACATTTATCTGTCAGTTGGTCCACTGTTCAAGGCCTGAGGGAAGGAGGACAAGGGTGTGTGTGTGCATGTGTCTGTCTGTCTGCCTGTCTGCCCACGTGTGTCTGTGTGTGTGTGAGAGAGAGAGAGACAGACAGAGAATAAGATGCATAGAGGCATGGATGAGAGGTTTGCTTGTGTCCTTTAATATGATTAACATAGTTATCTTCCGTAATGATAACTATAGTGTTTTCAGTAGTCTGAGGGGACACTGCATGAATGCGTCTCATAATATTTTTTCTTGAAATGAGATCTCCTCCTAAAGTTAGAGATCTTAGAATGCCATTGGAATGGTAATATTTCAGGCCAGGTCTTTCTTCAGCTTTGCAGACCTTTTGAGAGAAATATCAACACAGACATTTCTGTGAACTGACATGCAAACACTGAGTAAAGCAAATTACCTCATGTAATAGCTAGTTTAAACAGCTAAATAAATGTCTGGAAAGGATTATGTTTGAGTCAATGTTTTATTCTGCTAGAGCATTGATGGAGACTAAACTGTATGGGACTTCCATTATTATGGTTTAAGTTCCATAATAAAAATCACAGTAGCTAATGTTGGGTGATCATCCTTATTTTATTGCCAGTCACCATGCTTATAGTCTTTATGTGGTACTTTAGTTTTTGAAAACTTTGCAACTATTTCATGAGGTGGGAACTATTCAACACTGATTTCTGTGGATGGAGAAACCAAGACAGTAAGAAATTACTCAAAGTTACATGCTGTTAACAAGTGGAGATGAACTAAAAGTTCATACTTTACCACATTGTATTAGTTTCTTGTGGCTGCCCTGCCCCCCAATTACCACAAATTCAGTGGCTTAAAGCAAAAGAACAAAATTAATATCTCACTGTTGCAAAGAAAAGAAGTCTGAAATCAAGGTGTTGGCAAGATAGCATGCCCTCCAGAGGCTCAAGAGAACAATCTGTTCCTTGCATCTTTGACCTTCTGGTGGCTGTGGGTATTCCCTAGCATATGGCCATACAATCCCAACCTCTACCTTTGTCTTCACGTCAACCACGTGTGACTAAATGAGAAATCCCTCTGTCTCTCTCTTATGAGGATATGTACGATTGCACAGAGGTACCACCCAGATAATCCAGGATAAGTGTTGCATCTCAAAATTCTTGATCTCATTTTTTCCACATAAATTAATATTTACTCTTCTGCCACATCCGATAATATTCACAGGTTCCATGGATTACAAAGATATATATGCCAGTTTTTAGTCTCGTACACACATGTCGTGAAGAACCCTCAAAACCTGCTTAGAAAGCTCAGAATTACTCTTCAGTATTTGGTCCATGTGCATTCAAACAGAAAATATATTCCTTCCAGGGAAAAATAATGATGGAAATCTAAGTTACATAAATAGGACTAAAAAAAACACTACAAGAAATTATTAGAAAACATAGGTCATTTCATTCAGATAATTTATTAAAAATGACAGGGAATGAGTTGTGCGACTCTGAAAGTCTTATGACAAAATGAGGCTTAGGGTTGGGCTTGAGTGCTCAGTGACACAGCACCCGTGACTGTGAACCAATTAGGAAACAGGACAGTGAAGACTCTGGTGGATACAGTGAGGAGGTGGGACACGTGGAGTGTACCTGCACAAACTGGCCCAAGACTGACACTAGAGGCAAACATAATTCCTCATTCAAGTTGACACGGATTCCTCCCACTCTTTTCTGGAAGGCTCGGGTCCGATGCTAGCACCCAAAGGAAGAAATGAAAGAATGGCAACTTCTTAGGTATTTTCATCATGTTAGAAAATGCTTCATCTATGTTTTTGTAAATTTTCTGAGTTATACGGTGCTGTCTTCCATTTAAAGATCGCCATTTCTCCTATGGTATATAGCCATAGTCCAAGAAGGCTATAAGGTGGAACTTTAAGATTTTCCTAAATTTATTTATTATGGAAGCAATAAGCTACCTATTGTCCATTCCTTTTTATTAAACAGCAATTTTGAATCTAAATGGATACTCTTAGTTAATGTCTAATGTAGACACAATGTGGACACATACTTTTAATCAACATCCATGCAATTTGGGGCCACTTTGTAGATGGATAAGCATAAGCACACTCATGGAAAGGTATTCATCCTGCAGTCAAAGGGCATTTTCATGAACACTGAGATATCCATGTGATCCACTGACCAAACATGTGTTGCAATCTTTTAAAATGAAAACTAACACTATTTCTTTTGACAACTAATTATTCTTCATCATCACTGCTTATAGAATTTATATCTTTCCTTAATCAACCTGTTAATCTTTTACTAACATCTTATCCATTCATCCATCATCTATCATTTTTGCTAACATATCTGCTAAAGCTAGACTTTTATGAAAAATTCTCTAATCAGTCAAATATTTCACTTGCATAATTTTGGTAGAAGGGATTCATAGGTAGTGATTAAAATAAATAAATGTTCTGAATATTCTATGAATTTTAAGAAGTTGGGTTAATCATAGAACTTTTTAATATACAATGATAATTTACTCATAAAAATCAAGGTTTTGGAATTATATTTTTTATGCGATCCATTGGCTACAGTAAATAAAAGGTATCTATATCTATTTATATCTATATCTATTTCTCTCTAGACACACACACACACATATATATATATATATATATATATATATGTCCATATCTGATGTTATTTCCCTTTAAAAATTATTAATGAATGAGGCATTTTTCTGCATCATAGTTAGGGTGAAATCACTATTTAAATTAATTATGACAGCCATATCAATTAGACATAAGAGATTTCTAAAGCTAATTAGAGTCTGAGAGTTTTTAATTTGACGTCTGTCTCTGTGTAATATGTGCTTTATGCATTAAATTAATGAAATTAAGCCTGCATCATTATAAATTTCCACTTTCATAGTTCCATAAGTTTCACAATTACATGCCATATTTGAATGATAATTGAATGAAACTAAATAATTATGTTCACATCAGCATTACTGAGGTATAAGAATGTATCCTTTACTTTTTACCTCATGTCCTTCCAAACAGGTCCTAACAGAACACAACTTGTTCCTAACAAAACCTTACTGTCATTTCCAAAATAGGGACAAAAAATAGGAACTGCAAGGGAAGTAAAGTATATCAGAAGCATACTAATGTATTGTAAAGCAAGGCAATAACTCAAGACCAAGTAATTATGAAATCCAATTAATACATAGTATATGATTTTACACACTCTTCGTTAAAAAAAACTTATCTGAGATGATTATTTGCTGGTAAACTCAATATATATATGAAAATACTTTATTTTTTTAAAGTAAAAAGTTGATTATAGGTCTTTGCTGCACAGACACTCAGATATACATACAAGGGTATATCACTATATAATGTTTTGAAATAAATCTTTAATGCATTCTGTGAAAATACATATTTAAAATGAAGAAAAGAATTAATTTGCATGCAAATGGGACTAAAACATAATATACAAGAGGACTGCAACCCTGCCTTTAAGATTTGCTTCTGACATTTGTGTTTTAACAGGCAATTAAAATTTAATTTGTCCTATGATGAAAAGCAAATCCTTTTATCCTATTTCAGCAGTCTGAAAAGGTACAGACTCTATTACAATATGAGACTGTGGCTGAAGGTTTCTTGTGCCCTCATGACCCGGTGGTGTGAAATTGATGATAATCCAATCAGAAGAATTACTTAAAAATAAGTCTCTACATAAATGATTCTGAGAGGAAAGACAATGTCCGAGAGAAAGGGATCATTGGTCATGTTCTCCATGAAGAATTTCAGATGAAATTTCATCTGTATTTTTCGCAATAGAGTATCCAGATAACATACCATTGGTTTTCTGCAATACCTATCTAGAGATTCTGCTGGGATAAGATTAGTGCAAAAAACCAGGTGGGAAGTTTCTGGTCTCCCGCTCAGAGCAATGAAGTAAGATGAAGTGAAGAAAGAAGAGGTGAAGGATGGAGGGGGTGGGGCGTGAGATGTTGCCAAAAGCTTAGTCGATGAGGTGTGTGTAAGTAACATTTGGCTAGCTAGAAAATTATAAGGTCTGTACAACTCCATATTGGTTTCCTTTAGACACCTTATGATTTTGATTTATTTTAAAATGATACAAGTATTCAAGCACAAGCCATCCATCCATCTAAATATGCATCCTACTTTATCAGCCTCATGTTTTCTTAAAGAATACTGGGGATTTAACTCAGGCTTTAGAAACCAAGAGGAAGGCAAACCGTAAGAGACTCTTCAACACAGAAAACAAACTGAGCGGTGCTTGAGGGGTACTGGGATGGGGATGGGATACAACCGTAATGGATATTAAGGAAGGCCCTTGTTGGGATGAGCACTGGATGTTATATGTAAGTGATGAAACCATTAAATTGTACTGCTGAAACCATTATTACACCATATGTTAATTAACTTGGATTTAAATAAAGAAGGAAAGAAAAGAAACCAAGGTTAAATATAATGTAGGTTAAGAATTCTTAATAGGACAAGGAACATATTCTGAGATAGTTGTTTAGAGATACATGAAGGCATTTTCCATCATCACTTGACTACAGCTTTGGGATGCCTGGGTGTCTCAGTCGGTTGAGTGCCTGACTTGATTTTGGCTCAGGTCATGATCTCATGATTTGTGAGTTAGAGCCCCACATCTGGCTCTGCGCTGACAGTGCAGAACCTGTTTGGGATTCTCTCCCTCTCTCTCTGCCCCCCGACTTGCTCTCTTTCAAAAATAAAGTCGAAAAGATAAAAAAAAAAGTTTTTTCCAAATTCAAAACACCTTGTGATTATCCCCTTGTCATTCATTTGAGGAAAAAATAATTTATATATATCTATAAATCTTATATATCTATGTAATTTACAACCATTTGGATCTAGAATGCAATTCTGTTTTATATATAAACAAAGTTTTTGTAGCAGTTAAATATGCATGAAATTCTAGATGAAGACTACTATATACATCAAGAACATGTTTACTATGTTTGGATTTTATTTTTTATTTTTTAATTTTTTAAAAGTTGTTAATGTTTATTTATTTTCGAGAGAGAGACAGAGCACAAGCCTGGGAGTGGCAGAGAAAGAGAGGGAGACGTGGAATCTGAAGCAGGCTTCCGGCTCTGAACTGTCAGCATAGAGCCTGATGCGAGGCTTGAACTCAAGAACCTCGAGATCATCATCTGAGCCAAAGTCGGATGCTTAACTGACTCAGCCACCCAGGAGCCCCACTGTTTGGACTTTAAATTTAGCAAGAGTTATTAACTAGTTTAGAAAATTCTTTTTTTTTTTTAATAGCAATGTTGCTTGTCATATTACAGTCATTAATATAACACAACTGTATCAGGCTGGCTTTGTAGCTGAAACATTCATAATATTTCTGTGGTTACAGGGAAGCATTCGGCTACTTTATTCTTACTAGTATACTCAGTCTCAGTAATTTCTTTATCTAAAAAAATATTTTAGGGGAGACTGGGTGCCTCAGTTGGTTACGCATCTGACTCTTGATTTCTGCTCAGGTCATGAACTCACAGTTCCTGGGTTTGAGCCCTGCATGGGTCTCTGTGCTGACAGCATGGAGCCTGCTTGGGATTCTCTCTCTCCCTCTCTCTCTCTCTGCCCCTCTCTGCTCATGTGTGCACCCACTCTGTCTGTCTGTCTGTCTGTCTCTCTCTCTCAAAATAAATGAATATAAATATACAAATATTTCATACTATTTTTGTTTATTTTTCCTTTAAATTACACTTAGGGCATTCCATTTCTTCCTTTGCTAACTAGTGTGGTAGGATTTATTACACATAAATATTATTTCAGGAGAGCAGAGGGAATTAGATAGCTAAATAAAATCTATATTTAAAAGAAAAAGGGCACCTGGGTGGCTCAGTCAAGTATCCAACTCTTGATTTCAGGTCAGGTCATGATATCATGGCTCATGAGATCGAGCCCCACAATGAGCTCCACACTGATGGCACAAAGTCTCCTTGGCATTCTCTCCATGTATTTCTGCCCCTCCCTGACTTCATGTGTGTGTGTTTGTATGTAGACACATGCACACATGTCCTCTCTCAGAATAAATAAATAAATAAACTTAAAAAGTAAAAGGATAATGGGTCAGAAAAGGTTGAGAATTGGCACACCAGGTAAGTGTGTTAGATGAGACTGTGGGTATATCAAAATGTAATGACTGAGATCAGATGTCTCGAAATTGGATCTTAGCCATCTTCATGAAACAAGGAATGGTTTCTGACATCCAATACACTAAAGCACATGAAAAATTATTCGACTGAGGAGTTTGCAACAACAACCACGAAGTAGAGGATGGAGTCACCTGAACTCAAGATCTGATTTCAACACATCCCTCAAGAAAACATATCCCTCCAAAAAAAAAAAAAAAAGGAACCTTCTAGGTAGCACTTACTCCTGCCTACAAGCAATTGAAAATCACAATATGCAAATGTAAATGCCAGCAATAAAACTTTTATTTAATACTATATGAAGTGTTTTAACATTTTAATAAAAATGTCCATTCTTCTAAATATTGGTATCACTCAATTTATGGAGTAACTGAGTTTTCATATTGGGTACATAGGAGAAATATGTAAAATCTGCTTTTTCATTGGCACATGGATATAACTCTGATATGATGAAGAAAGTCAAATATTTGCTCCTAAACTGATTTGACAACTTGTAAAGAGCTATTTTTTTTTTCATATTGACTCGTCCCATGTTATGCTGAGCAATACAGTTTAAGGCATTTTAATAGTTGCCAGTAAGATCAAATTGTTACTTGCCTGGTTGGTCATATTTCCTTTCAAATCACTAAGTATATTTTGAGGAAATATACTTAGTATATTTTGCCTTCTTTTCCACCATATTCCCAACTCATTTCCTATTTCACCATTACTAGCTGCTTACTCTGGAAACAGGCATTGTTGCATTCATTTATCATAACTTAAGATGTTTTGTGTGTCCTGTTTACTAATGATTATATGGATTAGCTTGGATCTCCTGAGAAACAGTTACCAAGGTGAGAAGATACATGCTAGAGAAAAGCAGAAGGAGCCTTTAAATTGGGATAATGTCTCAACCCCTTGTGAAAGGGAAGAGAGACAAAGGAGTAGGCTGTAGAAAAAGTCTTAAAGTGCAGTGCCATCAGAAGTTCCAACAGGGGTGCCTGTGGGTGGTTCAGATGGTTAAGCGCCGGCCCCTTGATTTTGGCTCAGGTCATCATCTCATGGCGTCACGGGTTCAAGTGCCATGTTGGGCTCTGCGCTGCAATGTGGAGCTTGCTTGGGATTCTCTCTCTCCCTCTCTTTCTGTCCCTCCCCCACTCACCCTGTCACTGTCTCCCTCAAAATAAATAAACAAATAAAAAAAATTTCTATCAAAGTTTCCACCGAAACACTGAGGAGTCTTCAGGTGGAAGTTGCCCTTTGGAGGAATCCCACATTTTGCTGGCATGATCCTGCCTTGAGTCATCAGCTGGATCATCCTCAGTCATCAGCTGGATTTTGGAGCAAATGTAGTGGCAGCTCCAGTAAGATGGTAGCTGAGACAGTCAGTCACTATGTCCCCTGCAGTGGGCACTCTGAGCAGCACATTTACAGCTTAGTAAAAGGTGCTTCTGGAATCAGGAGTCATATGTGACTGCCTTCTTTCACTTCCCACTATGCACTGGCAATGGGCCTGTCCTGCTCCAGGAGCCCAATCTGAAACAGTTATGCACACCAGTGCTCAGTGTCCCTGACTTCCTTCAGGTCACAGGGGAGGTGATAAACAGATTCTAGGTGTCAGGCCTATATTGCAGTTTAGCAACATTCATCAGAGAAAAATTTTGCTACTAGGAGTGGGCAAGGGGTAAGTAAGAAACAGGCTCTAGTTTGATTATAGGGAATAAAATAAACATTCTTCATATGCCTGTCCATGAATTCAATTTGTGGAAGGCTTCTTTCTAATTTTTGTTTTGAGAACAACAATTTTGCTGCTCAAAATCTTCAGATTATTTTTCATATTTTCATTTTCTGATCCCTTGCATACACAATGAGTACACATGTGGTCGGAACCGTTCTTTCTTAAACTCTTAATGGCTGTGTGATGTGCGGGGTTTGTTTTCAATAGGAGCTGCAGCCTGCATATACACTTGCCTTGTGTGCAGTTAACATCCAGGGGCACTCAAGGTTAATTAGAAATGGTAATAAGTTTAATCATGATGAACTCATTTGGTGCTGATGCGGATGTCACCTGTAATTCCATAAAAATTCCATTGTAATTTAGCATTAATTAATGTCCACTTATCAACGAGTGTTACAGCAAATTAGTACAGAAGTGACAAGTTATGTGCTTAAGAAATGCTTAATGGGGGAAAAACAGCATTTACTAGGTCATCTTAAAATATAACAGATTGAGACATCTTTATTATTTAAAATATGAGATTAAAATCAGGTAAAGTGGTAATAATTAGGCGAGACTTTTGATAAGAATTTGCGAACTAATGGGGTTGCAGCAAACATGAGGAATATGGATTCGCTTGGATTACCATTTTTTAGCATAAATGACAGAGAAGATATGCAGCTGTTCTTATCATTGCCCTATAATAAGAGAAGCTGCTGAATTTTCAATAATCATCATCATGAGGCAATGGTCTTACTCATGTAAAATAAAAGCATTTTTCTCCGTATGTAAAAATGCTATTAGCCATATTTGAAGGCATTATACTCAGATATCATTTTTCCATTTCTGTAAATGACAACCATTAAATGCAATCGTAGCTACATGACAAGACTATTTTTATTACATCAAAAGGAAGAAAGGGATTAAAATGAATTTATTCAAAGGTGTGATTTGTCATTTTCCCCCCTTATCAAGGCACATACAGGACAGCTTTAAATCTAAACACTGAGATCTGACCTCATATTTGAATAAGTTAATGTGATCTGGTGTTCTCTAGAAGTACAGAAACCTCTCTTTTGTATCCAGAAATCTCGGGAGAAATTTTGGCTTTTAGGCGGTCAGCTCCAAGGTTCCACTTCTTTTCATCATTTTCCCTTTTATCATTTAGCAATTCTTGACAGCTTACAGGGTATTCTAGGTGCCATACTAGCAGTGCAGTATGGAGAAGCACTTATAGAAAGTCTCTTTCCTTTTACATAGATCTTTTAAGGGCATGTTAAAACTATTTGGAAGATTTCTTCTCACAGATAGAGACTAATCACTACAAATGCAAAACTGAAATCCATACTTTACAGAAAAATGTTAGAACTATCAAATTTTTACTGAAGTATTTTTTTATTTTAATTATGAATTTGGTTCCATTAATGTATGTTCTTAAGCAGTGTAAATTATTTTTAACTTAGAACAAAGACATGCTAATTAGAGATTCAGTATTATGTTTCTAGATTTATTCATCAAGCCACTTTTAGTTCACTGGATTTATCTTTGGCTTTGAAGATGCATTTTTTCCCCCTAAACATTCATGCTCAGGGTAAGAAAAGAGGTATTGTTAACATAATAAAATAGACAGGAGAAATATTGAGTTGGGAATATATCTTTGTTTCTACAGGTACTTAAACATGGCAGGTAAGACCATTACTATCATTCTTCAATCAATGGGGATACAAATTCAATCAAAGTGGATGTTTTGACAGGAGCATCCAGTGTAAGTGAACTGGGGGTTGCCTGAAATAAGAAAACAGACCATTCTTGTCCACTTTTGACCTCTAAATTCCAAATACAGTGCCTGGCACTGATGAGGTACTCCATAAGTATGTATTTATATTTTAAATGGAAAGTAGGTTTGGCATCCCATGTAGGAACATAGCATTTTGAATTGCCTTTAACTGTAACATTTTCCAACCTCCATAACTTTCTCCATGAAAACATCAATTACTTCTTTTATGCCTATGTCTACAGATCAGAATTGTTTCCAGCATTTTTGAATGCTTAGGTGAACAAATTATTCTAACAACATGGAAGACTATCCTTTTTTTTATGTTTAATTATTTTTGAGAGAGAGAGAGAGAGTAAGCAGGGGAGGGGCCGAGACTGAGGGAGAGAGAGAGGGAGGGAGGGAGGGAGGGAGGGAGGGAGAGAGAGAGAGAGAGAGAGAGAGAGAGAGAGAGAATCCAAAGCAGGCTCTGCACTGTCAGCAAGGAACCCAACACAAGGCTCGAACCCATGAACCGTGAGATCATGACCTGAGCTGAAATCAAGAGTCAGACAACTGACTGAGCCACCCAGTCCCCTCTGGACTATTCTTTTTTAATTCGGTATTATTTATAGTGAATTGCACAAAACTTTAATTGTACAGCTTTATAAATATTCATGTATATTTGTACTCAGGTAGCCACCACCCAGAACAAGATCTAAAAGATTTCCATCATTCTAACAGTTTTCTTATCCATACTCAGTCAACCAACCTCTAAACCAGCCTCTAAAATCTTACCACTATCACCACAGAATCATTTTAAACATAGAAGTTTGAGTTCATATAAATGAAATGGTATGTCTAGCTTCTTGCCTCAATATTATGTCTGAGAGAGTCATCCATAATGTCATATGTGACAGCAGTCCTTCCTTTTGCATATAACTGTGAAGATTCTATTTTATAAATATACTATAATATGTATGTATCTATTCCATTGCTTTTCTAATTTTTTGTTATTATGTATAACATTGCTAAAATAGTACTTTACAAGTACACAATGCTGAGTATATACCTAAATGTGAAATTACTGGTTCAGATTTTATATACCAATACATACATATGATCATTACCAATTTCTGTTTTCAAAACTGATGTATGGGAGTGCTAATTTTTTCACATACTCACTAACATTTCTTACGGACAGTCTTTTCAACTTTATCCACTGTGTAGAGGGTGAGTGACATCTCACTGTAGATTTTATTTGCATGCAGGCATAGATGCATGAATGAATTAAATATAGCTTCCAAAGAAGTAAAAGTCTTGACTACTTTTGAACACCCCCAATTATTACAAACTCAATCAACACTACATACTTTTTACTTAAAAAATTAAAACAAAAACAAAACTACCTCACAGTGTAATAAAACCTTCAAAAAATGCTTTACCCAATACCATCAATACATTTATTTTTGGAGTGTTCCAAATTTGATCCTAATTGAAACTGTACCTAATAGTTTCTCAAATAAAATTTCAGAGCTCCTATGTCCTTAAGTATGATTTGGATCCTCCTCCTTTCTGTTCCTTGTTATTTTGGACTTGCGTTTATTGAGAGGCGTGGCATTTTGTATTATAGTTAATTCTCTGTTTATTTACCTGGGTCCTCCACCAAATTGTAGGTATCCTACAGGTAATGATCATGTGTTATTTTAGGTGGCATATTCTGTGTCTTACAAAATATTTGGTATGATAAAGTTTTTGTGAAACGAATTACTATCAGGTTCATAACTCTCTACCTTGGAAAAGCTCTCTGTCTATCTGGAAAGAAGATAAAGGAGAGGGAGGCACACACAGATAATGGCAGGATAGACAAAGAGGTAATGAAAGAAAGAGACAGAAATTTTAATGTCTCATAGTCTTGTTAAATTAATCCCATATCCAAGTAAATAACGAATAAATGAAGGAACGAATGAATGAATGAATGACCCCCATATCCTTGTACTAAATCTCCCATCCCACTGTGATTGGTAGGATGACGTATAATTTATCATCCAAATTAGGATACTAATGAGAATAAAAAGGACATTTTAAGATGGGATGCTGGAAAAAGAGTTATAATCTAATTCATACAATAAAAGGTATAAATCTTAAGTAGTTTGTGTTTAAGCTAATTTGAGTGGGTTTCTAGTCCTTGTACCCCCAAAACTCTTGATATATTATAAATATTTGATACTGTATGATCCTCTGATTTCTTACAGAACTATATCTCAGAACAGGAAAGACTTAAGAGCAGTCTTGCATGACCCATGAGAGGACACTGAAATGAAAAGCACATAATTCCAGATCCTGTCAATAAAAATTATTAAGGATTAACTGAATATCTCCATTCTGATGATCCCAATGGATTCAACTGCATTTCCCACCTGAAGTTTTATGGCATTCAAAGGCACAGGTGTTCCTACCTAAAGATATCTGTTAAGAATATACAGTGGAAAAATCTTGTAAGACCTAGAAAGTGTTGAAGAGAGATGGGATGAATTTTAGGAGCTTTTTCTTAGACTGAATAAATGAAGAGGCTCCAAAGGGGGTTCGATCTAAGAAAGTGAATCAAGGAAAAGTGTCTAAAGTCCATGTTTTCATGGTATGTATAGTCTAAAACAAAACCAGAAACAGTCTTTACACCGAGGTGTGAGGAGTTCCTTTGAAGAAGGAAACATTGTTATGCAAATTGTTTCATAATCCACAGGGAGTAGTGGGGGTGGAGGGCAGTTCTCCAGAGGACAAGTAAGAGCTGGAATCTTGGAAGCCTTTAGCATAGAAAAAAAGCTTCAAACAATCTGGACTACAGAAAAAAAAAAAAAAAAAAAAAAAAAAAAAAAAAAACAAAAAAAAAAACCCACCACATCCCTGAAATTAAACATGGGAGCCTTTAAGTCTCCTCAGCCCTCATGCCCCACATAAGAAAGCCTCATTGTTATCATGAGATCACTAGGTAAGCAGACAATTTACAGTTTCATCCAGGAGTCCTCCAGACTTGTTGTTCCTTCCTTATGACTTCTTAGACAGCCATATCTGTTTTATAACTCTTCAAAAGCCTTATAATACATTAGTTTTCTGTGTGTGTTTCCTTTCTAGACTGAACTCTCAAAGTGGAACTGTTTGGTAATCGTCTGCTTTCTGTGCATACAACACTGGGAGTAAAACATTATAAGGGCTGAATAAATCTTTGCGAATAAGTAGAAAAATAAATGAATAAATTTTCCTTCTCTTAGTATTTGTTTCTGTTTATCATCAAAAATTTAAAGAAAAGACCAGATAATTTCTAAATATACCACCAACTTTAAATTTGGTGTTCCAATATTCTCTAAGTAATTTTTAAAATATACTTTCAAAGGCTAAAATTACTTTACTGTGATAAAAAAAAAATGACATTGAAAGCCCTCTGTTTCCATTTTACATTTACTGTATTAACATTTAAAACCCTGGTAGTTATACATGAACATTAGAGAGCCTATTTTTAAAGAAGTATTTATGATTGAATAGGAAATGCTAGGAGGCAGAAATTCCAAATAACTCTACGACATTACTGCACTTAAAAAAATTGCCATTAATTTTGAACAATGGGTTGTTTTATGTGCGTGACACCCTATCTTCAAATGCCAAGAATTATAAATAGCATTTCTATAATAATACGGAGATTATAGAACAGTTTTCTCATACACTCTTTCATTGATTTTCAAATAATTTTTAGGAGAAAGAAATGTTCCCTCATGAAATTATATTATTGTTCTTGAGTTTGTTCTGTGATTCCAACAATAAAACAGAGTCAAAATGGTGTTACTATGGACAGAAAAAGACAGGAGATCCTGAAGTCCCAATCACTTGGCCTTGCTCCTACCCCCTTCAGTGAATTCTGAGATGCTTCCAGTAAACCCTAGCACTCTGTGGAACCCAGTTTAAATGGCATTAACTATGTAACAAGCCTTTATTTATTTATTTATTTATTTATTTATTTATTTATTAAAATATGGAATGCTTCACGAATTTGAGTGTCATCCTTGGGCAGGGGCCATGCTAATCTTCTCTGTATCGTTACAATTTTAGAATATATGCTGCTGAATTGAGCAATGTAACAAGACTTTAAAGATCTGATGCATTGAATATAATACTAAGAGAGATTAAACAAATTTCTCAAGGTCAGAGGATATGTATATAATGGACATAGGATAAACCCACATATTCAGACACTAACTTTCATATCATTCCTAGTTCACCAAAGTTGGATATGAATATTTTTAGAGTCTACTGATCCATCCACTAGAAAGTCACTTATCTCTACAGTAAATCTGTGAAATCACTTTCTCCTCCTCCTTCCATATTTGCTACCCTAGAGAGCTGTGTACTTTCATTGAGCAAGTCTTTTCGTCCTTCATTTCCATTCTAAATAAGTTATCCCTGCAAGAAAGCATTTGCCTAATTCTCCTTTATATCATGTCTCTCTCTAAGGCAAAAGACAGAGAAGGTGACAACAAAACATTCATTAGTCATATTTTCTGTGCCAGTTTGAGAACTGGTTAAAAATCTCTACTCAAATGAAGCTCCCCTAACTAATTCTTTGGGGCCATTTGCACACAGATGCCATGGGTTCTTAGGCTTACAGGTTCCATGCTGCATGCAGGCAAGCTAGGTCTGTAGTTTCTCTTCTCTCTCATGGATAATTTTCTTCCCTAAAATTAACTATAAAGTAGCCTTGACTTATCAGGGGAAGCTGGTTTTCTTTAGAGAAGACTGAGTAGACAAAGAGCAAAGAAGACAAAGTAAAGAATACCTTTTTGCTTCATATGCAACTAATATCCTCTATTACATATTTTCCAATAATAACTTATACATTGATACTTTACAATCTTTGACACTTATAAATCTCCACATGGCATCTGCCATCTGCCTTCCATTGGTGACAATTTGAATGAGAAAGGGTAAATAGTTTAGACTCCTATTCAAGGTATCATCCTTATGATGACTTCACAAATGAAATCAAACAATTGTTGAAATATGTGCAGAAGTACCCTAACGTGAGCATTCTACCAGGAATTAATTTGCATTTTTCTTTACTGTTTTTAGCAAGACAGATTATCAGCAGTATCAAGTCAAAGGCAGGGACAGAATATGACCTTTAAAAATATCTTTCTTGTTCTTTCAAGAAATATGTAAATGGCCTTTTATTGTAGTTGTGTAACTATAATGTTAGCAAGCCTAATATTCCCAGAATATATGTAAAACTGGTTGAAAGAAATATCCCCTTTTCTGCAAAGAATACATTGAATAATAGCTTCATTTGTCTCACAAAGAGAAAACAAACCCAGGTGTTAGGAAAGAATTATTTCATGGGTATAGCAGGCAGTTTGTGGGTCCATATACTGTAGTCACATTCTCATTTCAGGTCATGCAACCCACTTATAACTACTAGCACCTGCAATTCCTTTCCTGAGTGGCTCTGGGAGCCTGTTCTACCATATGCATGGGAGAATGAATCATTACCCAGGAAAAGCCTTCACCTGTGGCTGACCAGAATTGGTAGACACATGGCTCCTTTGGTTCTTAAATTAGAAAACTCTGAAGCAAGACAATACTATTTATGAGAGCTCTGTAACAGAACTAAACTTTAGTTATCTAGAGGATGGCATGCTTAGTAACACATCAGGTTTTCGCTTCCTCATTTTCTCTTTCATTTTCCTACACTCCTATCAACGTTTCTTGGAATTACTTTTAAATATACTAATTGCATTCAGGTCCTTTTTTGTTGTTGTTGTAGGGTCTCTTTCTGAGGCAATCTAAACTAAAACAGAGGTTAAAAGGTTTCATAATCATTTTTAAAGCTTGTGGGTTCTTAATCACCAGGGAAAAACAGGGAGCACTGGTAATTCTAGGTTGTATGAAGGAGGAGTCCTTGTTACTGAGGTCCAGAATGGACCTTCAGAAATGGCTTTGTATTAATACCCTGATAGAGCAGTGGCTGGTAAGTAATGATGTCCATACATATATATGGTCCAGACATGTCAGGGAATGAAGTCCTATTGATTGGACTTAGAATGGGGAAATCAAATTGCTTGGAAAACAAGTGTGAACATTCTTTGCAGGACACTGGCAAGAAAGGTTCCAGAGGCTAAAGCAGGGGGTTCAACCCACTGCTATGAACTGGAACTTAAACTTTTAAAACACTGTTAGTCTAATGAGACAGCCCAGACCACATCGGCTTAAGGCAGATAGTAAGAGGGTAGGAAGCCCACCTAGTGGAGAGGCTTCTACCTGGGAAGACACTAATCTAACATTTTTTAATGTCATGGAATTGAAAGATTTTTCCTAGCTTTTGCTTTTAACACTAGACTTGCCAAACATCACATGTAAGCTCATATTCATCACACCAAGAGGACATGGTAGCTTGATCTATCTGAAGACACCTGAAGGGAGTTCATGTACCTCTGTATGCATGATGAAGAACGGGAAGGATAATAGAATTAGGACCTTCTCACTATTATAAGCACTCTGTGGATTGGGACTGGACATTCTTGATATGTACATAGGGCAAGTCTGGCTCTCATGAAAGTCCTTCCATGCACTTTCCTGGCTCCAAATTCTAGAAGAACTCAACCAGTTATTGGTAATAAGCATCTCTTTATTCCTTTGATAATTCCTCTGATAATAATGCCTATATCAAAATAATGTAGAGGAGTATCTATCGATCTATCTGAAGTTCCCCTCCTTATATTTACTTAAAATTTCTCATTTCCTGGTTAAACCCTATCTGAAATAGTTTCCAACTACTTATATCAAGTATTTATTGAGCATTTACTATGTGTCAGTCACTCCTTGTGCATGAGAGGGATAGCAATGAAAGCGGACAAGGCCCCTCAATTGATAGAGCTTACATTTCAGTGGTATAAACATTATCAGATACTTACTATTATAGCTAGTTAAGACAAAAGATTTTTAAAAATGCATGAAATGACCAGTATTCAAGATAAATAAAACATCCTCTAGGTTTTTTTTATTGTCAATCCTTTTGATAAATAAGGTACATATAAATTATTTGGTTTAAATTAATATAATTTTAAGCTTAACTGAATATCAAAAGCCTTATTAGGTTATACAGTCATGACCCAACTCCTGTCAAAGAACATGATGCCCTTAAGCTCTATACCCTAGCTAATAAGAACCAATTCCAGGCCCTAGAACAATTTCTCTTCTATGCCTCTGTACTTCACAATTACCATTCCTTCTGTTTAAATGACTTCCCTTCAACTACTGTCTTCTTGGAAAATTACTGTTCAATCATCAAGACCCCAAACAAAAATTACTTACTCGATTACTGCCCATATATATAGTTCTATTCTCTAGGCCCTCTGAGCACCTTCACATCCCTAATTCTGATGATACTGCTCAGGGCATATCTAAGCACTGCATATGCAATACTCATTTGCAGTTATGTATACGCTTTTTTTTTTTTTTTGAGACAGAAAGCACATGTGAGTGGGGGGAAAGGGCAAAGGAAGAGGGAGAGGAAGACAGAGAATCTTAAGCAGGCTCCCCACCCAGCACAGAGCCCAACATGGGTCTCCGTCTCACGACTTTGGGCTCAAGAGTTGGACGCTTGACCAAGTGAGCCACCAAGGCTCATGTATAAGCTTTTGTTCATTTTTGGACTGTGAATTCTTTAGATCAGGACATCTCAAAGTGTAGCGTGTAATTTAGAATTATAAGAGAAACGTGTTATAATACAGATTCTACTTCAGTGGGTGGGGTCTGTGACTCTAAATTTCTAACAAGCTGCCAGGTGACCTTAATGTCTGATACTACTCATGCCTGAACCACACTTTGAAGAGTGAAGCTTTAAATGTTACTTATTCTGTTTGGATTGTAACTTCCTGGCATGAAATTTGGCACTTTATAGGTACATCAGTGTTTACATATAAATGGTTCGATTCACGTGCTGTTATCCTTTCATGTAACTCCAATACCAAATTGCAAAACTCCTTGGATGTCTTTATTTTCTCTGCAAGACTTCCTTGAATACTGTATGTACATGGGGCTTCCTATAATTAGAAATATATAAAATACGGTGGTGAAATTGCAGCTCAGCTTTGTAAGGTGACTGGTCAGAGCCGTAAATTAAAAGGTAAAATGTTTCTGACATATTTAACTTTTGAAGTACAGTAATATATTAAAGTAACACACTTCTATATCCAATGCCATAATTAAATTTTAACTCATAAAAAATAATCAACTCCCCACAGGAACAGAGCATTTTCAGTTAAAACGCTACTTATCATTTCTACAGCCTTACAATGTTGAATGTGCTGTTTGATCTTTTAACAATTTCATTTTAAAATATTCACAAAAGAGTGGTAATTAAATTACATGGGTGCCATGGTAACCACTGCATTAAATATGCTTAGACTCTGTGCCTTAGCATTTTGGTAGGGAAAAGGGTATTCTTATTCTGTGACAATTACAAACTATGGGTGTTTAGGTCAACCTCCGCCAGCCTTCCAGCAGAGGGTAGGCATATATAAATAAAGTTAGATAAGAATAGTGGGCACTACTCAGGTATAAAGGAATCCTATAGCCAAGTAGAAAGTCTAATGGACTGAGAATCAAGTCTCAGGCTAGTCGAGGTTCTGTTATTGACTAGCTGTGTGTTCCTTACTTTGAGCTGCAGACTCCTCACATGTAAAATGAGAAGGTTGAATATGGAACCAGATGTTCTGGAATTCAACCTTGACTTTTCCAATTCTATGAGATCTTTATGATGTAATAAGCACTATATATTTTTACACACTTTATAGCATATAATTTCTGCATTAATGTCCCAGGGCTGATTAAAAAGTACTACAAACTGGGTGGCTAAAAACCATGGAAATTTTTCTCTCATAGTTGTGGAGATAAGAATGCTAAAACTAAGATGCTGTCAGAGCAGTGATCCTTTGGAAGCCTCTAAAGGATGATGCATCCTTACCTCTTTTAGCTCCTGGGAGCGCAACACTTTCCTTGGTTGTGGTAATGTAAGTTCAGTCTCTACTTGTCTTTACATGGCCCTCTTTCCTTTGTGTCTCTGTGTGCCCCTCTTCTTATAAGGACATCAACCACAATGGCCCACCCTATTCCATCATAACAAATTGTATCTAAAACAACTCTATTCCACATAAGGCAATTTTGAGGTACTGGGGTTAAGACTTCAACCTACTTTTAGAGGTACACAATTCAACCCATAAAAATTTCCTTTTGTGAAATCCAAATCATATTGTGTCTCTTTATTTTAAGCTATAATCTGGTTATAAACTGCAAAACAAAACCATGTATTTCTTTGTACACAGTCTTAGTCTCTAATGCATTGTATTGGGTAGGGGGATATATTCGGTGATCATACTGCAATACCATGACTTTAGCGCTATATTTTTAAGTAAGTATACTTCCTTGGAGAAGAGAATAACAGAATTGCTCAATGTTTTGGGAGGATAAAACTGATCTTTGCAATCCACTTCACAGTACTATTTTGGGCCATCTAGTCTCAAGACAGCTGAGATGTATAGTCCATGCAGTGTTGCCCAATCTCCACATAAAGCATCTGCTATATGGTCTCAACTTTTTGCTTTACTTTCTTATAATTGTACAAGGCTGTAGGCCATGCCTAGAAGTAAACCAAAAGTAAGGCAACTAATGCTTTCCAACAACAGGAATTATGAGTCAGTGGATAAATGTCTAAATGTCTATCTTCTGAAAAGACAACCAGAGCTAACAAACTCGTAGATACACCATCCATTGTTTTTATTTTTCTTATTCTTTTTCCTTCCCCATCTTCCACTGTCATCTCCCTTACATGAGTTACCAGGACGACTTCCAAAATAAACCACCTACATCCAAAGGTCCATCTGCATACTCACAGTCTGCTTTAGGGCACTCCAAGTAAAGACAGAGGAGCAAGGAGGCAAAAGAGTGGCCTGGGCAAAGACCCTTAGTTGTGAAAGAGAAAAATGTTGAGGGACTAAAGCAGTTAGGTGTGGATACAGCAGAGGCAAAAGAAAGAAGGTAATGAAAGGCAGGGTTATGAAGGTGTATATCTACTGCATGAGGGAGTTTTCACTCTGCTTTCATTTAAGGAACAATCATATATATTTTTATGCAGATGAGATCATGATATAATTTGCGCTTGACAAGAATCACTCTGAGCAGACATGGGAGGGGAGACCAGTTGGGATACTCTTGCAAGAGTTCAGTAGTGAGACAATGAGGGTCCAAATGAAAATAATGATAACAAAGCCGAGACTGGGCATATAGAAAAAGGTCATACAAAACTAGTTTTGATTATATCAAATTTAGTGACTGCATACTTGTAAAAGGTGAGGAGAAAGGAATAGGAGGGATTCCTAGGTTTCGTTTGAATAACTAGGCTGTGAATAAATGAGGAAGGACATGTTTGAAGGAGATACATACAGCGTTGTCCAAATTAATATATAATATTTTAGTTTTTTTCTTAAACTTTAATGTGTATATAAACCACCTGAGGATCTTACTAAAATGTGGATTCTGATTCAGCAGTTGTAGACGAGGGCCTGCACTTCAAATAAGCCCCCAGGGATAAGAGATGGTACTGCTGGTACTCAGCACACTGGGTAGAACAGTAAACCAAACTGAATAGAACAGGTATGAGCTAAAGACTCTGTCGGTAAGATTCTAACCCAGGTCTAGCTTGAGCATTTGCCAAAAGCCTCCATGCCTCTTAATTTTGTTTCCTGGCAGCAACAACCTAATAGGTTTACTCTCCCATAAAACAGCTCCCAATCACTTTGCTAGCCCTTCTTCACTCATACCTTTTCAACAGCACGTCTCTTCACTGTGCTGCCAATATTCCAATCACTTTTATCCCAGTAACCCTGTCCTAACCCTACCGACCTCTGATGATTCAGTGACATCAACTACTGCTCTTTTTTATTTATGCCAGTTTGGGTGCTTTCTATCCTTTCCCAATTTGGAGGACTTGCCACTACTTATGGTCTTTTATTTAAATTCTCAGGCTTTCCTACTCTTTCTATATTAGTGTGTTGGTATAAACTGGGTTCAGTAGATTTCCCACTACTTTACACATTGGCTGTTACTTCAACTTCCTCTGCCTCTCCTTGTTCATAGAGGAAATGTTTAACGTGTACAATTTCTCCCATTTAAGAGTAATTAAAATATATCTGCCTAATTTGCTAGAAAACTCAGGTCATAAAATCCTACGCTCATAATGCTTTCAAGAAGCGGAGTCAAAGGAAGCTTATAGAATCAAACCATTAATAAAAGGGAACAGATTTTCACATCTCTCCCTTCTATCTTTTGCTATATTCATTAAATAGGGACATGTACAATGAGATTCATTTCTCCTGAAGAGAAAAAAATATGAGCTTTTTCCAGTCTCATCTTAATATAATCCCTGGCTTTGGGTTCCTCTTTTCTGTATTTAAGACCATCATGGTACGTTCCTCAAAATTTGGTGCAGTGGTTCTCAAATGTGAGTAGTATATCTTATCCAGGGAATGTTTAAGAATATATATGAGAATAGGGAGGAGGCAAGATGGCACAACAGCATGGAAGGTTTTTGTGTGTCTCACGTCCATGAAATAAAGGCAGACCAACACTAAACCATCCTATACACCTAGAAAACTGATTGGAGGATTAACACAACCATCTGCACAACCTGAACCACAGAAATCAGCAGGTACACAGTGCAGAGAGCTGAACTTGGGGAGCAAGAAGCCACGAAAGGTGTAGGGAACTGCTTTTGCGGGCAGAGAGAGGATGGAGACTGGGGAGGCGGGTAGTATATGGGAAAATCACACCCCCCCAAAAAAAACAGCTGGAAATTAAGTGGAAAATTGGAAACAGCCACAGGGACTAAGCTAAAAAGGGAGAAAGGAGAAAAGAGGGTTTAAATTCCATTAAGAATGTAAACAAGGGGAGCGCAAAGGCTGCAACTCCACAGCTTGATACCTGGCAGTGCTCTGGTGGGAAGGGCAAATCCCCAGGAACAGAGTGGGGTCCGGGAGGTTCTCGGGTCACACAAGGAAAAGTGGGTCCACTGTGGGAAGAACATTTAGCAGAGACTATTGAAGCCACCTGGTCCCAGGAGACCCCAGAAGGCGGCCACATTCCCTGGTGCTGGGGCAAGGTCATTAAGGGTGAAGCCTGGTGCCAGATGTGTGCTGTGATTTTCCATAATCCCTGAGACGCTGCTGCAACATTATCTTGTAAACATTTTCTGTGATGGGCTGGCACCTGGCTGCAGTATTGGGGCACCAGAAACAACAGGGTCCAGCGGGTGTACCTGGGTGCAGCCAATATTAGGCCATTGCTCATTTGGCCATTGTTTAGTGAGACCCTCCTGCAGAGGGGTGGAACGGGTCAAAGCTGCAGTCCTTTGGAAGTAAGGGGCTGGGGAAAACAGCTGCATCTGAGACAAAACTTGGGAGAGAGTTACTGCCTGGGGCCTGGTCACAGAGAGTAAAGAAGCAGGGAGTGGATGAGAGCTGAAGACAGAGGACAGGTGCGTGATTGCTGATCTGGGAGAACAGACTGGGTGGCTGGGTGGCGCCATTTTCACGGCTCCTGCGCATGCACATATGACCTACTAGCCCCACAACAATCCACCCCCGTAGGCTAGCAACACCATCTAGTGGAGAGCAGAACTGTTACAATGAGTGCCGCCCAACTGGGCCAACTTCGCTCTTCAAGAACACAAGTCTCACCACCGGCTTAATTTATGGACTATAAAGAGCTACATAGACCGACTTCTAGGGGAAAATGAAGCAATTTCAGTCCTACTTCAATTTGCTAGCAGGTTCATCTATTCAATTTTCTTTCTTTTGTTTTATTCTTTTTCCTTTTTCTATTTTACAATTCTTGTCTTTTTCTTGAATACAGAAAGAAAAAAAATTCATTTTTATTAAAAATATCTTTAATTTTTATTACTATATTTTTTACCTTTCTGTAAATATTTTCAAATTCTACTTTACTTCCATCATTTTATTTTAATCTACTTCAATGTACTCACCTTTTCAAATTTTCAAACAATTTCCTTTTTTGTTCTTTTTTCTCTTTTTTGTTTCTTTTCTTTTTTTTGAATACAGAAAGAGAAGAACTTAATATTTACTTTCAATTTCTATTAAAATATTTTTATTTAATTTTTATTACTATATTTTTTGCTGTTATGTAAATTTTTTCAAATTCTATTTTACTTCCATCATTTTATTTTAGTCTACTACACTATATTCAGTTTTTCAAATTTTCAAATGATTTTTTATCTTTTTTCTTTTTTAATCTTTTTTTCTTTTTCATTTATTTTCTTTTTTCTTAAATACAGAAAACAAAAAAATTCATATTTAATTTTAATTTTTATTAAGATATTTTTCTTTAATTTTTTCATACTATATTCTTTACTTTTGTGTATATTTTTTTCAAATTCTATTTTATCCCCATCATCTCATTTTAGTCTACTTCAGTGTATTCATTTTTTCAAAATCTCAAATGATTTTCCCCCTTCTTTTTTTTCCCTTTAATCTGTCACACCACTTTCAGTACCCAGACCAAAACACACCTAGGATCTATCATCATCTGTTCGATTTGTGTGTGTGTGTTTAATTTTTAATTTTAATATTTTTTTAATTTAATTTCTTTAATTTCAATTTTTCTACCACATTAATTCCTCTTCTCCCCTCAAAATGACAAAACAAAGAAATTCACCCCAAAAGAAAGAGCAAAAAGAAACGACAGCCAGGGATTTAACCAACACAGATACAAGCAAGGTGTCTGAACCAGAATTTAGAATCATGATAATAAGAATACTAGCTGGAGTCGAAAATAGATTAGAATCCCTTTCTGCAGAGATAAAAGAAGTAAAAAATATCCAGAATGAAATTAAAAATGCTATAACTGAGCTGCAATCACGGATGGATGCAGCAGCAGCAAGGATGGATGAAGCAGAACGGAGCATCAGCGACATAGAGGACAAACTTATAGAGAATAACGAAGCAGAAAAAAATATGGAGAATAAGGCAAAAGAGCATGATTTAAGAATTAGAGAAACCAGTGACTCATTAAAAAGGAATAAGATCACAATCATAGGGGTCCCAGAAGAGGAAGAGAGAAACAGGGATAGAAGGGTTATGTGAGCAAATCATAGTGGAAAACTTTCCTAACCTGGGAAAGACACAGACATCAAAATCCAGGAAGCACAGAGGACCCCCATTAGATTCAACAAAAATGACCATCAACAAGGCATATCATAGTCAAATTCACAAATACTCAGGCAAGGAGAGAATCATGAAAGCAGCAAGTGAAAAAAAGTCCCTAACATACAAGGGAAGACAGATCAGGTTTGCAGCAGACCTATCCACAGAAACTTGGCAGGCCAGAAAGGAGTAGCAGGATATATTCAGTGCGCTGAATCAGAAAAATATGCAGCCAAGAATTCTTTATCCAGCAAGGCGGTCATTCAAAATAGAAGGAGAAATAAAAAGTTTCCCAGACAAACAAAAATTAAAGGAGTTTGTGCCCACTAAACTAGCCCTGCAAGAAATTTTAAGGGGGACTTTCTGAGGGGAGAAAAGATGAAATAAATATATATGTGTGTGTGTATATATATATATATATATATGCACCAAAAGCAACAAAAGATTAGAAAGGACCAGACATTACCAGAAACTCCAACTCTGCAAGCATCATAATGGCAATAAATTCATATCTTTCAGCACTCACTCTAACCGTCAATGGACTCAATGCTCCAATCAAAAGACACAGGGTAACAGAATGGATAAGAAAAGAAGATCCATCGATATGCTGTTTACAAGAGACCCACTTTAGACCTAAGGACACCTTTGGATTGAAAATAAGGGGATGGAGAACCATCTATTATGATAATGATCAACAAAAGAAAGCCTGAGTAGCCATACTTATATCAGACAATCTAGACTTTAAAATAAAGACTGTATCAAGGGATGCAGAAGGACATTATATCATAACCAAAGGGTCTACAGACCAAGAAGACCTAACAACTGTAAACATTTATGCACCAAATGTGGAAGTTACCCAAATATATAAATCAATTAATCACAAACATAAAGAAACTCATCGATAGTAGCACCTTAATAGTACGAGACTTCAACATCGCACTCACAGCAATGGACAGATCATCTAACCAAAAAATCAACAAGGAAACAATGGCTTTGAATGACACACTGGATCAGATGGATTTAACAGATATATTCAGAACATTTCACCCTAAAGCAGCAGAATATACATTCCTCTCCAATGCACATGGAGTGTTCTCCAGAATAGACCATATACTGGGACACAAATCAGCCCTAAGTAAGTACAAAAAAATCAGGATCATACCGTGCATATTTTCAGACCACAACACTATGAAACTTGAAATCAACCACAAGAAGAAATTTGGAAAATTAACAAATACTTGGAGACTGAAGAGCATCCTACTAAAGAACGAATGGGCTGACCAAGCAGTTAAAGAGGAAATTAAAAAGTATATGGAAGTCAATGAAAACGATAACACCACAACCCAAAACCTCTGGGATGCAGTAAAGGCGGTCATAAGAGGAAAGTATATAGCAATCCAGGCCTTCCTATAGAAGGAAGATCTCAGATACACAACCTAACCTTACTCCTTAAGGAGCTGGAAAAAGAACAGCAAATAAAACCCCAAACCAGCAGAAGACAGGAAATAATAAAGATTAGAGCAGATATTAATGCTATCAAAACGAAAAAAAAAAACAAAAAACAAAACAAAACAGAACAGATCAACGAAACCAGAAGCTGGTTCTTTGAACGAATTAACAACATTGATAAACCACTAGCCAGTTTGATCAAGAAGAAAAAGGAAAGGACCCAAGTAAATAAAATCGAGAATGAAAGAGGAGAGATCACAACCAACACAATAGAAATAAAAACAATAATAAGAGAATATTATGAGCAATTATATGCCAATAAAATGGGTAATCTGGAAGAAATAGACAAATTCCTAGAAACATATACACTACCAAAACTGAAACAGGAAGATATAGAAAATTTGAACAGACCCATAACCAGTAAGGAAATTGAATTAGCAATAAAAAATGTGCCAAAAAACAAGAGTCCAGGGCCAGATGGCTTTCCAAGGGGAATTCTACCAAACATTTAAGGAAGAGTTAACACCTATTTTCTTGAAACTGTTTCAAAATATATAAATGGAAGGAAAACTTTCAAACTCTTTCTATGAAGCCAGCATTACCTTGATTCTAAAACCAGACAGAAACCCCACTAAAAAGGAGAACTATAGACCAATTTCCCTGATGAATATGGATGCAAAAATCCTCAACAAGATATTAGCCAATCAGATCCAACAATACATTAAAAAAATTATTCACCACGACCAAGTAGGATTTATTCCTGGGATGCAGGGCTGGTTTAATATCTGCAAAACAATTAACATGATTCATCACATCAATAAAAGCAAGGACAAGAACCATATGATTCTCTCAAAAGATGCAGAGAAAGCATTTGACAAAATACAGCATCCTTTCTTGAAAAAACACCCTCAAGAAAGTAGGGATAAAAGGAGCATACCTCGAGAACATAAAAGCCATATATGAATGTCCCCACGCTAATACAATACTCAATGGGGAAAAACTTAGAGCTTTCTCCTTAAGGTCAGGAACAAGAGAGGGATGTCCACTCTCGCCACTGTTATGCAACATAGTATTGGAAGTCTGAGCCTCTGCAATCAGACAACACAAAGAAATAAAAGCATCCAAATTGGCCAGGAGGAGTTCAAACTTTCACTCTTCGCAGATGACATGATATTCTATATGGAAAACCCAAAAGATTCCCCAAAAGCACTGCTAGAATTGATTCATGAATTCAGTAAAGTTGCAGGATATAAAATCAATGCACAGAAATCGGTTGCATTCCTATATACCAATAATGAAGTGACAGAGAAATCAGGGAATCAGTCCCATTTACAGTTGCACAAAAAACCATAAAATACCTAGGAATAAATCTAACCAAAGAGGTGAAAAATCTATACACTGAAAAGTATAGAAAGCTTATGAAAGAAATTGAAGAAGACACAATGGAATCTGTGTCCAGATTTCACCCTAAAAAATGGAAAAAGATTCCATGCTCCTGGATAGGAAGAACAAATATTGTTAAAATGTCAACTCTACCCAAAGCAATCTACATATTCAATGCAATCCCTACCAAAGTAACACCAGCATTTGTCACAGAGCTAGAACAAATAATCCTAAAATTTGTATGGAACCAGAAAAGACACCGAATAGCCAAAGCAATCTTGAAAAAGAAAACCAAAGCAGGAGGCATCACGATCCCAGACTTCAAGCTATGCTACAAAGCTGTAATCATCAAGACAGTATGGTACTGGCACAAGAACAGACACTAAGATCAATGGAACAGAATAGAGAACCCAGAAATAGACCCACAAACGTATGGCCAACTCATCTTTGACAAAGCAGGAAAGAATATCCAATGGAATAAAGATGGTCTCTTTAGCAAGTGGTGCTGGGAAAACTGGACAGCGACATGCAGAAGAATGAACCTGGACCACTTTCTTACACCATACACAAAAACAACTCAAAATGGATGAAAGACCTCAATGTAAGACAGGAAGTCATCAAAATCCTCGAGGAGAAAGCAGGCAAAAAAACCTCTTTGATCTTGGCCGCAGCAACTTCTTACTCAACGCATCTCCACAGGCAAGGGAAACAAAGGCAAAAATGAACTACTGGGACCTCATCAAAATAAAAAGCTTCTTCACAGCGAAGGAAACAATCAGCAAAACTAAAAGGCAACCGACGGAATGGGAGAAGATATTTGCAAATGACATGTCAGATAAAGGGTTAGTATCCAAAATCTATAAAGAACTTATCAAACTCAATACCCAAAAAAACAAATAATCCAGTGAAGAAATGGGCAAAAGACATGAATAGACACTTCTCCAAGAAAGACATCCAGATGGCCAACCGATACGAAAAAAGGTGCAACAGCACTCATCATCAGGGAAATACAAATCAAAACCACAATGAGATATCACCTTACACCTGTCAGAATGGCTAACATTAACAACTCAGGCAACAACAGATGTTGGTGAGGATGCAGAGAAAGAGGATCCCTTTTGCATTGCTAGTGAGAATGGAAGCTGGTGCAGCCACTCTGGAAAACAGTATGGAGGTTCCTCAAAAAAACTAAAAATAGAACTACCCTATGACCCAGCAATTGCACTACTAGGCATTTATCCAAGGGATACAGGTGTGCTGTTTCGAAGGGACACATGCACCCCCATGTTTATAGCAGCACTATCAACAATAGCCAAAGTATGGAAAGAGCCCAAATGTCCATCGATGGATGAAAGGATAAAGAAGATGTGGTATATATATACAATGGACTATTACTCGGCAATCAAAAAGAATGAAATCTTGCCATTTGCAACTACGTGGATGGAACTGGAGGGTATTATGCTAAGTGAAATTAGTCAAAGAAGGACAAAAATCATATGACTTCACTCATATGAGGACTTTAAGAGACAAAAAAGATGAACATAAGGGAAGGGAAACAAAAATAATAAAAAACAGGGAGGGGGACAAAACAGAAGAGACTCATAAATATGGAGAACAAACTGAGGGTTACTGGAGGGTTTATGGGAGGGGGGATTGGCTCAATGGGTAAGGGGCATTAAGGAATCTACTCCCGAAATCATTGTTTCACTACATGCTAACTAATTTGGATGTAAATTTTAAAAAATAAAAAATAAAATTAAAAAAACAAAAGAGTGTATGTGAGAAGGGTTTAATTTGCCACAAAGATTGGCATGGAGAATGCCACTGACATTTGAAGGGCAAGTTCAGAGATGTTAAATCTTATGCAATGTATGTAGTGGTCTCCTCCATAATACCATTTATTCCCTATCAAGAAATATAGCTAGAATATGACAGCATTATATATAAATTTGTATTATGTGACTTTAAAGGGGGAGAAAGAGCTGTCAATAAATTATTTACTTAGGGAAATAATATAAAATAATGAACATAACCACTCAAATAAAAATAAATGAAAAGAAATCCAAGCAGGAAGACACAGGAATTGCATATTGTGTTACTACCATATTAGTTGGAAAGAGAAAATGTCAGCCATAGTTTTTAGGATACATCTTGAATTATGTGAACTATGCATTGTGGGAATTGTTAAGATCACATCTCTTACCTCTCTTATGTTTACTTTTATAATAGTCTGCATTAAGAGGAATGGCATCTCCCCTATCAGATCCATAAGTCTGTTTTACTTTAGACATTTGATGTGCAATGTTATATACTACAGAAAGGAGGCAGAGAATTAAAACGAGTTCCTTGAACACTAAAATAGCCAGAGCTGTCTGCTATTTGGATAACTTAACTGGTGATGTTGTAAATCTTTAAAAGTCAAGAATGTCTGAGAAAATGTATTCTTGAATCATAACTCCCAAGAAGCAGGTATCAAAAACCTCCCTATTTGATTCTACTGCTCAAGGCTCTCATGGTTTAATACAGTTTGTGAATTATTAAGGTTTATCAGTGGGACTGAATTAGGCGGGGACTAAAGATAGTAGGTACATATCTTATTTTGAAATTAAGGTAGAAGATATACTTTAAGTATCAGAAAGTCAATTAAACAGAATCTATGATTCTGCAAGTCAAACAGGTTCTCTCTTCTCTGTATTGACCTAAGGTGTCACAGCTTTAATGAGGACAGTTTTAGCAAAAGCAGTCAAGTCCATTACATCTTCTCAACAATCTTTATATAACTTACTATAGAATGTATGCGGGGGTGGAGGCATGAGGGGAAAGTTGCAAAGGGAGGGGTAATTATAAGAGAACAAACACTGGATGTCGAGTAAGGTAGACTTTATTTGAAAATCCAGCTCACCTACTTTTAAGCTATATGATTATGCAATTTACTATTTGTCAAAATATGTTTCCTTAGTGCCAACATGAAGAGAATAATGCTTTATCTGATAAATCACAAGGCTTGTTAAGGATATTTAAATCAGGCAAGCTGGGTGAAAGAAGCAAAAAGTTCACCTTCTGCATAGTAGGCACTCATATAATCATTGCTTCTAAATAACATGCTGAACTTTAAAATTATTTAGAAAGACTGAGTTTTGCCTTGCAATGAATGCTGTAACACATTGGAATTTTCTGTCTGATTTTTGTTAAATTTAGGAGCAGTTAATTATAGTAAGAAGGCTAAAGGTCTTTGGGGCATACCACATTGTCTTTGTGTGGTCTACAAGCAACTGTAATACACAGTGGCAACCAAAGGTATTTCTTACAGTGGAATGAAGACTGTCATGCTGAGTGGATTTCAGTGAAATGTGGTTCTTAAATTTTTTTTTTAACGTTTATTTATTTTTGAGACAGAGAGAGACAGAGCATGAATGGGGGAGGGTCAGAGAGAGAGGGAGACACAGAATCCGAAACAGGCTCCAGGCTCTGAGCAGTCAGCACAGAGCCTGACGCGGGGCTTAAACTCACGGACCGCGAGATCACGACATGAGCCGAAGTCCGAACTTAACCGACTGAGCCACCTAGGCGCCCCTGAAATGTGGTTCTTGAGCAGAGGCCTTGGCAATATCTGACTGTGTTAGTTCAAACATAAAAGTCAGGAGACTAGCTTGGAATATTAGATCTAGGTGTGGGATCAGGATGTCCTGTTTAGACCTGTATTTGCTGGGCTGTCTCTTCCATCCTCTCCTTCTTCCACTAACAATTACAGATAAATAAATAACCAGGATTATATAAAGCTTAGGGACTTGTTCCCCAACCAGTCCCTGATTCCCCTCAGATGACACCAATAATGGGGCATCCATGTATATTTCTAGGATTGGTAGTTTTTACTACTTTTCCTCCCAAATCTAAACTTTTAGTTTCTCCTTCTGATTAAACCCAAAGAAATTAGACCATTCAGCACAAAGTAAAGTCCTAACTGCAAAAAGCAGGGGCTTTGAAAACCACATAGTAAGCATGTAACACCTACAGCTTTATCATTTATAATAGATAAACAGAATCGCTTTTTTTGTAGTATTTGACTGTTTATAAATAATCTTATGTTTTATTCTCTGTGAAGAAATTTGGACTCATAATTATTTCTATTTTATAAACTAGGAAACTAGGGCTCCCAACGGTTAAGTGAACGTGTCAATATCCTTAAATGTTCCTATGACCCTTCTGATTTCAAGGTCCTAACACATACTTTTTCCTCTACCTGCAATTTGCCTTTTCTCTGTTCTCCTACAAATGTTTCTCTTTGCATAGTTACTGTCTTCTTAGACTTCAGATTAATATTTAAACATCACAGACTCAGAAAGCCATCATTTCCTAAATACCCCTACAAATTCCCATGTTCCATTTTTATACATTCATATAATACATCTCCTTCAACATATAATTATGCCATATTACATCATTATTCGAATATATATTCTCCTTTCAATTATAAGCTCCATGAGTGAAAATTCTGTCCTCTTATCTCTTATAGTCCAGGGCCCAAATTACTGTTCAGACCATAAAAGATGCTCAAAAAGTATCTGCTGCCTAAACAAGGTGACTTAAATTCATATATACTAGTCTTCTTGATCTATAGTTGAATTAATAGAATTTGATCATTTTTTCCATTTATATCCTAAAAGAATCATAATGCTAGAGTACGCTAGGGTCAATTTTTTACCTGGCCATCATTTAAAAAAGTTAATACAACCTATAATTTAGAAAACATTTCCTTATACAGAACCTCATTTTAAAACTCTCTAAAACACCAAGAAGCAACTACTACTATTTTTTTTTAATGAGGAAACTGAACTTTAGAACTTCAAAATACTTGTGTGTGTGTGTGTGTGTGTGTGTGAGAGAGAGAGAGAGAGAGAGAGAGAGAGAGACAGACAGACAGACAGATACACACACACACACACACACACACACACGCAGATATTTCTTCCTAAATTAGAGGGTCACAAAGCTGACAAACAAAATCTTCATTTCCTTCATATATAGTTCCAGCTTCTCTTTTATGAGTTATTAAGATTTAACTGAATATGAGTTGTTATCATGGTAAAATAATGTTTTAACAAGTTTCTATTTGAAAATGGGTAAGAGATTAATCTGCTTTGCTCCAGGGGCCAGGAATAGCTAGAAAAGTTCACCAACCAGTTGGGGCAGAATATTCTAGTTGTTTCTTGATTCTCATTCTTTGCTATTTTCTCAAAATAAAACCACCATGTTAGCTGGTCACATGAACACCCAAAACGAAGGTTATATTTTTGTTATAGCTTATATGTGGTGATGTAAATAAGTAATGACAGATGGAATATAAGAGGAATGTGTGAGCTACAGAAAGTGTCTTTAGTGAGTGTCCATTCTTCTCCTCTTTCCAATTCTGGTAGCTGACGTCTGAAGGGCTGTATTAAAGCAAAGGGTAGGAAGGCATATCGTGAAGATAGCATGACTGCAAGTAAGAAGAAATCTAGGACTTTGACATTAATGAATACATCTTGTTTTTTTAAGTATAGAGAGAGTGTGCATCAGCACATGAGCAAGGGAGGGGCAGAAAGAGAGAGAGAGAGAGAGAGAGAGAGAGAGAAAACCAAGCACTAACAGTGTAGAGCTGGACATGGGGCTTGAACCCATAAACTGTGAGATCATGACTTAAATCGAAATCTGGAGTCAAACACTTACTTAACTGAGCCACCCAGGTGCCCCTTAATGACTGCATCATACTGGTCCTAGATTCTTTAAGTTCCTTCTGCGTTTCAAACCAAAAATTTTTTAAATAAGGTAATGAACTTTAATATTTTATCCTTTTTAAACTTAAAGCTGAATCTAAATCTAATAGACTAGTTAATTGTGAAATAGAGACCAGAGTATTCTCCAAAAAAAATAAATGAATAAAAACAAGTATAAGGAAAGACTTATGGGTGGGAACTATGTAGTCATATCAGAAAACAATGATTCATTTTTCTACAATTTATGGCATTGTGGAGCCTAGCTGGGGATGAGGTTACAAAGGTATGTTTGGGTCCGTAAGTTCCTTTCAATCCATGCTAAGGAGTTTAGACCTGAAAAAGAACTCTCTGTCATAAATAGAGTCTAACCGGCAATTAGAATTAGAGTTCTGTCTGTTATAATGGTGGAGGATTTCAGTTAGGTTGCAGAAATATTCTTCTGATCATGACATAAGGCTCTCATATCATTCAGCCCAAAGGAGGATGTCTTTATTCTTTCTTGAAGTGCAGGCATCCTGCAACTGTGATTGCCTGCTAGAAGCTGACATGAGAGTTAATTGTTATTTATATTTGATAGCAGCCCCAAAATCAATCTGATACCACTGCCTCTGCTCTTGAGTGGCTACAGAGAATGTGGCACACAGGCAAAGTCTAATTTAAGAAAGGCACCTGTCAGAATATCGAGCACCTTGCCCTAAGGATATCATCAACTCTAGAGATTTAGTCTCCTGATGTAATATGTCTAACTTGTCTCATTCACTGACTATGTTGACATGTAATGCATGGCAGAAGAGGAGAAAGCAAAGGAAGTTGCAGAAATTTTTATGACTTATTGACAGTATATTCAGTGCTGTACAAAATCAGGAAGAAAGGTCTTTTCAACTGGGACTGAGAACTGTGAACAATCATGAAAAGAAAGAATATGTTTGCACCATTGTGCTCTTCTTGACACTGATTATCCAAAGATGTACATAAAATTTCCTTCCTGGGAAAAGAAATACTCTCTAGGGAACTTCACATAAGGGGAGAATGGCCCTTATATGACAGAAACATGCCATGCTGCTTCATTGTCGTGATGAAACGTCTTCCTTTTCCTCATTGTCCTTGTATCTGAGAGCAAAACATACGTAGCAAGTAGCTGAAGGTGGTTCTAAGATGCTATAGATGGTGGTAATGTATTAACATAGGGAATATCAAGGTTAAAAAAAAGGTAAAAGAAAATATTCCTAGAGAAGAGAATGTTCCTTTAAGGATATATGTGGCTCCAACTGATCACATTTTTGTTGCAGTTCCAATTAGTATACTGGAGTTTCTCTTGTTCTTGGACTACTTATCTCCCTGATTAAGAATTTCCTTTCACTGCTCGGTAATCACTTACAGGCTCCTATGAAAGGCAAGAGAGGGTAAAGTTAATCATGGTTCAGCTTCTTTCTATGTCACAGAATCTCTGATTCTTTCATACTAAGTTAACTCAAGGAATCCTTAATGACTCTTCCTGATCTATGACCTTGAATTGTCCCTGTTTGCTAGCTTATTTATTTATTTATTTGGCCCTGTTTTAATATGGCTGTTGAACACAAGCCTGACCTTCTTTTAAATTGGTTTATGATCTTGAGCTTTCCCAACCTTAGTAATAAACGTGAATTCAGTGACTCCAATTTCAATTGTCCCATTTTCAATTCAGTAGCATTGCCTCACAAATCCCATGCCCAAGCATTATTCTAAGCATGCTTAGCAGTGGTAACTTCTGGAATTTCTGGCTGTTGTTAACTTTTAAAAGTTTACCAGATACTCCCAAAGTAGGAATTAGCCATTATTACTACATCACAGTGCCAGGTGACAAGTGTGTGGTCTTTTTACAACTCCTACAGCATTACATAAAAATCTAGACAGCATCACTAAGAGCAGGTAATAATAGGGTCATTACAGCAACAGAGGATTGAGAGAAACTAAGAACTAAAGCTAGAGACATAAAATTCCCACAGAAATAAGGAAGAATCAGAAGACAGAAACTCTAGAAATAGCTGAAGATGAGTTGAGAAAAAAAAAACACAGTAAATCGTAGAAGCTGTTAGATTAGAAAGCAATGTAGTTTGTCAAAAGCCAAGTGAACTACAAAAAAAAAAAAGATAAACAGAAAAGCACTGACAGCAATACGACCTTAAAAACAGTCAAGTTGTCCCTTTGCCCACACACTCTTATATAGATGCTAGTTGGCTACAGCCAATGGCAGAATTTGCAGGTGGACACAGTTAAACTCTATAAAGGAGGTGGTAAGTTCATTAATGATATTACATAGGCCAAAATGGCCCTAAAGCTAAAGTCAAGTTCAGATAAGGCTTTCAGATTTCCCTATAATGAGATTCTTTATTCACAAGTGCTGAGTACTAGCACTGTTCTGGACATGGAATCATCAGTTATGAAAAAAAAAAACCCTACAATGTAGGAGTTAAGAGTCTCATGGGAGAGAACTTATTATTAGCAAGAGATTTATGTAATCCTGTTTTTCACTTAGGAACACTCAGAAATTATATGGGATGGATTTGTGATACATTTGAGTGGAGAAGGCAGAATTAAGGATGTCAGATGTGTTTGTGGGTTGGAGGGGGAGGGACAGAGAGAGATTGAGAGAGATACTGATTTGAAAACCATTAAGGGTGTAAACTGACAAGAAGGAGGGACAAAGAGTTATATCACATTTTTGGGTAACTGAAAATGCCTGAAAATATTACCAGAAACAAGGGGCAAAGGAAGAGATGGGAGGGGAGCAGTTCTGGGCCACTGAAGTCTGTGAAGACTCAGTTACCTGTTGTTCCATAATTGTGAGAAAGATGGACATATCAATCATGTTTGGTCCTTATGCTTAGTAGCACAAACCAGCTGAAAAACATTTCCCCACTT
This sequence comes from Herpailurus yagouaroundi, assembly GCF_014898765.1. Taxonomy (NCBI): domain Eukaryota; kingdom Metazoa; phylum Chordata; class Mammalia; order Carnivora; family Felidae; genus Herpailurus; species Herpailurus yagouaroundi. Next base: position 15,297,193 of record NW_024412421.1, read on the forward strand.
GTTTGCCTTTAGTTAAGATTATCTATGAATTCTCCTTTGTTGGCCTTACTAAGATGGATCTCAAAAAATTACCAACCAAGGAAGAAAATACAGTAAGTTTCTCTTCTATAGGCAGAATCATCTCATCATGATTTAAAAAAAAAAAAATCAGTGCTTGCAGAGTGAGGTTATTTTTCTCATCAGCACAAGAGTAGTTTGTGATCACATCTGTGTCAATAAAATAAATACCACAATTATTCAGATAAATGTAATCCAAAAGAATATTTCAGCAAGATGGCAAAGTAAGAGGTCTTCCATTCATATCTCTCCATAGAAACAAAAGTTGGGCAGCAATCCATGGACAAAAGTGTCTTTGTGGGAATAATTTTTTTTCAATACTTTGAAAAACCTGCCAAACAAGAATACCATACCCAGTGAAGCTGCTCTTCAGAAATGAGGGAGTGATAAAGACACCCTCAGACAAAAGCTGAAACAGTCCGTCACCACTAGACCTGACCTGTAAGAAATACTAAAGAAAATATTCAATTTGAAATGAAAGGACACTAAATAATAACATGAAAACATACAAAAGAATAAAACACATAGGAAAACATAAATATGTAGTAGGGAACCTGTGTGACTCAGTTGGTTAAGCATCCAACTCTTGATATCAGCTCAGGAAGTCCTGATCTCCTGGTGGTGGGGTCAGGTCTCACATCAGGCTCCGCACTGAGTGTGGAGCCTGCTTGGGATTCTGTCTCTCCCTCTCTCTGCCTCTCCCCCACTTGTCCTCACTCTCTCTCATCCTTTCTCTCTTTCTCAAAATAAACAAACTATAAAAAAAATATGTAGTCAAATCAGAATACTCTGTGTTGCAATGGTGATGTGTAAATCACTTTAACTCTACTATAAAAGTTATAGGAAAAGAGTATTAAAAATAACCAAAGCTATAATAAATCATTAAAAGATACACAATATGAAAATATTAAAGTGTGACATCAATAGCATAATATGAGGAATTGGGGAGAAGTAACAGGGTAGAGTTTTTTGTATGGAACTGAATTGTTCTCAGCTTAAAATAGTATTTTATAACTATCAGATGTTTTATGGAAGCCTCAGGATAGTCACAAAAAATATTCTAGTAGAAACAAAAGATGAAGAGAAAGGAATCAAAGTATAACATAACAACAACAACACAAATCAAAAGGGAGACAGAAAGACAGGAAGAAACTACAAAACAATGAAAAAACAATAAATGGCAATAGTAAGTCCTTACCTACTAATAGTGAAATTAAATATAAATAGATTAAATTATTCAATTAAAAGACATAGAGTGGCCAAATGGATAAAAAAACAGGATATAACACTATGCTGCTTACAAGAGACTCACTTTAGCTTTAAGGATACCTGTAGGCTGAAGGCGAATGGACAGAAAAAAATTATTCTATGCAAACAGTAACCAAAGGAGAGCAGGGGTGGCTATACTTAGACCAAACAAATTTTCAGTTGAAATCTGCCATGAGAAACAATTAAGGTCACTACATAAATACAAAGTCATTTAATTACAGTAGACAGAAATCATAACTGCATGTGCACCCAGTATTAGGGCACTTTTGTATATAAATCAGATATTAACATAACAGGAGGAACTAATTGTCAGGAATATAATAATAATAGAGGGCCTTAATACCCCACTTTCAAGAACAATTAGATAATCCAATAAAGAATACCAATATGGAAACTGTGAACTTGAAAGTCACTATAACCAATTACAGACTTAATGGACATTTATAGAACATTCCATCCAACAATAATACATTCTTTTCAAGTGCTTATAGAACATTCTCTGGAATAGGTCATATGTTAGGTCACAGAAGAAGTCTTAACAAATTCAGGAAGAGTGAAATCATATCAAGTGTCTTTTCTGACCATGGTGGTCTGTAACTAAAAATCAATAACAGAAGGAACACTAGAAAGTTCACAAACACGTGGAACCTAAACAACACATTTTTGTACAAGCAATGAGTCAAAGAAGAAATCATAAAGTATCTTGAGACAAGTGAAAATGGAGTCATAATATACCAAAATTTATGGGAAACAGCAAAAGCAGTTCTAAGACAGAAGTTTGCTGTGGTAAATGCATACATTAAAAAAAAACCCTCAAATAAATAACCAACTTCACACCTCAAGGCACTAGCAAAAGAACAAAATATGCCCAAAGTTAGCAGAATGAAGGAAAGAATGAAGAATAGAGGAAAGTAAATGGAATAGAGAATCAAAAGACAGTAAGACCAGTGAAAATAAGAGCTGGCTTTTTGAAAAAATAAACAAAATTGACAAATCTTTAGCTATACCGACCAAAGATAAGAGGGTTTAAACAATAAAATTATAAATAAAAGGAGGGATATCACAACTTGTACCGCAGAAATACAAAGAATCATAAGAAACTACTGTAAACAGTGATAAGCCAACCAAGTGGATAATCTGGAAAAAAATAGATCAATGCCTTAAAACCTACTGAGTGAATCATGAAGAAACAGAAAACCAAAACCAATTAATTACTAGTAAGAAGATTGAAGCAGTAATCAAAAACTACCCCCTCGCCCCAAAAAGCCCAAGACCAGATGGCATCATGGATGAATGCTGCCAAACATTTAAGGAATTAACCCCAATCCTTCTCAAACTCGTCTGGAAAATTAAAGAGAAGGGGACACTTTCAAGCTGATTTTGCAAAGCCAGCATTGTCTTCATGCTAAAGCCATATAAGAACACTACAAGAATGAAAACTAGAGTCCAATATCCCTGGTGAACACACATGCAAAAACTGAACAAATTTTTGGAAACTGAATTTAACAGCACATTCAAAGGATCATACACCATTTTCCATTATCATTTGTCCTTGGGATGCAAGGATGGTTCAACATACACAAATAATAGGATATACCACATTAACAGAATAAAGGATAAAATCACATGACTATCTCAAGAGATACAGAGAAAAAAAACATTTTATAAATTTCAACATCATTTCAAGATAAAAATCTCAGCAAATTAGAAGGAATGTACCTCAACATAATTAAGGTCTTATACAAGAAGCCCACAGATGGTATCACACTCAGTGGTGAAAAACTGAAAGCTTTTCCTCTAACATCAGAAACAAGTCAACAGTGCCCTCCTTCACCGTATCTATTCAATATAATACAGGAAGTTTTAAACAGAGCAATTAGAACAAAAATGAATAAAATACAATAAATAAAATAAAAGTAAAATACATAGGAAAGGGATAAGTAAAATAAATAGGAAAGGAACAAGTAAAATTGTCTCTGTTTGCACATAAGATGATCTTAAATATAGAAAACCCAAAAGACACCACCAAAACACTGTTAGAACTAATAAATAAAGTAAAACTGTAGGATACAAAATCAACTCACACAAAGTATCTTCATTTCTATACACTAACAACAAATTATACAAAAATAAAGAAAATAATTGCATTTATAATAGCAATAAAACACCCAGGAATAAATTTAACTAGAAGAGGTGAAAGATCTGTATACTGAAAAATAAAATACCTGGATGAAGGAATTCAAGAAGACACAAACAAATGGAAAGATATCTTGTCCAGGAAGAATTAATACTGCTAAAATATCTATACTACCCAAAGCGATCTACAGAGTCAATATAATCTCTGTCAAAATTGCAATGCCATCTTGTACAGAAATAGAAAAAAAAATCCTAAATTTTGTATGGAGCCAAAAAGACCCAAAAATAGCCAAAGCAATATCAGAAGGAAGAACAAAGCTAGAGGGATCACACTTACTGAGCAAAGCAAAAATTAAAAAAAAAAAAAAGAAAGAAAGAAAGAAAGAAAAGAAAAAGAAGTGGAAATACATCAAGCTAAAAAGCTTCTGCACGTCAAAGAAAATAACAAAATGAAAAATCAACCTACACCACGTAAGAAAATATTTGCAAACCATGTATTTAATAAGGACTTAATACCCAAAATACACGATGCACTTGTATAGCTCAATAAAAAAAATCAATGAATCGATAATCTAATTTAAAAAGGGCAAAGGATACAATGAATAACTATGCCCACAAATGTTATTAAATGGGTCAAATCCTTGAAAATTACAATCTGCCAAAACTCATGTAAGAAGAAATAGATTATCTGAATAGGCCTATATTTATTAAATAAATAAAATATTTATTAAAGAAATAAAGAAATCACTGATAACTTCCCAAAAAGAATGACCAGGCCCAGATGGGTTCACTGATGAATTCTAGAAAACATTTAAGGAAGAAATTATACTAATTCTCTACAATCACTTTCAGGGTATAAAAAGAGATGAATACTTCTTAATTCATTCTTTGAGGCCAGCATTACTCTAACACCAAAACCAGACAAAGACATTACAAAAAAACTACAGACCATTATCTCTCCTGAACACAGACACAAGAATCCTCAACAATACAATTAGTAACTCAATTCCAACAATGCATGAAAAGGATTATAAAATATAGCCCAGTAGGATTTATCTGAGGTAGGCAAAGCTGGTTCAACATTCCAAAATCAATTATGTAATCCACCACACTAATAGGCTAAAACAGAAAGATCACATGATCATATCAATAAATAGAAAATAAAGCATATAACAAAATCCAACACCCGTTTATGATAAAAACTCTGAGTAAATCTAGGAATAGATAGGGAAATTCCTGACTGTGATAAAGAATATCTACGAAAAACTTATAGCTAGCATCATACTTAAAAGTGAGAAACGTTAAAGCTTTCTCATTAAGATTAAACACAATGCAAGGATGTCCCCTCATACCATTCCTTTTCAAGATGACACTGAAAGTTAGAGCTAATGCAAAAAGACAAAAGAAAAAAAAAAGAAAGGAAGAAAAAAAAAGAAAAGAAAAGAAAAGAAAAGAAAAGAAAAGAAAAGAAAAGAAAAGAAAA
>NW_024412421.1:15302147-15310179 GCF_014898765.1 Herpailurus yagouaroundi
AAGAAAAGAAAAGAAAAGAAAAGAAAAGAAAAGAAAAGAAAAGAAAAAGTATGCACACTGGAAAGGAGAGAAATAAAACTCTTCACTTGTAGGTGATATGATCTGATCATATATGTAGAAAATCCCAAGAAGTGACAAAATAACCCTCCTATAATAAGCAACTGTAGCAAGTTTTAAGATACAAAGGTAATGTATAGTAGTCATTTGTTTTCCTATAATGATTAGGTGGAATTTCAAATTAAAAACACAATTCAGTTACATTAGCATCAAAAACAAAATGAAATGTTTAGGAATAAACCTAACAAAATATGTAAAAGATCTGTATGAAGAGAACTACAAAATGCAATAAATTAAATGAAAGAACTACATAAATGGAGACAGATTCCATATTCACAGATAACAAGACACACTATGGTCAAGTTCTTTCCAACTTGATGTACAGATTTGATGCAATTCAAATGAAAATCCAAGCAAATAATTTTGTGGATATCAACAAACTCTTTCTAAAGTGTATATAGAGAGGCAAAAGACTCAGAATAGCCAGCATAATATTGAAGGAAAAGAACAAAGTAGCAAGACTGACACTATCTGACTTGAAGACTTACTATAAAGCCATAGTAATCAAAACAGTGTTTTATTGGTTAAAGAATGGACAAACGATTAATGGAATAGATAAGAGAGCCCAGAAATGAACCCACATAAACAGTCACCTGACCTTTGACAAGGAAGTGAAGGCAATATAATGGATAAAGGACTTTTCAACAGATGGTGCTGGAACATTTGGACATTCACATGCAAAAAAAAAAAAAAAAAAAAAAGTGAATATAGACCCAGACCTTATACCTGTCACAAAAATTAACTCAAAATGGATCACACATCTAAATGTACACACAAATTTATAATATACCTAGAAGACAACATAGGACTAAGACCAGATAACCTTGAGGATGACAATGACTTTTAAAATACAACATCAAGGGGCGCCTGGGTGGCGCGGTCGGTTAAGCGTCCGACTTCAGCCAGGTCACGATCTCGCGGTCCGGGAGTTCGAGCCCCGCGTCAGGTTCTGGGCTGATGGCTCAGAGCCTGGAGCCTGTTTCCGATTCTGTGTCTCCCTCTCTCTCTGCCCCTCCCCCGTTCATGCTCTGTCTCTCTCTGTCCCAAAAATAAATAAACGAAAAAAAAATTAAAAAAAAAAATAAATAAATAAAATACAACATCAAAGGTACAATGCATGAAAGAAATAATTGATAAGCTTGGCTTTATTTACATCAAGAATATTTGCTCCACAAAGGATAATGTCAAGAGAATTAGAAGACAAGCCACAGACTGGGAGAATATATTTGTAAAGAGCAGATCTGATAAAAACTGTTATTCAAAATATACAAAGAGGTCATAAAATTAAACAAAAATAAACAACCTTATTAAAAAACGGGCCAAAGATCTGAACAGAAACCTTACCAAAGAAAATACATAGATGACATTAAGCTTATGAACAGGTGATCCACACCATATGTCACTGGGGAAAATCAAATTAAAAGAATGAGTTCCTGTTGCACAGCTGTTAAAATGGCTAAAAGCCAGAACAATGAGAATGCTAAATGCTGGTGAGGATGTGGACAAAAGGAATTCCCATTCCCTGCTGGCAGAAATGCAAAATGGTACAGCCACTCTGCAAGGTAGTTTGTCAATTTCTTACAAATCTAAAAAGACTCTTGTGACCCAGAAATTGTGCTCCTTTCTATTTACCCAAAGGACTTGAAAACTATGTCCTCACAAAAACCTGCACATGGATATTTGTAGCTTCTTTAATTGTAATTTCCAAAACCTGGAAGCAACCAAGATGTCCTTCAGTAGGTCAATAGATAAATACATCGTGGTACTTCCACATAATGGAATATTATTCAGTGCTAAAAAGAAAAGAGCTATCAAGCTATGAAAGACATGGAGGAAAAACTTAAACGCATATGACTAACGGATAGAAGTCAATCTGAAAATGCTATATACTGTATGATTCCAATCATATGACATTCTGTGAAAGGCAAAACCATGTAGACAGTGAAAAAGAAAAGATTAGCGTTTGCCCGGGCTGGGGGGGTGGGACACAGATAGGCAAAGCAGTGAAGATGGTGTGTATGATACTTTAATGATGAATACACAAGCCAAAGAGTGAAGCATTATGCAAACTATACTTTGGGTGATTATGATGTTTCAATGTGGTTTGTCAATTGCAACAATGCATCAGTCTGCTGGAAGATGTTGATAATGAAGGAATTTATGGGGACTAAGGAAATAAAGGAAATATGTGAACCTTTCACATTTGATGTGAACATAAAATTGCTCTAAAAATGGTCTAAATTTTAAAAAGGGACAAAAGACTTGAATAGGTATTTCTTCTGAAGAAGATATACAAAAGGCAAATATATGTATATATTTATATAAAACGATGTTTAACATCACTAGTAACGAGAAAAATGCAAATCAATACTACAACGAGATATCACTTCATATTTGTTAGAATGGCTATTATCAAAACAAGCATTAGCAAGGGTGTAAAGAAAAGGGAATTCTTGTACAATGCTGGCAGGTAGGTAACTTGGTACAGCTCTTAAGGAAGGCGGCATGCAATTTCCTCAAGAAATTAAAAATAGAGGCACACCTGGTGGCTCAGTTGGCTGAGCGTCCAACTTTGGTCCAGGTCATGATCTCGTGGTTTGTGAGTTTTAAGCCCCACGTAGGGCTTTTTGCGGACATCTGAGAGCCTGGTGCCTGCTTCTCATTCTGTGTCTCCCTCCCTCTCTGCCCCTCCTCAGCTTATGCTCTGTCTCTCTCTGTCTCTCTCGCTCTCAAAAATAAATAAAAATATTTAAAATTTTTTTAAAAATTCAAAACAGAGTTACCATATGGTCTAGCAGCCCCGCTTATGGGCATATATCCAAAGGAATTGAAGTTGGTATTTTAAAAGACATCTGCACTCTTACAATCATTGTAGCACTATCCATAATAGTCAAGATATGAAAACAACCTCAGTGTCCACCAATGGATGAATAGAAAAAGAAAATGTGGTATATGTGGTACAATGGAGTATTATTCAGCCATTCTTTTATGACAGAAACTTCTGTCATTTGAAATAATGTAGATTAAGCTGGGGGGGGCATTATGCTAACTGAAATAAAACAGACACCCAAAGATAAATCCAATATGACCTCATTTATATGTAGACACTAAAAAAGCCAAAACCATAGAAACAGAATATAATGGTGGTTTTCAAGTACAAAGTTTCAGGCACAATTTGAATGAATTCTGAGGATCTAATATACAACATGGTGATTATATTTAAGGACACAGTATGGTATACCTGAAATTTGCTAGGAGAGTACATCTCAAGTGTTCTCAACACCCACGCATACAAAAATACTAACTAGGTGAGGTAATGAATTTAATATTCCTGAATGTGTTAATAACTTCACAATGGGTATGCATATCTTAAATCATCACATTGTATACCTTAATATATATATAATATATATGATATATTTATCATATATATAATATGTATATTTATCATATATATCATATATATCACATATATTTATCATATATATGTTATATATTAATATAATATATATCTTTAATGTAATATACATATATATTTCATTTTTGTCTATTATTACCTCAGTGAAGCTAGAGAAAAAATAATGAGTTTATTATCCCTGAGAACTGAATAGGTTCAGTGAGAGTTTGTGGGTCAGTGCTAGAGAAATTAAGATTATCTGGAGGCATCCGACAATAGTTCAGACTTAGCCCAAGGTCCAAGAAATCAGTGTAATTTCATTAAGATATGGTTGATTATCAAAATATATGCATAGCAAGAAGTGTACTGACATGAAAAATGTGCCTTCCTACTGGCACATGGAAGGGGACTGCCACTAGGTATGTTTTGTTTTATTTTACAATAACACAGTAATACATAATCATGAAAAAATAATAGAAGCCCATTTAGGGTAATAGAAATAATACAATCAATCCAATTTAAAGATAAAAATAAGAATGACGATCCCTATTTAGACACATTAATAACAGCTTTTCAAACACAAAAACTCCCAAATTCAGTAGCTTAACACAATGGAAAATGAATTCTTATCCACCTAAAGTCAAAATGGGTGTTAATGATCAGTGAGTGTTCTCTTCCAATACAGAATTAATGATAAATGACTACCTAGTACCCAGTAGTTCAGCCATCTCCCAGGGCCATGATCCAATGATAGGTCCTCTGCAAATGGAAAGAGAATTGAGAAGACATTATCTCCCTCCATTGGTGATAATCAATCTCGTGTCCCTGTCTACATACAGGATGGAGGAGGGGCACAGGTCTAAATTTTTTTTTAAGATTGAGATCACACTGCAAATTTTATTACCATTTTGTCATAAAAAAGAAAAAAAAAAACTTACTCTCCTGAAGATGCACTCAAATGAGCCATAATGCTCATGTCTTTTCCAAAACAGAGCAGCAAAAATTTTAAAATACCTACTGTGTATCCCATACTATGTCAACATTATGGGGAATACAGAATATACAGGATTGGATACTTAATAATGTTGCATTATCATCAATAAATGAAATAGCAATAGTTATACCAAGATAAATGCAATTAATTCCAAATTCTGTGATCTGGGAAAAAATTCACCAAAAAAAAGTTGCTAGGGAAGCACCTTGCAGAACTTGAACATAAACAGAGTACAGATAAGCACAGAAAAAGGGGAAAGAAATTCTAACTTAAGGGATACAGAAAACCCACAAATTATACTTCAGTGTTTCAAAAAATCACCACTGTTAATCATAATTCAAATATTTTATTAGGTTTTTATATACGAAACTCTTTATAAATGGCAGAAGGCTTTTAGCCAATTGGTGATAAAACTGAATTAATTAAAATTTACAAGATCTCTCAGAGTATTGCAAACACTGTGCTTTACTCATCTATTTTGAAAAGAAATTGGTATAATTGGTGAGATTTTATCATTTTACCCCATGAGGATAAAGAATGTTTTACCATGGCAGAGTATTTATTTCAACTGCTTTTCACTTTTTGTATCCATTTGGTTCAACGTTGAGAAAGAACTTGATGATATCAAAGAAAACCATAGCACAAATCACAACTGTCAACTCTTATAGTTGTAGGCTTTAACTGACTAAGATGAATTACTTCATCATTGAATAAATCATTACTAATCATAATTTGTGTATGTTCTTGGACTGTGCAATTTAGACTGGCGGCACTACAGCCTGCCCAGAACTAATTGCTATAAATGTGCCAGATGTTGTAAAAATCTGGATACATTTGTGATAAAGTCGAATTGTGCAAATTTGGTATGAAGCTAGAAGTGCATGATTTAAGGGTGCAATCTATATTTCTGACATTATAGGTCAAAGAAATATAGTAAGTATAGAGAGCCTTTATTAATATTGTAAAAGGTTATTTCCCTCTGCACTAAAGACCATTTTTTTTTCCTTTTATGTCTTGATCCTAATAGATCTGAGCTTGGCTATAAATTTCGATGCTCCCACAAAGGGCATCGGTCTGTGGAAAAATAAGAAACCAAGGTTTAAATTAGAACACTGTTCTTTTTATTTCAGGTATTAGCAGAGACCTCTTCCTTGTTATACACAAAAATGCATAATAAAATACAATGTCGCTACTCACAAAGACTTCTAAGACCATTAGGACAGAAATAATATGTTAGGGGGGGAAAACAAAACAAAACAAAACTCCTTGGTACTTTCTGATTCATTTAGAATTAAGCTGCATATCCGTACATTAAATAATAAGCAAACATTACTTAGAGGTTATGGGTATCAATATTTCCATTTTCTGTGCATTGTTATGGTAATAAAGCCTTTTAGTCAAGGAAAATATGAAGCCATAAAACTTAATGCTCTATTTGAGGAGCAATTACAGCAAATTATAAGCAACTGGGTTGTACAAAACTGCCATGAATAAAATTTTAAAGTATAATAATATACTGTAAGCATTTATATAGCTGATACTATCCATTTATTTTAAGTGTCAATCTTTCTAAAGATAATCATCAAAAAAAAAAAAAAGCTGGATTCCTGAAATAATTACCATGTTGATTACTTAGAAGGGCAGACTTCAAATACATTTCAGATTAAAGAATTTTTAATAGGGCTCTGGTATAAAATATCACATTTGCTATTCCATCTCATTTAATACAATAGAGAGTTTGTGGGAAGCTTTGTGGTACTATTGTGTATTGTGTGCATGTGCGTATGTGTATGTGTGTATATATGCTGTAGGTGAGTAGTTTAGTTATGTTGACAATTGTCTATTTACTGCTATTTTTTACTAAATGTTGAAGACATTTTGTAGACTTTAAGCATTTTACTCATGATATCTTCCAAATTAAAATCAATATGCTTTGAAACATACCAAATGACTAGATTTTAGTATTTCTAACAAATACAGTTGATAAAGTACACCTCAATGGGTGTTTTCCGATGAATACTTTCATCAAACCATAAAATATGAAAACAATATGTAACCAAGCATGTATCAATATTAGACATAAATTAGTAATATGTCGTAAATAATTACTAATGCCAAATTTCTATTAAAATCATTTTTTAAAACTGTGTGCTACTTGTTTGGTAATTTGAGTAATATTTATGTTTGTCACTTAGTTATTTTCTTTCCCTTTTTGATGAACATAACAATGTTAATACACCAATACACCTGAATGCCACTGCAGAATTTAATTACACATTAGATATTTACAATCTGCTTGATAGCCACTATGTTTGTTTGCTCATCAGTCTTATTTTTTTGAGAAAGAGAAAGAGCAGGTGCAAGCAGGTGCCAAGCAGAGAGAGAGGGAGACAGAGGATCTGAAGTGGGCTCTGCACGGACAGCAGCGAACCCAATGCGGGGCTGGAACTCAAGAAACCCCGAGATCATGATCTGACCCGGAGTCGAATGCTCAACCAACTGAGCCACCAACATGCCCCCCCCTTAGTTTTATTTTAAAGATATTTCCTCTTTTCAACTATGCATATGGAGAATTAGAGATGATTTGCAGTTAATAATGAGATATTTTGGCTAGTTACTGGTTTATTTAATACTCTTTCATGACACAGCTATACGAAAATCTCTTCACAATGGGGAAATTAAAATAAAATATATTTAAACATATGTACAATAGATCATTCTAAACCTCCAGACAATTCTATAGGAACTTTGATATCCTAATATTATTGATCACATGCATGTATGAAAGAAATACAAAAATATACCATAGACATATAATTTAAAGTTTGCTTTACCCATTTGTCACTAGCTGCTCTGAGATACACCATACCCACTGGAACTGCTAAAAGGGTAGGCCTAAGTTATAATATTTTTATATTGACAAACATTGATTGGCTCAAAAATGGGCAGCATCCACCTACTGAGCTAGTGAGTTAGTTGATTTCACTATTTAATAATGAAAATAAGAGAAATAGGGTCTGCATTTAGGCATAATTATCTCTGAGCTGAATTATCTTTGGAACCGGTTAAGAGTCAGGGCCACAATGTTCAAAGAACATGCTGGCCAACAGGGTGGTGCAGGAGAAACTATTTGTAAGCATATTGAACTTAGTATTCAGGAAGAAGACATACACACACAAGAAATGAACACACACACACACATACATACATACACAAAGAAAAATTAGACCATGAAATCCTTAAGTGAGAACCAGGAAGCCACTTGAGTTTTTGAATTTTATATTAAAGTTTCAGCCTCCAGGAGGTATTTTTTTTTCTTTTTGTTTGTTTGCTAAAGAATATCTAAGGAATTGAATTTTGTGTTCTCAATTACTACCCTCTTATTGTATGCTACTTTTCATAGTTTTCTTTACATTGTAATCACAAGCCCTGACACAGGGAAAAGAGGATGGGAGAAAGAAAGAAAGAAAGAAAGAAAGAAAGAAAGAAAGAAAGAAAGAAAGAAAGAAAGAAAGAAAGAAAGA
>NW_024412421.1:15310189-15369825 GCF_014898765.1 Herpailurus yagouaroundi
AGAAAGAAAGAAAGAAAGAAAGAAAGAAAGAAAGAAAGAAAGAAAGAGGGAGGGAGGGAGGGAGGGAAGGAAGGAAGGAAGGAAGGAAGGAAGGAAGGAAGGAAGGAAGGAAAGAAAGAAAAAAGAGAAAGGAAGAAAGAAAAGACAAAACTACAGAATTCTTTCTAAGATTGCTTTCTATTATGTTGAAATTTTAAATGATAAGCTTCAAAGAACAACCAGCCAAAAGCCCATGGCTGGAAAGTACAGATACTGATTTCCCTGAAAAACGCATTATGTTCTACAAGTCTGTGGTCCTATTCCCTGAAAGCTTTCCAGAATTCTCCACACAAGGATTCACTACTGGTCACCCTCCTTTAGCATATCTGATGACATGTAGGCTAGCCCTTTATGATGTGGAGAACAAAGGCAAAAGAAATACAGAAAAAAATAAATAAATTTCCTTTGCAGCCCATTGACAAATACTTGGGACAGGCAGAGTGACCTTATTCCAGGGGCTTAACTGCCTCAATGTTAATACTTTGCTAAGGGCAAAAGACAACATTAGCTTGACATTAGCCTGACCTCCAGACTTCTGTACGTCTCCTTTAACATATAAAAATGCCTTTGTAAACTTTATCTCTACCCCCCACCAAGATACATGTTAGCAATCATCCTCCAGCATATGGTCCAATGATATGTATCTGAAGGGTCTCATGACTAAAGTTTCATAAGACAGTAAAATGACCCTCAAGGTCCTGGAAACCTTACTTCCAAATTCCTTAGAGACTTAAGGTATCCCTGACCCCCTCCCAACTTGAAAGTATACAATCAGCCACTCCTCACAACCCCAATGCAGCTCTTTCTGCCCCCAGGTCCTGTCCTCGTGCTTGAATAAACCATCTTTAAAAAATTTTTTTTTTTGTTTTCAATGTTTAGTTTTGAGAGAGAGACAGAGACAGAGACAGAGCATGAGTGTGGAGGTACAGAGAGAGAGGGAGACACAGAAACCTAAGCAGGCTCCAGTCTCTAAGCTGTGAGCCCAGAGCCCCTGATACAGGGCTCAAATTCCCCAACCGGGAGATCATGACCTGAGTCAAAGTCGACGCTTAACCAACTGAGCCACCCAGGTGTCCCTACAACCACCTTTTTTTTGCACTGGAGATGTCTCAAGATTTCTTTCTTGACTGGTCTTTACTCCCAGACCCCAACATTTCACATCGTGAAGACAACTCGTTCTTTCTTCATTGATGTACTTTCTGGATTAAATTTCCTGTTCAGTACTCACAAGTTCAGCTAAGATATGTGGCAAATTTCATAAGCTAATTAAAGACAGTAAGAAAATTATCAGGACCCAAAAAAAGAGAGCAATCGGTGTGAGAGAAGGGAATAGGGATCAAGAGTGACCAAGGCCTGAGAGAAGGAGCAGGGCAGAATATCAGAGGGTAACGGGAGAACAGCTGCAGAGTTTTTGCCACCTGCTTCTTTTGCAACCCAAAGAGTAATGGGCATATTTTAGAATCAATCTCCATAGCAGTCGGGCCCTTATTCCTCAAGTACCTTTATTCTTTTTAAAATTTTCTTTAACGTGTATTTTATTTAATTAATTTGTTTATTTACTTATTTTCTGAGAGAGACAGAGCATGAGTAGGGAAGGGGCAGAGAAAGAGGGAGACACAGAACTCCAAGCGTGCTCCAGGTTCCACACTGTAAGCACAGGGCACTATGTGGGACTCGAACCCATGAACCCATGAGCTGTGAGATCATGACCTGAGCCAAAGTCGGATGCTTAACCTAGTGAGCCACCCAGGCACTCTATCAAGTACCTTTATTCAAAAAGGTTCTGTGCCTACCCCCACTGGATGAACTCTACTAAAAGAAAAAGTAGCCCTTTAGATCTGCCCCTGAACCTTCTGTGAAGGCTTTATTCTGTTACTGAAGTTTTTATCATTTTATCTTTTTAACCAGCGCAGACTCCTTATATATTTTTTTTCTCTCTTCCTTAGGAAAACAATAGAGAGCTGGTTACTAAGAAATAATATAAAAAATAACTCTATTTTAACTATGAAATGATTATAGTTTATTTTCCATTAAAATTTTCAAACATATTCTTTTTATATTGCCTGTGTAAAGTATATGGGATTGCCTTTTATGAAAAGATACCGTAAGATTATGAGTATTAACAAAAGCTTCTTACATTGAACTTTTCCATACTCTTCCATACTATTCTCTTTGGGTAAACCATATGACCAAAAATCCACAAAATAAATACAAAGAAACTAAAACTAAGTAAAACTAACATCCAATGGCCTAATCTCTAAAGAAAAAACAATCTCTCTGGTTCTTGGTTTTTTTTTTTTTTAATTTTAAAGTTTAGTTATTTTGAGAGAGAGAGAGAGGGAGAAAGTTTTGTGGCCTGCTAGTGGAGAGGGCAGAGAGAGGGAGAGAGACAGCATCCCAAACAGGCTCAGTGCTTTCAGAGAGAAGCAAGACAGGATGGGGCGGGACTGAATCCCAGGAACCATGAGGTCATGATGCTCACCGAACAGAGCCCCCCAGGCGCCCCAGTGTTGGTTCTTGTTTCTTATCATATCTCCTAAATTGTCTCTGTACACATATCCTTATTCATCCCCTAAAGGAACTGTGTATGTTTTATTGGGCAAAGACCAGTAAATTAATTGTCCATGTTTCCTAGTGTGCCAAGTCATACATTTCTAGTTTGTAGGGCTCAAAGATTTCACACGAGTATCAAATTACAGTCTCTTTCACACACCCCCTAGGCAGTCAGAGGGATACGGATGGCCAGTATGTTTCCTTACATGACAAGACACCAAGCCATAATAGGCACTTCAGTCTGGACTTTTTCTATAAACTGGGCACAATTAATTGGACAATTAGTTACCCAAAAGGGTACTATGAAGGTTAAATGGGAATAAAAAAGCAAATTAAGTGCTTACACATATAGGTAAAACCTGATTTAATCCTTACTATTATGATAAGTATTCAATTAATGGTGGATCTTGCCTATTTTGTAGTTTACTGTTTTTATTTTGATACATAATATCTGGATCAGTTGAATGCAACCCAGATAGCAATTCAGGAATACATTTAGCTAGCAATATCTGAGTCAAACTAGGACTCAATCATAATCTACTTCTTCCAGGTGACTTTGATATCTGGCTAATCATTTGCATTCTTAAATTATCTTTCAGCCCCTAGACTTCAGATTTTCAGCTTCTGTTAGAACAACGAAAGATCCATTGCTCACACTTGATGCTGCTTCCTCAATGCTGGTCAAAGCCTGTCACTTCATCCAGTGTTTCAGGTACCAAGCTAGAATCTTCGATTCTTCCTTGCTCTAACCCCATGGACACAAGGACCAACCAGAAGTTTGCAAATGTTCTTTAATAATCTATCTCAAGAGATCTATTGAACATTGAACAGACTTGGTTTTATTTCATTTTATTTCATTAAATGATTCATTCAAGTAATCATTTAATTTTCTGCTGTCTGGAGATAAAAATGTCAAAGAGAAGTAAAAACAGTAAATCTGAAATGTGCTAAGATACCCTAAGATGTCACTGACACAGCATGGCCAGTTTTCTATCAATCTATCATCTTGACATTACAACACTTATCAGTTATTAGCCTAAGGAGACATGCATTTAAACCTTAAAGATCACAATGCAGGAATATACACTATTTTGATGTCATTATTTATATTTCATCTCTGGCCCTTTTTTTGATTCTCATTTATAATGGGATTAGATTATAATGGCTAAGGTTAATGAGACAATTAACTTTATACATGATACCAATCACAAAGATTGTTTTATTGTAATTAACCATGGTGACTTCTAGCAGAGTTCTTTGTACTCATAAATATATTTTTCAGGAGTTCTGGAGGCTGAAGGGAATTATTTCAAAAGTTTCAAAAGCATATCAAGAAGCCAGATGTAGAAATACTTAATTAAGTTTTGCTATGGGAGATGAAATGAGCATGAATCATGTGAAATGAAAGTTTGTGGTAGTCAGCAGTATATTAGTTTCCAAATAGATAGATAGAGGCATTCACGTGAGAGCTTTTAGTGGGTTTCTAGAACCTCCCGTTTGACCTTTTCTTAAGTCTGTTTTTCAAATGTGCTTGTTTTCTGACTGATGTATTCAAAATGCTCTTTTTCTGCTGACAGTGCCCAATTTTGTTGTTTTATGGGATGCAGCTCAAGAAATTTGTAAAGACATGACCAGCAGCTCGTGTACAAAAATGGATTTCAGAAATTGAAGAGCTGTAATGTTTCTTGTGTTTTCTCCTCTCACAGTGAAGCTTGTCAGCACCTCATGCAAATGCATCTCATAATTTTACAGACTCAGACCTTTAGAGGTATACCCACTGTCAGGATTTCACTTGCATGGTGTGGCTTCCCCTGCTTACATATTCCTGAGACTTTAAGTGATTTCCTTCAGGTGCTCAGAGAGAAGGAGGACTCACTTTGACAAAGTGAAAGGATGTCAGGATGAGACAAACAGCTGCTAGCTAAAAAAAAAACAAGTTTTTATCTTTAAACACATCTCGAGAGGTTCCTATTCTATTATGCTCTCTGTCAGTGTTGAGTGAAGCAGTAATTAATTTGCTTTCCTGCTATTGTATGGAATTCTCTATTTCATTTAACTTTTTTTTTTTGAGAATTTCAATGCTTTCTTCTTTTTTTTTTTTTTTGTAGACTGACACAATGACATATCTCTGTACACTGGTGTCCTAATTAGCTTATCTCCTGACATAATTTTAATTAGCTCTATGATATGTCTGGCTTGCTTTTCCTCCCTGACAATTGCTACTGCTACCAAAAAAAAAAAAAAAAAAAAATGGTGATATTTGTTACAACCTCATTTACTTTTGAAATCCCCTGATCTTTAGCACAAAAGAAGAGAATGTTTTCCTTCTCACTAACAGGAGGCAGAAGTTAGAGTAAAACAAACAATGAATTTCTCCCCTGATCAGCCGTTTTTTGACATCTGGACCCTGGATAGCAGTCTAACAGTGTCTGCGTGCGGGGGCAATCACTCAGCAAAGCCATTCCATTGCATTCTCCATCAGAACTCAGAATTCCCAGAAAAGTCCGCTGACTGAAGCGCTATTTGGCCCAGGGGGAGCTGAGCTTGCTTTTTGTTTGTTTGTTTTGTTTTGTATTGGTTTTGATTCTGGTACGTATCGCTTTAAGGTTTTCCTACAGTATTTTACACTACTTTTCTACCATAGTTTTCCTAGGAAACACACTTCTCATTCTATCCAACAATTCTTGAGTTTCCCTTGTGGTTTAGCATATACAAATCACTTATGAGATGATGAGTATTTAATATAGCTCCAGCCTCACACCCAAATTAACTGAAAGATATAGAGTAGTAGTTTGGGATTTAAAACCTATTGTAGAAGACACTTGCCTTATTTTTTCCAGCTACTAAATTATAATTTCAACCAATTATTTAAAACCAACATGTAGGGGCGCCTGGGTGGCGCAGTCGGTTAAGCGTCCGACTTCAGCCAGGTCACGATCTCGCGGTCCGTGAGTTCGAGCCCCGCGTCGGGCTCTGGGCTGATGGCTCAGAGCCTGGAGCCGGTTTCTGATTCTGTGTCTCCCTCTCTCTCTGCCCCTCCCCCATTCATGCTCTGTCTCTCTCTGTCCCAAAAATAAATAAACATTAAAAAAAAAATTTATAAGTGAGTAAAATTAACTTAAATAATCAACCAAGAAAGTATTGTGGTTTTAACAGATAGCTGAGTTCTAGATCTGTACTAGAATACTTTTGATATTAAGATTTAGTTTTTAAATCCTTAAACATTTTAGAATGTCGTATTAAGAACAGGAGAATAGGGGCGCCTGGGTGGCGCAGTCAGTTAAGCGTCCGACTTCAGCTCAGGTCACGATCTCGCGGTCCGTGAGTTCGAGCCCCGCGTCGGGCTCTGGGCTGATGGCTCAGAGCCTGGAGCCGGTTTCTGATTCTGTGTCTCCCTCTCTCTCTGCCCCTCCCCCATTCATGCTCTGTCTCTCTCTGTCCCAAAAATAAATACACGTTGAAAAAAAAAAATTTATGGGGCGCCTGGGTGGCGCAGTCGGTTAAGCGTCCAACTTCAGCCAGGTCACGATCTCGCGGTCTGTGAGTTCGAGCCCAGCGTCAGGCTCTGGGCGGATGGCTCAGAGCCTGGAGCCTGTTTCCGATTCTGTGTCTCCCTCTCTCTCTGCCCCTCCCCCGTTCATGCTCAGTCTCTCTCTGTCCCAAAAATAAATAAACGTTGAAAAAAAAATTTAAAAAAAAATAAAAAAATAAAACCAACATGTAATCTCCAGCTCTAACTCTTGCTTTTTAAGTACAGAATGGTGATGGGGGAAATATCTGGTCTGTTTCATCTGTAACTGGGATAACTAAACTCACATTGAAAAATGTAACTAGTATATTTAAAAAACAAATGTGGTTATAGTTTCTATCTGCTCCTTCAATTTCTGACTTTGAATTCCAAATCCATAATAGGAGCCAGATGAAAGTACTGCTTATGTACACCACAGGAATTCTTAAACTCCAGTTATTTAAAATTATATATGTTATAAAGAAAGGATCCCATAGTGAAAAGCAATGATGGTGTTCCAGATGACCAAAGACACTAGAGAGAACAGATTTAACATTATGTTTCAGGAAAATATGTTTATGTCCTCACAAAAAGTTATTAAATAATAAATAATACCTAACTAATACTTAAATAAAACATGGGCCACCTGGGTGGCTCACTTGGTTAAGAGTCCAACTTCAGCTCAGGCCATGACCTCACGGTTTGTGGGTTTGAGCCCCAGGTCGGGGTCTGTACTGACAGCTCAGAGCCTGGATCCTGCCTCCTCCTATTCTGTGTCTCTCTCTCTTCCCCTCCCCTGCTCTCTCTCTCTCTCTTAAAAATAAACAATCATTAAAATTAAAAAAAAATGGGTTCTGTAATCTGCCAAATGAAGCTTGGTTCTATTCTTAAACTTTCCTTTTAACTATGCGATCACAAGGAAAACTACTCAATTCCATAGGCCCCAAATACATCATTTTAAGCGATAGGTATGATTATAACAGCTACTTGAAGAGGGTTGTAAGGATTAAATAAGCTAACACAGGCAAAGCATTTAGTAATGTCTTAACAACATGATCCCTTATAAATACTATCATTGCTCTTGTTGTTGTTAAGGCACACATATTTAGGTAGAATTGCGTAAGAATGGGATTTTATCAATCTTGATTGCGTTCCTTTCGACTTAATTATACTTGCTTTTGTCCATGGTATTATGGAGGGTTACTTTTTGACTTTTACGGCAGTGGGAACTTTTTGACAAATGCCTTGATTACACTGATTCTAGACCACGACACATAGAAGAGTTCCTATAATTGATACACTCATGGAACAATGCCAGGCAGTCATCCTTCTCAGAGCATCTTAAATCTTGAAAGAAAAAAAAATAGGAACTTTTCTTTTAGGGTTCTGTGAAACCCACTTGACATCTCAAAAACTAAGAAAATGTGCATTTTTTTTTGCTCTCTATTTCAAACATAAAATTAATGACTTTGCAGCCAAACTGGTAAGAGCAGTGTCATTTAATGTTTCTGATGAAATAAGAGGGGCTGGGAACAGTGGTGGAATCTTAGCTGCTTAAAGCCTTCTAAGTGGTAAAGCTCTTAATACACTGCTTTACCTCGTGCAGAATTTTAATACCTCCAACTGGAATGCTGATATACCTCAAGGTAGATCTCACTTGTTCTCACATAATCAAAAGCACCTGGTGCCGTGATGGGCACGTGAGAGACCGGCACCCAGGAGCTGCCACCCGCGAAAATGTCCTCCAAAGTCTGATTATTCCAATAGGCTAGTGCTCCTAGTCCCTTATAATGATGTGACTGTCCCCAGCCTGGTGCTGAAGGCAACTTTCTCCAAGGTCACTCAGTAGGTGTATCTTGTTTCTCATGTGTTTACTGTTTTTAGTTGCTTTTAAGCACAGACCAATTATAGCTACCTGGAAAGCAAGTGTCTCTGAGGTTACCTAACAGAGGCGGCTAAGTATCCTTTTGCAAATCCAAGGGAGGGTGGCTGAATCTTCATCTGTTTTCTTAGCTAAGGCATCTATTTGAAATCAAATTTTGGGTTCTTTGTTTCTCTGCCTCAAGGTATCATAATATAAGAAAATGCATGTGTTGTCTTGCTTCTCCCCATCCTTCTTTCTCCTCTTCCCTTATTTCTCCTTTTTCCTGCTTTCTTGAAATTATTAATGGGAGTAAATGACATTCTACAGTGATAACGCCTAACATGCAAAATACAGTGAGCAAATGCATGGAGGATAAAATGTCATAAAAAAGTCTCAAATATATATGCTAGGTACTCTGATCAATTAGTTCTCATTATAAAGATTGTCCTTAGTTTTACTCATACAACAGAATATGGTTTTATTCTTTTTTCTTTTCTTTCTTTTTGATATATGCTTCTTCTTTTGTATATGCTTTTCCATACACAAAATAGCACATGCTTCTGTTAGGATGCCCAGAAAATCCCATCACTTCCCTGAGGAGATCAGCATATACAAAGTGGTTGGGATGCTAGTGTTGCTAAAATTGGAACTCACACAACTGCAAAATCACCTTATCATAAAGAACTCCTTTGCCTTTTTCAAGCTCTTTGACTTTAAATATATCTTTTTCAGTTCTGCATCATTGTATAGTGAGAGAAGCACACACTTTGGGCACAAAAATCTTCAGCTTGAATTCCAATCATATCTATCACTTGCTAGATATATAAACTTGAACATATTACTTAATCCCCCTTGGGCATTTTTTTGTTATTTAGGACATGTAGATAATAAATTCATGCAAAAGAATGATAGGGATTTGAGTGTGTGCATGTACATATGTACATATTTATGATTTCCACAAAGACAAAGGTGAGTTAGGCTCAGAGCCTCTGTGTGAAATAAGATACCCACATATTTAAAATATTTATGTCCCACACAGCATCTTCCTGCCTCACAAAGGTACAAACTGAGCTCAGAGGACAAGTGCTATTGCTGTTTTTGTTTTTTAGTCTTTGGGATATGTGTTTATATGTGCATATGTCTGTGTTTGCGTGCATGTGTCCATCCCTCTATGTCAATGTCACATGGATGCATTCACCTCTGGATTCTTTTTTTTTTTTTTTTTTTTTTTTAAATATGGAATGCTTCACGAATTTGCGTGTCATCCTTGCGCAGGGGCCATGCTAATCTTCTCTGTATCGTTTCAATTTTAGTATATGTGCTGCCGAAGCGAGCACCACCTCTGGATTCTTAAATAAAAATACAAAAGATCATGTTGAAGTTGGTTCAGTTATAGAAACTGTATTCTGAACAAAAGAATATTTGAAGGAATATTACAATTCTATAAATGTAGGGAGAAAAGAAAATATCTATAATTAATTTCTACACTTTCATACAAAAGTTATTTGCAGTTCGGGGCGCCTGGGTGGCTCGGTCGGTTAAGCGTCCGACTTCGGCTCAGGTCATGATCTCACGGTCTGTGGGTTCGAGCCCCACGTCGGGCTCTGTGCTGACCGCTCAGAGCCCGGAGCCTGTTTCAGATTCTGTGTCTCCCTCTCTCTGTGACCCTCCCCCGTTCATGCTCTGTCTCTCTCTGTCTCAAAAATAAATAAACGTTAAAAAAAAAATTAAAAAAAAAAAAAACAAAAAAAACCCAAAAGTTATTTCCAGTTCTTCTGCTTGATTTATTTGTACAAGAAAGGAAGATTGTTTTACTCTTTAAGATCCATACTATAACTGTCTAGTGGAGCCATACAGCATGCTAGTCTGATTTTCTTTACAATGCCAGATGTAGATACAGAGTAAACTGATACTACGTTTGATCTCTGAAAATACTATCAACGGACACCAGCTTGAGGTAACTAAGTATTTGGCGGAGAACTGGTCTGAAGGAACAGACTGTGATAAGATATATAAGAAAGCAGAAACTGGAAGATGCTTACCAAATGGAAGAAACTGGGAGTGTATATGTGCATATTACAGTTTGTAAACACCAAGCATGAAAGCCATTATGCAATGTTTCCACGTGCATGTCAGCTGCAAAACATCACACTCAATCTCAGCCCAAATGTAGCTTTACAATCTTTATCAACATAGCCTTCCAGGGCTCACAACCAAGCAACAACAAGTATGCCTCTAGATAAATCTTGTTTAGGATCATGATTTTCCATCAAGTGTCCTTTCTGCAAGTCCATGCAGTGGAAAAAGAATGGAGAGTATTGAGCCTGTGGGTAGATGATCTGCAGATTTATTCCTACATGATTTCCCTTCCAGAATTCACCTCAACTTTCTAAAATTCTGGCTATGGGCCTTCCCATAAAGGAAAGATAAGGTAAGGCAATGCATGTGAACATGCTTTCTAACTTCCAAATGTCACTAGATTCCTTTGTAGGTATTAAAATTCACTTTCCAGGTTCTTGTTATTATTCTTGTCTTTATTCTTGCCTGAGTTAGGCCCATAGGATCTGCATTGTAGGAGCTTGCCAGATGATTCCAGTCAGCAACTTGAGGATGCACTACATCAACATTCTAGATGCAGGTATGGAGATAAACAATGATGTATAAATATCAGGAAGACAGAGTGGTGATGATGATGGTGCCCAAAGAGGAAGATCTGTGAATTTGGACTCCATGTCCTCTAGAAAAATGTACATTTGTATTCAAATGAACTTCAAAAAAAAAAATCTTACCTGGATGAAAATAACAGTCCTTCTTTGAACTTCTTACATTCCCTTGCATAATTCAAATTTCTTTAGTGCTTGAGGGGAAGTGCTTGGGCATTCAAAGATGAAAGACAGAATTTCATAGGTAAATTTACTCCAACAGAAGCGACATCAATGGCAGTGTAACAGCTGTGCTACACGTCTGCCCCAGCATCCCTGCCACACCTCCTTTTTAGTTAGCTGGAAATCAAGTCATAAAGTTGAAACATCTGCATTGAGATCCTGAATCAGATTCAGATTTTTTTTTTTACATCTGCTTAATATATTGAAGGACAATATGGGAAAAATATTGGTTCTGGTCTCATAAACTTATTCTCATTCACATTCCATTACTGCTAGTTGGTTATTACTGTGCAAAATGCTTCATCTTTCAAAGTCTAAATTTATTTTTCTATAAAAGGAAGGCAGTCATTCTTATGTAGCCAGGTTGTTGAAAGAATTAGTGATGAAAATATTTGTGTGCATCTCTAGAATGCCTTACTCTGTCCCTATCATGAGAGGTTACTGAATTTCCCTTTCTTCTTCTTAATTCCATAGGAGCAAGACAAAGAAAACATTTGTAACTATTCCAAGGTGAAACTATTGAGGATGGTAGCAGGAGAATGATTTGGGAGTTGACTTATCTGTTGGACACTGGCAGGGATGATAACCACATTTGGGTCTCACATTGGGTGATGCAGCATTTCTTCCAAAACATGTCTTCTTGGACATGCAGAAGTGATGAAAATGTTCAGGCTGTTTGGCTCATAAAAAGTTAACGCATGGGAGCAGTCATTCAGAAGCCACATTATTTTATTTTTCAGAACTGTGAGTAAAGAGAAGTACTTAGAAGTGAGAAATAAATAAAAAAGCTCTCAGAAAGTCCTCTTGTCTTCTCTGGCCATTTGTACAAATATTTCTTTACTTTATCAGTGGGGGAGATCTCAGATTCCAATATAACAATTTCCTCACACTACGATGGATGATTCACTTCTACAAAACTACCCTTGTCAATGACATCAGCCTTCGCTTTTCAAGGAATTTATTCACTGTTCTTTCTCTTCCTGATTCCACACAGACCCTGCAAAAGCTGTTGTCTGACTTACACTGTGATTTCAATAACTATGAGCTCTTCTTAACTACTTGGGGCTGATCTCTGCAGGGCCATATTCCTCATGTCCTTTCCTCCTGGTTCTCATAATTATTCAACTCAGGCCAGAAACTGGCATGAAGCAAATCTAGCCTGAAAATAAACTAGAGATGCCACATGGACCATGGCTGCTCTGAAAATAGTTTGTAGGCTGGGTTAGTCCTGAGTCTGATACAGACAGTGAAGACCCTTTATTTCTAACAACAAGGTTTTCAAGATTTGGAAAGAGTAAGATGAGTGAAATGAGAAGAATCCAGAAAAGTAAAGGAAAGGTTATGGGAAGTCAAATTTCATTTCTTTCTTTCCTTTCCTTTTATTTATTTATTTTTTTAAGGTGAAGTTTCTTAAGGTCAAATTTCTTTTAAGTCTCAATCAGGACATTTGAAACTGTGTCTTAAGAATAAATACACTCATATATATATATAGGAGAGGAACATTCCTAATGAGGGCATAGCATCAGGAACAAAACTATGTATCTGAGGATTACTGAGCGCAAGTGACTGTCCCTCCTACAGACTAAATCAGCAGAGCCTAAGAATGGATAATCTCATTGGGGCTACAGAGACTTTATTATATGCAGCCTTGTTCTTTCCATATCCTGTCCTAAAAGTCTGAACCCTAATCTCTATATCTTAAACGGATTTTTCAGTTTTTCTCCAAATCTGTAATCACCACTCGCACATTTTTGGAGACACAGTGGAGACTAGTGTCATTTCAATACCATTTAATACAATCCTTGAGCAGATTTGTCTTGGCAGTCCCTGCCCCACACCTCCCCTTTCATCTAACTTTTCTTGTTAGCTAATGGTATCACCTTTCAGCATCTCTAAAACTAGCCATTCTGAATTCCTAGGCATTGATTATAAATGTATGTTTCTGCTTCAGTAAGGAAATGAGGACACTACATTCAATAAGTAAATGAGGTGATGGTTTGCTGAAGTTTTCAGTTCCAATAAAACAGGGTGAACATTTCTTCAACAACAATTGTATCTATCCCAGTAGAGAAACTTGGCCTTCATCAAGTCCTTCCCCTGTTTATTTAGGAGCTCCACATCACCTCTGAGTTTTAAGCTCTGATATATGGCACTCACAGTATTCTTAATCTTGCCCAATCTACTAGGCATGTCTTTAAAAAAAAAAAAAATATTTTTGAGAGAGTGAGCGAGTGAGCATGAACCAGGGAGGGGCACACAGAGAGGGAGACACAGAATCTGAAGCAGGCTCCAGGCTCTGAGCTGTCAGCATAGAGCCCGATGCTGGGCTCGAGCTCACAAACCTTGAGATCATGACCTGAGCCAAAGTCAGACACTTACCCAACTGAGCCACCCAGGACCCCTACTAGTCATGCCTTTATAACCATCTCCAGACCTAACTTATACTGCAGCCATTAAATAACTTCTCAGCAATAATTAACCAAAGACTGAACACAGTACACACTCTCATATCTTTACAGTTATGTTCGTCAACCCCGAATTCCATTCTAGTTATTCTTTATGTTGGTAACATCTATTTAGTGGTATCTTATGTTCTCTCAGTATCCCTGATTTGAAGCAATTTATTTAATTCCATTCAGATCCGAGTGGTCATTAGGTTTTTGTGTGTCCCCTTGCCCCAACAATTCTATCAACGTTCCACAAGCTTTAATCACTTCTTAACACATACATGCTTTCCGCTATACTTTAAGCACATGAGGCTCTGAAGAGGGTTTTGCATCTTTGTGAAACCCTTGATTCTATCCAGCTAAGGTGGTTTGAATGCATGCATAGATGGGTGAGGACATGATAAAGCCAATCTGAATCACAAAGGGGCTTGAGGGAGTCTCCACAACCAGAGTGTAAATGGGTCTCTCAACCAGAACCTGAAATAGCATTTGTTTTGATTTGCTTTTTAGAAGGAGCCTTTGCAATGCATTCAAGGCCTATTGGCCACACAGCAGTCTGCAAATCACTCTCTAGATGTGTGGACCTTCTAAACCGAAAGCCTGGCTGAAGGAGACGGTGAAACCTTCTGTCAAGGCAAAGAGAAGTTACCTCTCTCTGCAGCATTCTCAGTGAGGTTTTGATTGTTACTGCAAAAGCAGACTGCACATGCAAATCAAAAATGATAGTGAAATAATGTGACAACACACAATAAAAACCCGGAAGTTCATGTGGAGGGCTGAATTGTACCATATGGCTTTGAATTCTTTACCTAGACCCAATAGGGTGCAGTAAGATAGTCATTTAGGCAATGTCCTGTTGTGCCCAGTTATAGAAGGGCATATGGTATATTATCCCACATCAGAGCAATTATGAATTTCCTTGTGTTGATCTTTGCCTCTGTAAAAGTTTTGTTTTTTGGCACAAAGGAGGCTTCAGCAGGGATTTCTTGTTAGACTTCTGTTGTTCTGCTTCTTTGTTTATTATTCACATATAAGAACTAAACTATTCACAAGAAGAACTAAAGTTGAAGTACTTGGCTCACTTATTTCTTACAACACTACAGTTTCAAAAAAGAAAAACAAAAGTGGTTCTTGAGGAAGAGTGACTTCAGTTGTGAAAGAGCTGAGTGTTTCTGACGGTATTTACCTCATATTTTGCCATCAGGAAAAGAGTCTAGCAAATGGAAAGAGACTCAGGGTGTACTGAGTAGGATGAAAATAATCCTACCACAAGAGTGAATAATCATCAGGTGCTTAACTCTATTCTAGGTAGGTTGCATAATTAATCTTTCACTCTCATGTGTTGAATTGGTGTGATTCTTTTTGCCTTATAACCTTCTAGCAGAGCAAATTATTTACTAATCTACTGGATTTGTTATTTATTGACTGTTTCTCTCACTTGTGTATGGAAACTCCACAAGGGAAGGTATTTTGCTGGGTTTTAAGCAACAAAGTACCCCATTCACCTACCACACTATCATACAACATAATAGATGTTCAATAAATGTTTGTTGCATGATTCAAGTAGATCTACCTTGCAAGACAAAGAAGATGAGGATAATAAAGTTTAGATAATTGCATCCATGTTATAAAGTAAGATACCAAATGAAACTGGGATTTTAACTTTTATGTGTGATTGCCAAGAAATCTTCTTTATTCTAGAATGTTGTAGCATATGTCCCAAAAGGAAAATAGCTGTGTTTGCTCCCCAGTAGAACAGTCATTGGATCTTTAGTCTGGGAAAGTTACTTATTCTCTGTGAATATGCAAATTGGAGAAATACAAAGATATAGTTCTACAGATATGAATGGGATATAGATATGGACATAACTATTCATATATACTAATATATATGGTTTCCTTTACTATTTTTAATAACTCTAAAATGTATATAGGCTAGGTATCATGTCCATTTATATGTTCATCTATATCTAATTATAGTAATAAAGAGTACAAAAAAAAAACCGGTTAAGGGATGTAAATCAATGAATCAATAAACTAGATTACCATTCGTTATGGAATCCAATTAGTTTATTGTGTCACTATGAAAACCCCTCGCTCTGACATGTATTAAATGTGTGGCCTTAAACTTATGTGTATATTACTTGTAATATCTTCGAGCCCCAGTTCATCCTATATTAAATTGGGATTATGGAGTCTTATTTATAGGGTCGATAGGTTAATCATATGAGGAAATACAGATAAATTGCTTAGCACAGTACCTGAAACACAGTGACTGCTCAGTGGCATTTATTCCTTTTCACTGTTGCTGTTACTTCATTTTTTTTCTTGACATTACAGCCCTCATTTCAAAATGAATATACCTAAATAAATCCATACAGATTTTGGTCTAATTCTACCTCTAGATTTCCATTAACTCATAGTTGGATTGCAGGTGGGCAAATCTCTTCTGATACCCTCATTCTTACCATTGTTAGATAATTTTTATTTTTTTTCCATTTGATTGGAATTCCAGGAAACAAAGACATGCTTGGTAAATTCTCAGTCACCCAAGTAAAATCCATTTGTTTCTAGTGAAGCAGTACTTAGAAAATAATGGCAAATGATGAGAACAATAGTTAATTTTCAAGTTTCAAGGGTTTGGACACAAGCTGGATTAAAAATTTCAGAGATTGTGGTTTATGGACATTTTTAAGGTTTTTTTTTTAATTTTAAAGGAAAATCGATATGATTTAACATGTATGCAGGTCTATGTGCATACTTTTTAAAAACTTTTATATAAGCTTCTCAATTTTTGATTCAATCTAAAAGAAGAAATGGTCAGCTTTGAGAAAAAAGTATCTGTAAAGGCAAGCAAAAATGCTGAGCATGTTGAAATGCAGACAATGTTCTGTTAAATGCACTTTTCTCTTTCTTTTTTAACGTGAAAAATAGTAATTTATAATAAAAGCTGTATAAACCTAAATATGTCCCCAAAGTTAAGTTCTTGGTAGGTAGGTCTTAAATGTTCTAAAAATGGCCTCTATGTGACATTTTTGCCCCACTTGTCAATTTCTTCTTTATATGGTTTCAGCGGTTTGAGAGTTGAGATACTGCTGCTAGGCACTTTTCAGCAAGTTTGAAGACTTACACTTCCCTGCCCTGCTGTTTTATTTTATCTTCATGATTGCTAAAAGCATGAGGCAAGTAAGTTCTTCTTTGACCACTGGAATCTAGTTACACACTGAAGAGATTTGTGCCTAGGAAGAATACGTATATTCATATAAACATACGATTTTCACAAAACAACGACAATGTATTACTATTTATCAAGCAATTAAATAGAAATTTGAATATAAGGAAGGTTAATATCCTACCAATGGTAGCTTAGTTTCTGTGTCTTTGTGACTGGTTGGCCACCAGAACCCTATCTCACTGGAGGCAGAAAACCAAATGTTGGCTTCTCTATGGGTGACATTTTGGCAATTAGTTGTTTATGCAAATGAATAATTGCAGGTTCAACCCAGCTGGTTACTCAACAATTTGTTAATGTTTGATGCACAGCACACTAAGTATTTTAGCAATTAGAGTCCTGATACAACAATTAATTAAGGTCTCAAATTAAGTCAGGCAAGAAATGCCATTACATTCAAAGAGATTTCAAAGAGTAAATGTTGCTGAAGAAAATTTAAAGAAAACCTCAGGAAAAATGATCTACATTAATATAGAGAGAACTTTGTAAACAGATGACCCATTTCATAAACTTTATTAATTGGGTGATATACATACATACATATATATATATATATAGAGAGAGAGAGAGAGAGAGAGAGAGAGAGATGATGATGATGATGAAAACATTTTCTGATTTAGCATCTACATGAGACCTTGAAATAGATCATTTTCACTCACCTAGAAGAATGTCAGCCTCTGTCCTCACAATCTTTTGTCACATATTAAGTAGTTCGTTAGTTCCTCACACCTACCCCATCCAACAACCCAAACTTAAAACTCTTTGGGTAGCAATAACAACATTGCTCTCTGGATTTCTAAAGAGGAATGGTTATGAACATGCTTTGAGTCTAAAAAGAAGTTTACTTCCCTTCAGGTTGCCTTCCAGACCATACCAAGTCTGCCTTACAAGACTGCCAGACAATATTCCTTCACTGGGTTTCCTAATTCTTTACTTTTGTGCCCACTTTCACATAGGATCTCTGCTTCCTCTTTCTGCCAGCCAGTGAGATAGGTGTCAAGTTGTATTTGAATGCAGTGCCTCCTATATTCTGCATAAGATACCACAAGAGCCACAGATCTCTCCACTGCATCCCATAGCATGACCTTGTTGCACTGCTGGGTTAAAACACATCTTCACTAGCAGTAGTGAGGATGGAAAGGGACAAAGGTAACGGGGAGCAGGACTCTATGAAATATGCCTGTAGAATCATAGCACCTTTTTAGAAATATCTTCTATAATTAAAAAAAAATGGCATAGTTGGTAATATATTCCAGTCCATATGCTGACCTATTATTAAGGAGGAAAATACTAAGATGATAAGGGCTGTTAGGGGGATCTCTTTGAACTATGAAAAAAAGCTGGCAAACATCTAAAATGAAACTAACTGAAGAAGTGGCAGCAGCTATACTCAAAAACTCCCAGGGTGACAGATTGTTTTGGTCACCTCCCCTCCAGCCTATTGTGAAGGCACAGATGCCCACGAGAGGTAGGGAGTTGGCTGATCGTATGGCACATGACACTGGGCAGATGAAATCAAGGGCACCTTCTTAGTCACATACACTCAAAACCCAGGGGGAAGGATTCGCTGCACCATGTCAGGCCCCACAGAGACTGTGGTGAGCAACAGAATGAAAAGCCAGAGCCTTTGAGTGGCAGGATTTGTAGTTACAAGTGAGGAGGTGAATCCTGGTTCTTGAGAAAAGAGAGTTGACTTGTTTGAATAAATCTGCAGGCTAGCAGGGAACTAAGGCCCACTACTCAGACATAAGCAGACACTGTGTCTGGTCCCCATGATAAGGAGGATTGTTTGGCGATGTGACCTTATTCACAGGACCACAGTGAGTAGGGGGGCTTGTGGGTCAGCCATGTGAGGCTGTCCTATTTTAGCAACTATCAAAGCGGCACATTGTGCTGGATCTTAATTTCAAGCCTTACACTACACAGATGAGCAGCGTGTCAGTTTGAGAAGACAACTGTAAATCTTTTTCATGGGTGTGGCTGTGACAACAACTAATGTGTTAGTTGGTCAGAGCGGGACTTTTTTTAAATTTCTAGGACTGCCCCTTAAGCCTTGCAATTGTTTTAAAGTAGCCACACTTGGGACTTTCTGACTGGAAACTGCTGCGTCTCCCATGTTCTGAAAGAACTGAGTGAAAAATAGCAAATCACAAGCTGTGAGTCACCGGTAAGCCTTGCTCAGCCTTGCAGGGTTTAATTTAGATGCCTTATCAGATAACAACCTGCTTTTTGTGTGTGTTTTATTTCCTTTATTTTTATGAAGGCAATAGAACGAGTGTGGGGCCATTCCGCTGACATTAAAATAGCATTTCCATTGACACCATAACAGCAGAAGCACCTGCACTGACACGGTAATGACTTCTGTGGGGCTGTTATGGTGTCTATGGAAGTATATGAGCCACTTCATTGATGTCGTAACACCTCCAGCACCTGCGAAGAGGAGGTAATAGCCTCTCAGGGCTGTTGCTATGGCAACGGAAGCACATGTGGTACCTATGTGGCCCTGCAGCAGAACTTGCACTAATACTTTAAGTAAACCCATGCAAGATGCATTCTTACATACATACCTACATAAAGAGTTTTACACAAATGAGCTGTGGCTTTGACCACACTTTTATTGAATATTGATTAAACACATACTCTATTTTTAAAAATATAATTGACAAGTATATCTGTATCTATACATCTGTATATATGTATAGTTGTACATCTATTGATCTAGATTTATATATATGTAAAGATATGTTACCAAAAGTATCATATTTGTAAACAGACTGTCAAAAATTGAGTGTTAGTGATTTTTGAAATTTATAGAGTTAATGGTAGAAATGTAGAAACATGAAAAGTTACTGGAGTCATCAGAATTCTAACATGACCCAAAGATTCATGTGTCCTTGTATATATACTGTGTATAATTCCCATCCATTGAGTACAGTCAGGATCTATGCATCTGATGGGATGTCAACCTTATGATTACTTTGACACCCATCCCAAGGTGAAGGGATTTCACAGATAAAATTAAGATCCCAAATCAGTTGATTTTGAGTTCACAGAAAGGCAGATTATCCTGTGTGAACCTAACTTAATTAGGTGAAAGCCCATAACAGCAGGACTGGGACTTTTCTGCAAAGCTTCTTGGCTCACAGAAAAGAGCAGGAAACTTCCTGTGAGCCTAGAAAAGAGTTGTATGGCACGGAACCTGGAGAGGTTTCTAGCAGCTGAGAGTGGTCCTGGATCATAGCCAGCAAGCAAATGGGGACCTATAACCTACAATGAAACTGATTTCTGCTAATAACCCATGAGCTTGGGCAAAGACCCCAAACACCAGAAATAAAAAAACTAGTCCATCCAATCAGAACCAGCTTGACTGCAGCCTTGGGAGACCCTGAGCCAAAGGAACAAGGTTGATGAGACTTTAGACCTATAGAAATTGACATAATTAACGAGCATTGTTTTAAGTTTATAGGTTTGTGGCAACTAGTTACATATCAATAGAAAACTAATATAGTTTAAAAAGACTATTACCTATAAATCATTAATATCATTATTTAGCACTTGGAGTATTTCCTCAGTTCTGAAATTCACTTTGGGATCTTTTTTTAAATGACTGAGGTCACCAAATATATGATTACGCATTCTTTAAAATTAACAAAAGTGTCTCTGAAAAGAAGTTCAAAGTCTTCTGAAGTATGGTGATTTTAGAGGCTTATTTTGCTTATGATAAAGTAATATCCATTCATCTTAGGAGACAGAGAAAATAGTAAGATGGCCTAGGATAAATAGTAAATTATTTAATTTGTCAAATTATAAAATCATACATGTTAACTACAGAGAATTCAGGATGTAAAGAAAAAAAGTTAATGATAAGAATAAAGTTACCTCGTGTCCTATGTATCAACTCAGCTTTGTTATTAGGTAAATATTAAAGAGGGAGAAAGGCTAACTGAATTGACATAAAATTAGATTTGCTGGATAGAACTGTACAATCAAAAAGAGGAGAAGGTGAATTTTGGTTCTTAAATATGTGTATACACTAAAATTATCTGCTCAGATTTTTTTTTTTAAATGCTGGTTTCTAAGTCCTGCATCCAGATATTTTGATTTACTTAGTCTAGGGCTGAATCACGTTTATTGTTGTTGTTTTGTTTGTTCATTTTTTAATAAAAATGGGCACTAGCCTCGAAACGGGGTGAGAAAGAGACAGACAAGACAGATAGAATGGTACTGGAATAGAAGAAAATAGATACTGAATCATTCATTAAATAACAGTCTCATGAAGGTCTCAATGAGTGAAAGCTGGCCACATAGAATCACTAAACAGTGCTTCTCAAATGTAATATGCACACAAATTACCTGAGAATCTTGTCAAAATAAAGATTCTATTTCATGAACTCTGGGTGGGAACTGATACTCTGTAACACTCTGCAAAGAAAGCATAAACTTGAAGGAAGGAAGTTATCACTAGAAAACACAAGGCTTGAATTAGCAGTAGTTTTAAAAGGACAGTAGTTTCAGGTAATGACAATTTTCAAAGGTGACCTTAGGTGAGATAAATAAGTAGGACGTAATCACAACATGCTTTGGAGATACTTGTTTCTTTTCCCAAAATCCTAAGTGAGAAGTTCTCAGTACTGTGAGATGGAAGTAGTTCCACTCATCTGGTATTTGCTTCTAATCTCATGGGCAACTGAGAGTGTTTGGAGTATGTTAATGTGTTTAAAAATTTCCAGCCTAAAAGTATGGTGTTGGAGCTCAGACTGTGGTTGCATACACAATTGTCCATTCTTGCATTTCAACATGGATGATACAAAGTCGTGCCTCATAATATTAATGTTAAGAATAAAACATTATGGAAGCCAACAAGTATATTACTTGGAAAAAAATAGGTCCTCAATAAACTTCTGTTCCATGTGTATGTGTGTGTGTGTGTGTGTGTGTGTGTGTATACAGAAGTTGCTCAGACCTCCTGAATTTTCATTTAGAATGGTGACTGTATGTAAATGAGTCTAAGGTTCCAGATGTTGATACGAATTAGTATCTGTGGTTGCAGAATAACATATACTTACCATCTAAATTATAACAACAATTACAGCCTTTGACAGGCAGTTTCGTGAAATCAATAATAATTTCCATTATTTATAGTTCAATGGTTGTTAGAAAATGATAAAGGGAATAGCTTATGTTTGTTAAACAAAGCAGGGCTTGTTTTGTTTTCCATGTATAATAGCAAGCTAAAATAAAATACCTTGCAAGATTTAGGTTTTAATAAATCCTGGTTGCAATATATATGAAATTCTCTCAACATATATCCCAGTAATACATTAATTATATATTTAAAATTATAAAGATCCCTATAAACTCATTCTCCTCAAGAATTTTCTATCCAAAGTTCAGCAAGTTTTTACATGTGAAAATGTACAAAAGTTTCATTTATTGATTAGACATACTTCGGGGTTGTTGAAGTCTAGAGACGAGGCATATTGTGGTCAGCTCCACATGGGTTTTCTCTAGATAACACAGCCATATAAATTAAAAGACTTAACAAGAGCTCTTTCAGAGTCCAATATTGGGCTTTCATTAAGGATAAATGGAATGTAGACAAAGGACTCTCTCTGAACCATTTTATTCTAATAATTTTGAAGCTACTTAGTGGGACCCGTAGGAGCTGAGATTTTTTTTTTTTTAATCTTTAAATATGTGCTGTGCTTCTCTGAGTGAAAATCCATTTCAAAGTTATCGTGGAATAATGGGAATTCAGACAGATGTGAATCTGAATAGTTGCTATGCTGCTTATTAACTGTTTGGCCTTGGGAAATAAACTTTCTGAGCCTCAGTTTCTTCATTAGTAAGATGGGGGTTACAATACAAAAATTTGTTGTGGTAGTGTTATTATTGCGTTTAAATGACCAACCTTAGTAGATGCTTTAGTTTGTGAGTTAGTTTGTTTTAATTTCTCCCATTCCCCAGATCCTTCCTATGACCCGGGATCATTTTTCTTCTTGTGTTTGAATGTCCCAGAGGGATATGGGGAGCCACATACTGGCAGAAAGGAGGGCTGTGGTTCTATCATCTGTGCTGACACAATCACAGAGACAAGCGGGTCTTCCTCTACAGCGACATGGATGAAAACAGATATTTGTAACAAATTGAAAGGAAATGCATTTAGGATTATAAAAATGTTTCTAAAAGAAACAAAACAAAAACAGAGAATCCCTAAGTTGCCAATAGGATAAAAAACGGGAATGGGCAAAAAACACAAAGCATGTGTAAATGTGGAATAAACATGGCTGAATCACAGTTGGGAAAAAAAATATTCAATTTAATTCATTTACCCAAAAATATTGGGGAAAGCCTACTATGTGCCATATAGCATTGCAGGTGTCAACCACCCAATAAATAAACATGTGTGATTACTGTCATCAAATATAATAACCCATTTTAAAGTATACACGTATAAATAATAGATATTACAAAGATTTCATGCAAAGGTTGCATTCATGAAGTTGTAAATATAATTCAAATCTTGCCTGGTTGAAGAAGTAATTTTGTAATAACTATAATCTATTTTTGCATTAATATTTTTTATTTTCTTGGATTTTGTTAAATGATTTCCAATGTGGATTCACCTAACAGTGAGGTACATTATATAATATGTTTGGTATTTCATAGCATCATATCTAATTTCCTTTCTTAACTTATTACTATTTCAGTCCACTTTTCAACACTTAAAATGGCTCCTCCACTTGGTGAAAACATTATAGAGAATAAAATGTTATTGAGAATAAAATTAAGATTTGGAGAAGTATCATAATCACTGTAAGAAGTGTGTACTGAGCAAAAGTCAAACAATACTGAACAAGTTTGGTAAATTTATCAAGTTAGCACCTGAAGAAGGACCACAGTGTGGGAAATGGCACAGTTTACGGTCATTTTTTTTTTCTGGCTTGTAATTATAACCTGAGATTCTTAATCAATTCTAAATAAAACCATGTAATTTGTATTCTTTCAAATGTTGTTTACAGGAGTATCTCTGTTGTGATCTTATATTGTTCTATTTCAACCCTGCATGTTTCTAGCTTGAATAAAATGACTCCACATTGTACTGTAAACTAAAGTATACACTAAAGTATAACATACAAAGAAAGTGCAATAATTGAGAAGGTGTAGGCCAGAGGAACACAGAACTAAATTGCGTGACACAGGACAGGGGTGTCTGAAAAGACTCAGTGAGGGAATCAATGTTTAAAGTGCTATCTCAGAGTTGAAGATACTATTTTTTTAAGTGTATTTATTTATTTTGAAAGAGAGTGAGAGAGAGAGCACAAGCAGGGGAGGGGCAGAGAGAGAGAGGGGGAGAGAGAATCTCAGGCAGGCTCCGCACTGTCAGCGCGGAGCCCAACATGGGGCTCAAACTCAGGAACCGCTAGATCATGAACTGAGCCAAAATCAAGATCAGACGCTTAACCAACTAAGACACCCAGGTGCCCCAAAGATGTTATTTAAGGTGATAGAAAACAAAAGTGAAATACTATTTTATATTGTAGGGGAGGAAAAATATCTTTTCCTCTACCCTTTTAAGCTCTCTGCTGGGATCTCTATAAAAAAAGACAGATTCACAAAAGAAAGAAAAAAGACATACAGATTTATTTAATATAAGTTGTCCATGACATGGAAGTTGAAACAGTTAAAAGCAAAAGTGTCTGTATGCTAGTTTTGATGAAGAGTGGAAAGTCATAGAAAGATATGATAGGACCAAATGTTTGGGTTAAGTGGAATAAATAAACTAGAGGAAACTTAGTAAGGCCTGCTCATTCAGATTCCTCTCTGTGTACCTTTGTCTTCAAGATAAGGATGTTCTATTCCCCTGGGTAGAGAAAGGGCACCTCTCACTTAAGAGTTTTGCAACCTGCTTCAAGTTTTAGTAGGCATGTGGCTACTACCCTTGTTATAGCCTCCTGGCTTCTGATTGAGTGAGTGCCTGTCTCCTCAAAATAGCCAAAGATCCAGCTCTCCCCTTCAAAGCTTCCCAGAGAGCTCTCTGGCTTCATGCTTCATCCAGTCTCAGTTTTCAGCAACTGTCTTGAGGGGAAGATATAGCATGCTTGAGGGAAGGTCTTCCCAGATAGGTCTTTATGTCCTAGGCATTATAAGACTGCTCATGGGTTTACTCTGCCTTTTAGATGCATTCAGGCTACTTCCCAAGACTCCTGTGCTATCCCAGGAGGCAGTAAATGTCCTGTGGGGAGTGCTGGCCCTGTGCCTCAATCCCTGAATTTCTAGGTGTGTGTTCTAGTCTCCAGAACTAGTAGAAGGACTGCTGGTTTCTCCCAGTGGGCTGGGCCTGGGAAAAGGAGGGGATAGGTACATGCCCTCAGAGTCAGGAGGGGCATAGCTGATGAACTTGGACTTGTGGAGGCTCTTGCCTTACCAGAATTTATGTTTATGGTATCCTTATAGTTTCCAGTTTTTGA
Source organism: Herpailurus yagouaroundi (assembly GCF_014898765.1). Lineage (NCBI taxonomy): Eukaryota > Metazoa > Chordata > Mammalia > Carnivora > Felidae > Herpailurus > Herpailurus yagouaroundi. Next base: position 15,335,189 of record NW_024412421.1, read on the forward strand.
TGCCTTCAAAGTATGGATTCTTTTTTTTTTTTTTGGCAATATGCCCAGAATTTTCTAGTAGTGCAAAGGAAGTGCTACTCTGCCACAAGCTAATACATCCTGCCTGGAAACAGAAGTCCTCATCCACCTTTAAAGACTGAGATATTCAGGGTGGGAAATAACAGCATAGATTTAAGGTAAAAAGTTGGACAGAGTATCCTCAATAAGGATACAGATTTGCAGTATTCTTTGCTCAAGAATATTGAAAATATTATTTTTCTTCCTATGACAAGTTACCAAGTTGGATTTCTTGGAGTGAAGGCAAATGGACGTGGAATAACAGCAACGCTTGTGACTCAAAGTCAAATATCTTTCCTGAGACTCAGATCTCTCCATTGTAAGACAGGATAAATAGCTTTCGTGTTTGCTCTTGTAGAGACTACGTATCAAATCATGACAAGGTTCTGAGAGCAAATTTGATGGTGATCGCCTCTCTTAAGACATTATGTTGTAATAAACAGTAACTCACATCCTATGGGAGCATATTTTAAGTTGATCTGGGATTTGCATAGACACTTACAGTAAGCTATAGGAGATTAATTTGCTTTTGGCACATACAGTAGGTAATCGATACTGATTTGGTGACATTCAAAGCATTCCATTTTGAGAGTTTCATTCTGTAAGACTTCATACTACTTTGAGGAATTCACTGTATCAAAATTGGCAAATTTCTGCAGGAGAAAAATTAGCCTGGAAGGGTTTCCCAATGCCCTTCTAGATATTCAGAAAACAAAGAACCCAAAATATTGCTGAGTGCCAGTCTACCACGGGCATGATGGATTCTTTTCCAATCTTACAAAATAAAACTCTACAATCTTCTACAAATAATGAAAGTACTAAGATTCCAGTGTTGTAAATATTACAATTTTTTTTCATTATTACTCTATGTCTTTTAATTTGTATATACCTATGATGGCTGGATTACTGTTCAGCAAATCTTCACTCCCTTTCTTTTTCTGTAGTGGACAGAGTTTACTACCCAGGCCCATTAAGTTCACATACAGGAAAGCAAGTTACTTTGACCAGTGAATATGTCTCAAGTACAGGCTATTCATGTGTTTATACGGTTTGGCTGGCATTGGCCTCCATCATAAGAAGAGAATGTATTGGTAAACCACTGCCCCTTCAATCTGGCCCAAGAATGAATACACATGGAACAGACCTAAACCCAACCTGCAGTCTGAAATAGTTCAACTCCTCTAAGTCCATCCTAGAAAACCCAACACATCACTAACCTGCCAATTCAGGAGTATAATTCAAATTTGTGTTTTTGTAGGCCACTTAGTGGGGTTGGATTATTATGCAGCCCTATTATTTCAATAGCCAATCAATATAACTAAAAATGTGTGTGTGTATGTGTGTGTATGTGTGTGTATGTATGTGTATGTATATGTGTATGTATATATACACATACACATCATATATATATATACATTATATATATCATATATATACATCTTGTGTGTGTGCGTGTGTGTGCATATATATGTATATGTGTATATATATATGTATATATATATATATATATATACACACACACACACATATATAATTTTTGCTATTGTCCACAGATGTCATGTCTCCCTATAAACACAACCGACTCAGCTAATTAATTAAACACCGGAGAGGTGCAATGCAGGCTCCCATGTAGAGAAAACAAGGCAACATGGATATTGGAGTTTTTGTGGCCACTCTTTATATTTACCAAATTAGGGATGAAGATGTGCAATCTTCCCATTAAAAAGCTATGTCAGCATGCCAGCTGGCTCAGAGCCATGATTTAAGGGAACAGTAATGAATGAGGCAGAAGTAAATGGCCACCATCTGGGTAAAGCTCAAGTGAGCTTGTTTGGACAAGGCTCCAGGGTCAAGTAAATGAAACGGACTTTAATTTCAAGATGCAGCTGTGAGTGAATAATTCCCCACTCCTGCAAGCCATTGCAGGTGTGGAAAGCCAGCAATATGTTTTCAAATGGGGTGGGAGGCAGTTGTGTCTTGAAGGCACTGGCAGTTGTCGTGTCTGAAGAACCACGTGAAGTGGCCCTTCAGCAAGCACCGAGAGATGGGAAGGTGTTATTAGAGCTTGCCTGAGCCAAAAGAAACAGCATGAGGGTTACACTAGAAGTATGTTTCTATAGGGCTTATTAGAACATGCTGATTCTTTTTTCCTCTGCAACCTGGAACACAAAGAATACTATTTTATTGAAATGCCTGCATTGCTAGGGTTTTGTTGTTAAAGTATTTAAATTGGAGGAGAAAACATAGCTAAGCATATGGATCCTGCTGATTAATGTTTCCCTCTGGGGCAATTGGGCTCCATGAATTCTGAAATAACTTGGGTTGCTAGAATGTATTGAATACTTTTCAAAGGGAGGGAGATATTGGATTTAACTGAAAAAAAAAAAAAAGGAGCAAAATTGGGTCCAGGACCACCTTGTGTTAGCGTTCATTTTCAAAACATTTGACATTTGACTTTGGGGTTTCTAATTTTGTCCTATTATGTGGTCCACCAGCCTGATGATCTGCTCAGAAGAACAGTTAATGGCCTAAAAGAAAACATCCGTGTCCCCTAAAAAGCCATGTGTGTATATGCTATAGTGGCTGACTGGACTGCATGGAATGGAATGGAGAATAAATGGTTAATGGCAGCTAAAAATAATGTGATTTACCACACCCCAAATTGTGGGAAATGATTTCTAAAATTGGACTACTCACACACACCAGTGAAGAATAATTCATTCCTTTTGCCTAAGGCATGAGATGGCTTCTGGTGAGGGTAGGTGGAATAGGGCTGTTAGAGAAGGTTGCCACTTCGAAATCCTTGAGCAGGAAGCTTAGGGAGCTGTCAGCTGACTTACTACATTTAGAAGAGGTGGGAGCAAAGCAGCACCCTTTGCCTAAAACGTGTGCACAAAAGTAGATGAGGCAAAGGAGGGGTAAGTGAGGTGCCCTGTCCTAAAATATAAATATTTGATACAGGAATCCATAAAAGACATGAACAGACCATTTAAATAAAGATTACCCTAGAGGTTAGAGTGGGAGAGAGCCAAAGCATAAGACACTCTTAAAAACTGAGAACAAACTGAGGGTTGATGGGGGGTGGGAGGGAGGGGAGGGTGGATGATGGGTATTGAGGAGGGCACCTTTTGGGATGAGCACTGGGTGTTGTATGGAAACCAATTTGACAATAAATTTCATATATTGAAAAATAAAAAAAATTTTAAAAAACAAAAAAAACACAAATATATACTGAGAAAAATAAATAAATAAATAAATAAATAAATAAATAAATAAATAAATAATACCTTTAGTAATCAACTTTTCCAATAGCTCCAGGCATGTCTTTGTGCAACCTGTCTTCACTACTCTCCTGGTATTGCCTGCTTCCCTCAGAGCATGTTTGTATCGGACGAGAATTTTGTTGGGAGCTCTTTGTGGATCACTGGCATCAGAGTTCGCACAGAGTGGGAGTAATGTTACATTCATGTCTGCCTTCTCAATGCCTAGCACAATGCCTTGCTATACAATATATTGTAGGTACACAGTGCACGTTTGTGGATTTGAAGGGAAGGAAACATACTAGTACTTTGTAAAATTAAACAGGATTTATATAGCTATCATATTACAAAAAAGTCCTGTCATCCAGTATAAGAATGTATGGGGAGAAATAAGTCCATATTTGTTAGTGGTATCTGTGTAAATTGGTCCAATCTCTTTGGGAAAACTGGCAATGTAGACTAAAACAATATAAAAATACACACATGTTAGACTAGTAATATTGCTTCCTGAACTTAGCCTAAGGGAGTCATCCAAAAAAAGAAACTAAATTTGTACAAAGATGTATCCACTGAATATACTTTCAAAATAAGAAAAAATATGAATTAAATTATATTCATTTGATCAGGTAGGATAAGAAGTACTGAGAACAAATTGTAAAGGATGTACCAACATTGAAATGTGTGAGTTGTAATACTAAATTTAAAAATATTATGCATGCAAAATTTCTAATTATGCAAAATTGTGAAACAAATACATAATGGCTGAAAGTAATATATTACAAGTAAAATAATTCTGAGATGAAGCATTTTACTGGTGGAATTTTTACTATGATTTCAAAATTTTATGTAACCTATAGTTTCACTATGATAAAAAAAATTGAAAATAAATTAAAATATATTCAGTAGTTTCCATAAAGTACAAAGAACTATGCTAACACTGGTTTGGAGTTTCTGCTTTGGAGAAGTTTATTGTATAATAAGGGATTTAGATATATCAAAATATTATAATAAATTAGTTAATCATAACTACTATTGTCCAGAATTCTGCACAGGGCCGCTTGGGAAGGCTATGAATTCTCTATGTAGGCAGGAAGTCTGGTGGGAAGGTGTTAAATAGGATGAAATACCCAAAGAGACAGTCTAATAAGATCATTATTTTTTACTTTTTTTTTTTTAATTTGAGATTATTTTTTCTTCCAGGTAGACAAAGTGGCTTTTTGTATCCAAAGCAGAGGTTCTAAGGTTTGGAGGCAGAATTATAATAACGAATTCAGGTAGAGGGTGGAAGTTGCCATGGCAAGGGTAAGTATAAATCCTAGGTTAAAAAATTAATCTTACAGTTGATAGGAAGTCAACAGAGGGCTTTCAGAGGAGAATCTGTATATTTTTATGGGATAATCATTCAGGTATGGCCATAAGAGGAGACAGAGGAGAAGCTCAGGAAAAACAAAACAAAACAAAACAAAGTTTATTATATTCACAGGTTCTAGACACAGGAGGTAAGGCACACCAGACAGAGCCACATGGGAACGACATCTGGGTGATCAGGAAGCAGAGGACAGAAGCAAGTGGGAAAGCTTTGGATTAGAGCCTTTACTGGGGTTTCTGCAGGGACAAGGGAGGTCAGAGTGAAGGGTTTAAGGATTGCCTAGTTTGAATAAATTTGGAGGATTTTGGGCTCTGGAGATGGTCCCTTGTTGCCTGGTACCTGGTTTGGGGATGATTTAGGCAGAGGGATATTGGAGTGCATACACCAGATGGAGGGGGTAGGACTTTGTACTGGTTAGTTTGCACATTAAAGATATGTTCCTGGTTGGGTCCTTTACTACTCCTAAGAACGGCTAGCCCTAGGAGCAGTGTGGTCTCTCCTCAGCCAGACAGGGTTTTTAAAGATGTCAAACATCAAAATACACAGATAATTTAAAATACTTACAATACAGGGAATAAAATACATTTAAATATTATAGGGAGAAGAGAGAAGAAGACATATTGTTCTACTTTATCAGTTAACGAATTTATCTGAGCTCTAGGTAGAATCATTGAATCTTGCTCTCAGATTTCTTTGGATGCCTTCATCATTTATTCTAAACTGAAGACTCATATGACATTGGCACAGACTTAACTGCACCAAAATTCATTTCCACGATTTATTTTAAAATAAGATCTATTTTTTAAGTTTATTTATTTTGAGAGACAGAGCAAGTGGGGGAAGGGAAGAGAGAGAGACAGACAGAGAATCCCAAACAGGTTCCATGCTGCCAGCACAGAGCCTGATGCAGGGGTGGAACCCATGAAACTGTGAGAACATGACCTGAGTCAAAATGAAGATTAGGACCTTTAATCTACTCAGCCACCCAGCTGCCCTTAAAATCTATTCTGTTCACATTTTAAAGCTAATCCTGGATGTAAAAGCAAAATGTTCTTTTTAACAGAAAGGAAAGGGAGTAACAAGTATCTCCACTAGACTTTGTTTTGCATTTAGAATCCATCTTTTTGTTGTAAATGACATGAGCCAACCATTTAACAATCCAGTAATGATTAGCACTTTTTATGAACAGTCAGGTGATAGAACATCATGGACTCAAGGAGAAATGGTCTGAGCTACGCCACGTTGAGTCAAAGGGCTAGAATAACATTAATTACCAGATATAAGTTGATGATTTATCCTCAGGGAATTAACCAACATTATTGTACATTAATGTTGTACAATTACATTATTCCCTATTCTCCAAAGAACAGCCAGATAGTTTTTAATTCTCATTTTCCATTTAAAAAAACCCTGAATTTCAAAGGGTTAATTAGCCTAACCAAGCTTGACTAGTGTAATGTACAAATTTTGCCTCAAATCCAGCTCCTTTAAAACACAAAATCCAATTCAATGCTTGTGATATACTTGCTGAATTGTACTGTAATCTCCTTAAACTACAGGAAATACTCATGCATCTGTGCCTTGATGTAGGCATCAAATGTATGAATGGTACTGTTCCAGGAGATGCATACACAACTCATTTCATTAAATTAAAAAATTAAAAAAAAAAGTATGTGACATGCTCGAGAATCTGGTGAAAGGAGATGAATGAGACCCTGTGCTCGTAGACTGCTTGATCTGGTGGAGTGACTGATATGTAAATAAATGGTAGAAAGGTCTTGAGGAGCAGAAGGAAGTAATATCAGTCATAGCAGGTGTGATGCGATTATTTATGATGGACAGATGTTGTCCAGATGAGAGAGTCATGATTTCCACTTGGAGGACAGAGAAAGAGATAAGAGCACATTTTAAAGGGGGAATGATGCCCTACTAGATTCATCCATAGTCTGCAATACAATTAACCACTGCTGATATATGGCCTTAGCAAGGGCCATGCACTTAGCCTCTCTCCCTTTGTCAACATCACTCCAGTGAAAAGAAACAACATCTCATTCTGTGATGAAAATGTGGTCCCTTTACTGCGTGAGATTAGTTCATGTGAGCTGACAGTCTGGCACTCTGCATCCATTTTAGGAATGACTGGAAATTATTCCATTGGGAGAACCTTGGATGAAGGATTGGTTGGGGATGCTGGCGCTTGCCCCTCACAACCAGGCATCCCTTTTCAAATCCTGGTTGCCATAACAACCAGATAGCACTTTTGGTCCCAAACACAACAGAGTCCTTTATGGTGATGATTATTATTAGTCAGTTTGCACTCCAGGCAGAAATCTGATTTACTTTCCCTGAGGAAACTTACCATATGACATGCAAACTGTCAGAGAGAGAATAATACAAACTGGAAATATGGAAGTGCTACAAAATAAAACGTGTGGGAAAATACACCTTGTGAGCCCTTTATTATTTTTAAATGAAAAGTTGTCAGATTATTCAGCCCGGAGTGTGAGTTACCTGTGTCATGCCTATGAGCTATATAACAGTGATTGTGAAGGCCGTGCTCCTAGATTATCTATTAGGGAGTGTTTGACAAAATGTGACACCTGAAAACTTTGAAGGCGCAGGGATTTTTGACATTATGTTGTAGACCTATTGATTGAAACTGAAAATACTTAAAAAACGAGGTGTTTTCCCTTGAACGCCAGTCAGAATGAAACCTATGCCTGGCTTCCTTTGCAACAACTTAAGAATGTAAGAACGAATTTCGCTCTCAAAATGAAAGTGCTCAGTGATTATGAATAAGGTATCCTGCTGCAAATGTGCTACTTCTGAAAAGTAGAACTTAAGTAGTCTTCCTGGTCAAACGTAGCCAAACGTTATTTTGACCTTCAATGAGGTTTGCCCTTCAGGCCTACCCAGGAGAGGAAAACTTTTTGGAATCTCTTGTGTAGAAAAAAAAAATTGCATCTGCTGTACCAGCCAACTATTTCCTTGTGGCATGTTTATCAGTAATGTGCCCTGCCCAGCAAAATTGTGTCCTTGAACCAGGGATATAAAATGATACTATTAAGGGAGCCAAGCCAAGTCTGGTCAAAGAAAGCCATTTATTTTCACTGACCCAGCTGGTCAAGTGAATTTAGGTTCAGCAGCTTGGCTCACTTGAGAATCAAGCCCTGCCATCATGCCTGTAATTACAGCTTGAAAGTGATTTCCAGCAAGGAACATCGAAAAGGAAACAGACTCTCCCTGGCAATATTACACTTCAGCACAAGACAGTTGGTAAGGTGAATAGGAAGCATACAGGTTCATGCGATTCACATTAATAAAAAACACTCTCTATAGCTATCAGTCGGCTTTTTTACATAGCAAACCATCCCAGACTTAGTGGATTGGCAGAATAAACATTAACACTTTGTTCAAACTTCTGTGAATTGACTGGGCCCTTCTTCTAGTCCAGGCCCGCTCATCTGGGGCCGGATGATCTGGGATGGCTGCACTTAAATATATGGGACTTCAGCTGGGTGGCTAAGATGGACGGGGCCTTTCTCTATGTGGTTTCACATCCTGCTGAAGGCTAAGAGGAGCTTCTTCATACGCTCTTGGAAAGGTTCATTGCCTCAAGAGTGGGCAAGCTCCATGTAGACCAATTTCCATCTTCTCCCTAAACTGTGTTTACTAATGTTGCATCAGCAGATGCAAGTCATATCCCTGAGTTGAAATTCAAAACACGGCAAAATAGACAATATCTTGATGAGAAGCTGAACAAAGCATTTGTGGGTTTTGTTTTCAATGTACTTCAGCATTTCTACTCTACTTGAGGGTTACAAAATGACTGACGTGCTTTAGTGCTCAATATTTTAGTGTAGTTTTCCATGATTTTTCTTTCGTATAAAGAATGTGAATGCTTCCAAATGCATTAAACGTGGAAACAGTTACAGCAAGTTTACCAAGGTTAAACACATAATTATAACTGCCTCTATAAAATCTCAATCGCATGATTTGAAAATTGAGCAGTGGAGTAACTAGGATTAGTTGGGTTTATCTTCATTTTATTTTGTTTTATTGTTCTATGTGACATAAAATAATTCTATAGTCTGATCTATTTCCACCACAAAGGTTACCTGTTTTGGCAGGATGTGACAATATTTAGGAGAGGCTGAATGGAACATTCTCTTGCCCTAATTTGAGATCATCAACAAATATTTACTATTATTCTCATCAGCTTCTTGTACTCATGAGAGATATAAGACCCTGTATTGGGAGGTTGTGGAAAAACAACCAATTCCCCTAGCAATCAAGCCATCCATTCTATATGTAAAAATTACCCACCCACCCACCCCCACACACAATAAATAAAAATAAAAAATAAAAATCACCCCAAATTTAGCAGCTTAACATATAATCATTCATTTTCTTTTAATGTTTCTGTGAGGCAGGCTTTAGAAATGACCCAACTGCAAGTTTCCAGCTCAAAGTCTTTGATAAGTTTGTGTTTAGAATGTGGCTGAGGCTACAGCAATTTCCAAAGCTTCTTACTTTACATGATGGGACCCTGCACTAGGAAGCTGCCACGACTGGGACCTGGACCTGGAACAACTCAGGCTCCTTTACTCTCTTTCTGTCTCTGTTTCTTTACAGAATCTTTTCAGCATGGCAGCCTTAGGGTGACTAGATTTCTTGTATGGAAACTCAGGACTCCAAAGGCCTCCAACAGAGAGACAGGTGGAAAGTACATCATCTCCTTCAACCTAACGTCAACACTGTCACAGCATGGCTTCTTGTATATTCTGTTAATCAAGGCAGTCACAAAGGTCCAAACAGATTCAAGGGGGAAGGACACAGACCCCAACTCTTGTCTATCAAGACAAGACTCTGGAAAGGCATGCAGGGCTGGAAATAATTTTTGGTCAAAGTTGGAGAAGTACACCGAGGGAAATTTCAATTTTCTGACATGGATCTTTAGTATTTCCATCTTAATTTTCTTGGGAAAGGTTCTGATAATATTATTACATAGATTTCACTTCTCCTCAAGCATTTCAAGGTTACCATTAATATTTGTTTTGTGGACTTTAGTATCTTTTGGGTTCAATCATAGAAAAACCTGAGAAAGGAGTTGAGTACAGAAAACTTTTTAGGAAAATAATCCTAAAAAACAGAAGGGAGGGACTGAGGTGAAATAGGGAAAGAGGAAAAACCAGTGCAAAGAAGCATGGTAGGTTACTACCACTTTCAAACGTGCCAGAACATTTTGAAAAGACTTATGAACTCCCTCTCAGAGCTAGGCATTTAGCTAAAGAATGTAACATATATTCATTAGCGTTGGTTAAATGTGGTCTCAGTGTCATTAATTCCTCTGCCTTTCCGGCTTGTTCATGCAAGAGTGTCTCATGAAGTCCACAAGTATCCCACATAGGGCATTTCGAGAAGCATCCGAGTGGGAAGCAGGAAGTGTGCGAAGTGGGTTCAAGGTAAAGTGCTTTGGGCTGCACTCAAACCAAGCTGGTAGAAGACTGCTCAGAACTGGTCACTGAGGAAAGAAGTATGGTCGAGATCATTTGTAGTGGTGCATGAGAAATAGAAGACGCATGTTCATTCAAGCCAAAGAGAATCAAATGCTGAATGAGAACTGTGGACAAGCTACTGTCCTGAGAACTAGACTATGGGAATAGAAAGGAACTAAGTACATTTGCACAGTCTGGAGTGATAAAGTTCCAAACAAACAGGTCATTACAACAAAATAAGTGATATGAGAACAATACAAGGTGTATTGACGCACAAGAGAAGCATAAAACAAGTGTATCAAGGAAGATAATATAGGATAGAAAAGCCTTCATGGAGGGTTGATTGATGCCTCATTAAATTTTCAACAGCAAAAACAAACAAACAAACAAAAAAACAAAAAAACCACCAATTTTCTGAATGGGGCATGGGGATAAGAGGAAATAGGTATTTCAGATAGGCAGTAAAAAAGGGGATAAAATTCATGAAGACTGTATATGAAAAAGCAAATTTCTAAAGCTTTGATAAACCTCAGGACACAAATTTTACATACAAGTACACTGACATTTACTGAAATTTGTCATTTGGCCAGTTGTGACAAAACCTCAGAAATCCTGTGTCTTCTTTCAGTTTTTCTTTTCTATTTAATTAGGTTTAACAAAGAATAGTTTTCAGTAATTTATTAAAAAATATAGCCTATGCCACTATTTCTTTTTCTTTCCTATTAGTGCTTATTATGTTCATTAACAAGTTGAATCAATCTTGCTTTGTCTTGGTTTTCTTCTTATTGAAGCGATTATAAAATGTAAACAAGAATTTGTAGTGAATGTGTTTTTCAGTGATCATTTATTAGAAAATCATTTCCCCCTAGTTAGAGGCATGGACCAAATTTCAGTTCTTAAATCATGCAGTTAAGTTAATGTAAACTGTGTTTGAAAAACCCTGGATATAATAGCAACCTTAGAAAACCTTAGAATTAATACCTCTGACATAGGGGTCAGGAATGTGCCAAGAAGACAGAAGCAAGACAGACTTGGTAGAGACACAGCACTGGGGAATAGCATGTAAGACAAAGGGTGTGAACAGAGAGAAATCGGCTTCTGAATCATCCAGCAGTCAACACTTTAGGAAACCAATGAAGACACTTTTCATAAGATTCTTCAAGTAACTTAGGCAAATATATCAGAGAAAAGACATGTTAAGGTTTTACCACTGAATTCTTGATCCCCACATTAACTGATACTGTTCAACAATTTTCCGGAGAGACAGCTCCTGCTGGTCAAACATGTGATTTCTCTAAGCATTCTGTCATTCTCCTGTTTTTGGGTTAATGGATAAGTTCACCTTTAGAAAGAGCTTTGGAATGGAACAGGGGTTGATTTTTTTTTTTAATTTTGTAATGTTTTTTATTTATTTTTGAGAGAGAGAGACACAGAGTATGAGTGGGAGGGGCAGAGAGAGAGGGAGACACAGAATCCGAAGAAGGCTCCAGTCCTGACATGGGGCTCGAACTCATGAACCGCAAGATCATGACCTGAGCTGAAGTTGACACTCAACCAACGGAGCCACCCAGGTGCCCCTGATTTGGTTTTTTTTGTTTTTTTTTTTAAGCTAAAACACTAGAAAAGCACTTCAAATCACTGGAGTCACTGTAGCCAAAGTGAAAATCCAGATGAATTCACCACTTTTCTAGGAGTAAGGTATAACTGGGGAGTCTTTCAGAAATTTTAATTTTGTCTTTTAAGTATTTATGGATCTTTGGACAAGGAATAGCTGTGCCAAGAAGGAAAGGGCCATTATTCAGATCCTGGGGAAGACAAGAGTAGGACATTGGTGATTATGGACCCTGTAAAACAAAACAGAAGCTAAAAAAAGCAAACTGAGATAAAGTAGTAAGTTTAAAAGGCCATTTGACAAGGCACAAAGCACGTGAATGTAAGTGGGGAATTAACGGCTCTTTGGGGGACCCAGTGGGGAGATGCTGTCCAGTGCATTATAACAGGAACAAAGAAAAAGGGAATAAGCATGTTTTTGGATATGCTTGGTAAACTTTGTTTTCTGTCACAGTGAAGATATGGAGGCAATGTAGTATCATGTCAGCTGCTCCAGTCCACAAAGCCATAAACTAATACCAAATCAGATAATCAAAGCATGCTCAGTTCTGATTAGTTCATCCATTCTGAGCATCTACAATGTCAACAGAAATAAGTACTACTTGACTATTTCATGCCATCCAGGCACTTTGCTTAAGACCGAGGTTAAAAGAGAAATTAAGTATGATGTAGTCTCTACACTTGTATAATTGACCATCTATTTTTATTTTTTTATTTTATTGTTATTTTTATTTTCATTAAATTTTTTTTTAATGTTTATTTTTGAGAGAGCTAGAGACAGACAGAGTGCAAGCAAGGGAGGGGTAGAGAGAGAGGGAGACACAGAATCCGAAGCAGGCTCCAGGCTCCAAGCTGTCAGCACAGAGCTCAACACGGGGCTCAAACTCACGAACCGTGAGACCATGACCTGAGCCAAAGTCCAACCCTCAACCGACCGAGACACCCAGGCACCCCTATTTTTATTTTTTTAATGTTTATTTATTTTTGGGGGAGAGAGAGACAGAGCATGAGCAGGGGAGGGACAGACAGAGAAGGAGACACAGAATCTGAAGCAGAATCCAGGCTCTACATTGTCAGCACAGAGCCCAATGCGGGGCTTGAAACCATGAACCATGAGATTGTGATGTGAGCCAAAGTCGGACACTTAAACGACTGAGCCACCCAGGTGCCCCAATAACTGACCATCTATCATGAGACCTAAATTTTCCATTCAAAATGATAACATGATGAAGTTACTCAAACTACTCTAGAAGAATTTTTTTTTTTAATTTTTTTTTTCAACGTTTATTTATTTTTGCTACAGAGAGAGATAGAGCATGAACGGGGGAGGGGCAGAGAGAGAGGGAGACACAGAATCAGAAACAGGCTCCAGGCTCTGAGCCGTCAGCCCAGAGCCCGACGCGGGGCTCGAACTCACGGACCGCGAGATCGTGACCTGGCTGAAGTCGGACGCTTAACCGACTGCGCCACCCAGGCGCCCCTACTCTAGAAGAATTTTGAGAAAGGAAGACCATATTACTTCCTACTGAGGATGAGTCAGGGGCTGCCTCTTAAATTCTGTGTTTAGTTTGTCCAGGTAGACAAAGTGAGGAAAGACATCCCAGACAGGAGAAAGAGCATGAGCCAATACATGGAGCCAGGAAGGAGAATGGGGTCTATAAGTGATCCAACACTTTGGGACTTTAAAACAGAAGGTAGGATGCAGGAGGGGTCAAGGAGATGAAAAACTTGCTGGCTATGCCAAAACAGTTACATTTTAAGATCCAGCTCCCTGTGTGTTGTATATCCAAGTTTTGCCTTTTGGATTATGTCAATTCAGTATGTTATTATATAATGACCCAGATGAATAATTAGGATCTGAAATAAGATAAAGTAAATGGATACCATAAGTATGTAGGAAAAACAAAACAAAAGAAAACAAAAAAACTTGTCAAGATGTACCGGCTGATACAATCTAAGAGATGAAGGAGAGCAGAATACTCAGGACAATTCCTGTGAGTAGGCCATTAAGAGATGAGAGTCGGAAGGGCTGGCAAAGCATTGCAGCTAGATCGGAGGATCCAAGACAGTTGGGGAGCATGATGGTGTGGCAACAGCTACCAAACAAATTTGATGATGTCATGGAGTGCCTGCACGGCAAGATAACTAAGAGCTGGACAGCTTGCCCTGGTCCCTCCAGGTCACCTTCACCACCACCTCCAATCCCAAACCTACCACACATATCCAACTACTCTTAGATATTCAAGGGGGTAAAACAACGTGCACTAAGAAAATCCCAGACTGACATTCTTTACCTGCAGACTTTTAAGCATCTGCTTCCTTACAGAAGAAGAGTGAGATTGTTTCCAACTAATGCAACATTATAAAACAACTTTTTACACACCCAAGGGTCTTCTGAAGTGCCCATAAAAGCAGTTTAAGATTATGAAGGTTAGAAAGCTAAACAGTGAACCACCAATATTTCAGAACACTAAGCTAGACATTGCCAGGAGAGAGAAGGGAAATCAAGATATACACTCTATGTGTCTCAGGTTTGACTGTCTTCAAGCATTTGACTTATTCTGACCCCCAGAATCAGGATCAATAAGGAGAGTGTGCTAAGGTACAGTTTTCCAGGCCCTAACCCAGAGCTAATAAATCAGTATTTCTGGCGATGGGTCAGAATTTCCAGCTTTTAAACTAGCTGTCATTTTTATCTTAAACTCGCTTGAGATTTTAATTACTGAAGCTGCTCTCAGCACAACCCAAAGAGTACCTGTAGGCATCACAAAACTCACAGGGCACTTGAATTTGAATCAAAGACTTGCTGTAGGCTGACCTTTCTTCATCCACATCAATGCCCTCATGAATCATCTCTCCTACCTACTTGTACATTTCTCCTTATTCTCTCGTTCTCTCTTCATCTAACTCAGGGTTTTTTTTTTAAATTTTTTAATGTTTATTTATTTTTGAGAGAGAGAGAGAGAGAGGGCAGACAGGGGAGGGACAGTGAGAGAGAGGGAGACACAGAATCTGAAGCAGGCTCCAGGCTGCTGCTCTATTGCACAGAGCCTGATGTGGGGCTTGAACTCACAAACCGTGAGATCATGGCCTGACCTGAAGTCGGATGCTTAACCAACTGAGCCACCCAGGGGCCCCTAACTCAGTTTTAATTTAGTAGCTGCACTCTCTTCCTCTGCCTTCATGCTTACCCTAGAAACTCCTGTCCTCACTGCATGAGCAAAAGTCCACCCATGCTAATATCATGGCAGAGCTTAGCTTCCTCATAGCTCCTGGATATATCCTCCTCACCTTTCCAAGTCAAAAGAGAAATTTTCCTTTAATATGAAATTTCTGTAACATGACTAAGTACGCAAGCACCCATATAAAATTGGACTGCCATTACTACACAAGTAACATATAAATAGGTGGAAATACTTGATTTCTGGTTTTAAGACTGCAAAAGCACAATAAACAGCTGTGTGATTTCAGGCAATTAACTTAGGTTCTCTGGTACTTGGTTTAGTCATCCTCAAAGATAGATTAAAGCCGGATTTCTCAATTTGATGCTATTAAAACTTGGGGGCTGACAGCCAAGAAAGAATTCGTGAAGATGTCTTTGGTGATTTTATTGAAGCACAACCAGTGTGCAGAAAGAGCTGCACTGGGGATGTGAAGAGTGGCTAGTTACATACCATAGAGTTGGGGGAGGTAAAAGCCTCCAGAAGGACTTTGATAGGCTAAAGAAGACTCCTAATACCTGAGGCTTTGCTATAGTCAAGCTAAGCTTGTTTTTCCTCCAGTAAGATGTTAACATTATGACGGCAGGGAGTTCCTGGAGAAATGGTATACTCTGTATTTGCCTCAAGTATTTGTCAGTGGGATGCAGGTTACAAAGAAGTTAATTTTACCTGCCATTTCCTTCTTGCCTTTGTTCCCCACATCACTATGGAGGGAGGGGGATGTTGGGGGCTCCAGGAAACTGAGTCTATAGGTTTCTGGAGATGAGGCTATTGATAAGATTGACTTTTTCTTGGAATTTACTAAGATACTTGTAAACTGAAGGAGACTCCTGTCCTGCAGGACTGTGATCTCTATCAGTTAACCATTTGTTTCTTTCCTTCCCTTTGTTCTTGGGCAGCCAGGAGAGCCTGAGGAATATCACACACATCCCACCTGGGGGAGGGGGTGTGCCAGCTTTAACTTTGCCCTCAGCTTGCCTGAGGGTCCCTCATCAATAAGTCTTTATAGTGGGGGTGGGGCACAGTGACCTGTTGATTATAAGTGGCAACAACCAAAAATGTTCCCAGGCATTGCCAAGGGTCCCTAGGCAGTGAGCAAAATTGCCCCCGGTATAGAGCCACTACAGGATTCTTGAGATGTTGAGGAAAACAATATATATGAAAGTGCTATTAAATTCGGACAGATTTTACAAACTAAGGAGATTTTATGATGTATAAGAATATGATCATGTTTAAAACTAGCTCTTAATGTGGTTTAAGCTATTTAACCATTGTAAGACTTTGGTAATATTGATGCGATACTTTAAGGAGCAGATCAAAGAGTTACACAGACATGAATTTAAGCACACTGTGACCTTGTTCACCTTTTTATGGGCAGGGAGGGCCAAAGAAGAATCACACTACCTGGAAAAATAAGCCCAGCACACATCTGAGCAGGCAGGACGCATTTGATCAAATGCCTTATGATTTAATAAATGCACACCCTTCCGAATCAGCCACTAGTGAGCTTTGTTTCAACAACAGTAAAGTCTTCTAAATGAGCAGTCCTGTAATACTACTCAATAAAACAAATGCTGGAAGTCTATACTTCTAAACTTGTCATTACCATTTTTAAATACTGCAGCTGAAACAGGTAAGTGATCAGAACCAAACTAAAGCTCCACAGTGTCTTCTTCAAGAGAAAATTATATATTCATTTCCTTCCATTTGTTTTTTATAAATTACTGCTCCTTTGTAAACGTATTAAAGCTCAACCCTTCCTTCCCTCCCTCTCCTCTCCCCACCTTCCCACACAAGACACAGTCTTTTAAGTAGCTCCCAGCTAATAACCATGTAAAGGAAAATACTTTGTGTCTAATACCTGTGACAACGTGGAATGTAGGCTCATATTGCTACTCTGCCCTTTTGCAGCTGAGTGTCTGTGAAGTTACCACTTGAAATCTCAGGCTCCTCATCTATTATGTGTAGACTTTAGTCTACACTGAAGCTGTCTACTACAGCTGAAACACAGCTGTGAGTACTGAATGAAAACAAAGCAATATCTACATTGCTAAAACACTAGGTAGTTTTAAAAGTTCCGTATCTTTCTTCCGCTCATTCTTTCCACCCCACCCCCCTCCTCAGTCCCTGAATTTGTGAATACCTTCCTGTTATTTCTTCCAGGTAAGTGAGGAGATGGCTTTCCCAAACCTAGCTGTGGCTTTCTTTTCTGGACTCACTGAAGAGTTATGCTGCTCTAGCGGTAGGGGAAATATCCGTTCCGAAGGAAATACGTAACAGTGTAGTCTGGAATTTCCATTGGGGAAAATGATTTCAATTCATGCTGAGGTCAGCAATGCCTTGCACATAGCCCAGCTTGCCTGGCAACAGAACCTGAGACAAAGGCTTCTACAGGAGTACTTTGCTGGGGAGTGTGGTCTCAGAGGCTAGGAGTCAAAGGGAGCTGTAAGGAGGGGAATCCAGTGAGCTTCCTGGGGAGCATGTGACATTCATTTCAGGAACATTTTTTTTTTTTTTTTTTTTTTTTTGGTGGATGGGTTGTGGGAGTTCCTTTTCCACACTGGTGGAAATTTTACTCCATGCTACCTCAGCTTCTCCACACTTTGGTTTGTTAGCACACATGCGAATGCTAAGCATGTTCTTGTGGCATTGCATGCTGTGGCCTTAAGAGAGACAGCTTAGGAGATAGAAGACATCTACATGAACCTGGTCAGAGCCCAGAGCGCTGCTCACATCCACAGCAGCCGGTGTAAGAGTGACGTGAGGCCGAGAGAATCTTAACCCATGCGTAAGTGGTGTTCACCATGGTGTAGATGTCAAGTTTTATTTGTTAATATATTAGTACAATCTGTAGATGCTTACTAAGGTGGTAACACAGCCACCTGCTGTGGTGTGCTCTGGGATGGATGTGTTAACTAGGAGAGAGAGAACATTTGCTTTTACAAGGAAAAGCAAATAGTTGATGTTCAGTGCTAATGGGGTAAAAATTGGCAGGAAGTCAATGACCTTCTTTCCACTGCAAATTACTGTGCAAACAGACCATAAATATCAAAATATTATTATATACGATAAAAGTTTCTTAGGGCATCACTTGGGGAAATAAATAGTAGATACCAAATGGGAGAAAAAAAAAAAAAGAAACCTAAGAAGTAATCAATGTAAGAAAAAAAACCTCCTTATCAAGCACTTTTTCTGTGGCTGGGTTCCAGGTGATTGCTGAATCTTCAGCCAGGCTCTTCTACATACAAGTTTTCTCCTCTGCAAGCAGGTCATTTTTTCCTCCCAAGATGGACTCTTGTCTTCTCCTTGATTCAGGCTCTGTATGGTTTACTACTGCAAACATCATTTTTAGCCTAGACCTGGAGGTTGCTGTCCACCACTGGGAAATTTCTCCCTGGTGGTCATTTATGGTTCTTTTCCCACAGGGTTTAGTGCACCAGCTGGTGACTACTTGGCCAGCCTCCCGAATCCGTAGGGTATAGTAGGAACCTGGCCTTTTCTGTCTACTATCTGGCTTGAGAAATAGCTTCCGTGACACTGTATGGGTGACTAGATTGAAACTCTGAGACTGTTCAACTGCCTCACCTCTCCTTCTATGATCTCAATTGCTTTTCAGAATAAGGACAGTGGTGTAAGCCAAAAGCGATGCTGAATTTATTTTGAATTGGGCCTTTGACACGCCTCGCCTCATTCACTCCTCCCAACTAATCTGCTAGGTATGTGCTACTGTTCTTGCCATCCTCCTGAGGAGTAAACTGACAAAGATAAAATGTCTAGTCGGTGGACAGAAAACTGGCAACACAAAGGGCCAGAATTTGACATTTTTTCTATTTACTGGAGGGCCATATTGACACTTTCATGGCTTTTTTAACCTTGAGTACCTGGTATAATTATGTCTTAATATAGGGCTGGGAACATTTTCTCATATTACTGAGCCCTATTCCCTCTCTCTCTCCCTCTGTGGAGTTGAAACAACCCCATGGAGAGTAACGATATCCCACCCTTCCCCCACAAATAGATCTCCTCACTCCCTGCCACCTCCTTTCCCACATGTGGATTTTCTCCCTAGGTTTGATAACTATTCCTTTTTGGAGATAATTCATTTCTTCCCATATATAACTTATAAGCTATTTATCTGTAATGCTTCTTTGCATATACCTAAATATGATGTTAGCAAAAATTATTGAAAACTTGGAGATAAAATAAAAGGTTGACTACCTGTTCATTCAGTCATGGTGGGTTTAACAGGCCCTTCCAAAGATTGTGTGATTCCCTAGGAAAATTTACCTTTATTTGACTTTGCTGTTATTTGATTAGAGCTCAGATACTATAAAGTTAGATGTTAACTTATAGATTTCTGTCCAACAGGAAAGACAACCCAAATATCATAATGTTTTGCCCTGAAGGAAAACAGGCAACTTTGTATCCAACTTAGCAAATTTATTCTAGCATATTTTTATTTTTCTTAAATGTTTTGCTGGAGGCCTAGATAAACTGTTTTCCTTAAAATCTGTGAGAACCATTTTTACCATTTTACTAGCCCTTTGGTTAACTAATGAACTGAATAAAATATCTGAAATGTGTTTATTCCATATTTGCATAGTGATCATGTTTTTAACCTTTGGAGGAATCTACTTTAATAACAGTTACTTTAACATTCTTTAATTTCTTGTTCATTTTTCAGGCATTCCATCATTTTCATACATAGTTCTTTTTTAAAAATTTTTTTATGTTTATTTATTTTTGGGAGAGAGTGACAAAGTGCGAACAGGGTAGGGGCAGAGAGAGAGGATGACACAGAATCTGAAGGAGGCTCCAGGCTCTGACCTGTCAGCACAGAGCCCAATGTGGGGCTTGAACTCACTGAACAATGAGATCATGACCCGAGGCGAAATCAGACACTCAACTGACTGAGCCACCCAGGCGCCCCTTTCACAAATATTTCTTATACACCTGGTGCTGGGTCTTGTAATAACGTGACTTAGTGCCTAGAAAAAGTGAACAGAGTGCATCCCAGCTTTCATGGAGTGCAAGAGGGCAGGATAGGACTTGGAGGACTATATAAATGGGGGAACATGGATTTGGAGCTATGAATATCAATGTTGCATAATATCATCTTGGAAGCTTAATAGGCTTAATAGTCATGTAATTTCCAAGCTGTCACCAACAGATAGTCTAATTCTACAAGTTTTGTTTTTTGTTTTCTGGTTTTTGTTTTTTATATCACAGGTAATCTTCATTTTAATCTGCATCTTAGGCAATTTGATGCACTTGGTTTTCAGAACATATTTTAACAAAAAAAAATTCTGAGATCCATATATATTTTGAATGAATGAATGAATAAATGGAATCTGAACCTGAATTTTTCTTTTTTTTTTTTCCCCCAAGTAATTGAAACATAATCTTGGACAGGTTACATTCCATCTCATCTCTAGGCCTCAGCTATGTTGTCCTTAAATAAACAGATAGGACAAGACGACACTCTATTTGTTCCCACTCTAAATTCTAGGGTGAAGGCAAAAAGTTAAACATATAAATATCATTTTGTGATCCAATATTTGTTATGCATAAGTTAATTTATTAATATTAGAGTTCATTAGTGAATACTGGAATTAATTAATGCAACCGAGATTGTGAACTTGTACCAAATTTTGTTGGGTTTTGTTTTATAAGAAATGCAATAAATCAGATCTTCCACAAGTTAATGTTTTGTGGCTGATCTCTCTTGAAATACTGCCTAATGAAAAACAGCTAATTAATATGCTTCTAATAATTTATGGAACCATATTCCTGGCACTTAAAATCAGCATTCACAAATAGCTGGAACCATGATGCATGGGCATGCCTGTGACTTCCAATCTTCAGGGAAGATTGTGAATTACATATAGTGTCTAATGAATTATTTATAACAGTAAGAAATGAGCTGAAACATGCATACCAGCCATGGGGAAGAGTGAACTGTGATAGCACTAGGAGCAATGGGCAAAATCTGGCTGCTAGGCCTACATTTTACTTTGAAGTTCTTTGTAACCAATCTGTGGCTTATTCATGCTTCAATTAAAAAAAAAAGTAAGATTGACCTTCCCAATTAATTTCCTCTGAGTCTGTGATCATTGGTATTTTGTGAAAAGAATGCCATCTTCCCCAATGTTCTCCACTTATTCTATCCATCACATTTCTTTATCTCAATCTATTTGACATGATTTGTTGCTCCAGTTGACAGATTGGAAGCTAAAACCTTCCCATACCTGGTATTGTTAGAGTTCTAAATGGACCTAAAAAACTAATTTGTTTTCATACTCTACAAAATAGTACACAAGGCAAATCTAAAATAGAAAATACTATCTCTATTGTAAATTCTTCCATTAGATTAAAAGCTCATTGAGGACAGAAACTAAAATTCCTCTTTGTATTCTCCCATAATGTCTTGCACCTGCTCTGTGCACAGCACACACTTATTATCCAGCAACTGTATTAAACACAGTGAAAAAACTGCCTGATGCTTATCGGAACAAGGAAGATGCAGAAGCGCATAAGGTAGAAAAAGTCACTCCTTTGATGCAATTAATATCCTTGGGGCACAAAATAAATGTTTGTTGGATAACACGAGCAATTCTAACCATAAATCTTATTTATATCCTGGGAACTAAAAGAAACTCCAAATGCCCTATTCCGTTCTTCCTCAGCCCTTTCCCAGTGTCCTCTGTAGGATCTATTTCCTTTTTGTGCTCATAATGAGCTTTTTTTCATAAATACATTTACCCATTCTCATACCCATTTAAAAAATAAGTCTAAAATAATCTTTAAACATGTATGTATCTATTTATCTATTACCTATCTATATTTTCATATATCCTACTGCCATGGACCAGGCCACTATGCCATGGGATAAAAATACAATTAAAAATAAACCAGTTATAAAATCCATCTAGAAAATAGGAACATATATATGAAAGATTTGATTCCACAAGAGAAAATAGTGTTATATCAGCCTAGAGGCAAAAACTGTAATAAATAGCATTTCCAGGAAATTAGATACCACTGTGGAAAGATTTCAACGTATCACCCTTTGAGGGTTGGGGGAGATCTCAAAGGGCCTTATGAACCATAAGAGAACCATGCTAGAGTTACCTGAGGGTCTTGAAGAATTTGTACCAGGGAATGGTAAAAATCACATTCACATTTTTGGAGAATTAGGTGTCTGCAATATTTGAGAGAAGCAAGAACTGGGAAAGACTGGAAGTAGAGTGTCTAGGAAGGAACCTAAGGTAATAGTACTGGTGAGAGATAATAGTTACCTGGACCAATTTTTCATCTTCCCAAACTCAAAACTCTGTATCCATTAAATAATAACTCCTCATTCCTACCTTTCCCCAGCTTCTAGCAACCACCACTCTACTCTCTGTCCCTATGAGTACTCTAGGAACCTCAAACAAGAAGAATCAGATAGAATTTGTCCTTTTGTATCTCATTTATTTCATTTAGCATGTCTTCAAAGATCATCCATATTGTATCATGTGTCAGAATTCCACGAGCCAGAGAATATTTCTAAGTTGGAATCAAAGGAATTGACTACTGATCCAACATGGAGGTTGAGAGAAAGAAATGAAGATAAAAGACCCAAGTGTACGGCTTCAGAGCCTAGGCCACCAAAAGTGTCATTCAAAGAGCTATGGAACAAGGGAGATAGAAGAGGCTTATTGCAGAGCACAAAGAGCTTAATTCAAACATATTAAATTTATAGAATGATGATTAATCTAGTTAATATCCTCACAGCCTTGGGTTACAGACAAACTGATATGTATTTCTTCCCATAATTTGCTGGGATAAAAATATTTCCTACAGTAATAGTTGCATAGCACTTTTTATATTTACTTCATTTGTGAATAATATCTTTGTTTGCCTAGAATTATTCCTCATACCTTTCAGGCAATTGACATTGTCTCCTAACACAATCTGAAATGGGCCAGTCATTGCATTTCATATCTCAGCCCAAGAGGTTTAGGTGAAGACAAGCACGTGACTAATATGCAACAACATATTCTTCCCTAGAATTTTCCTGATACTGTGGGGTAAGAGAAACTGCCTTGACACCTGAATTCTAGAAGTGGTAGTATTCGGTCATCAAGCTATATGCGCTACGAAGGAATGACCACAAAAGGACAACATGAAGCCTCAGAGTTCCAAGCATAGGAGAAAAGTGGAAAACGGAGAGGGAAGAATAGAGACAACTGACAATGCATGTCTTGTGACTCCCTAATTCCAGGTTTCTCTGGGGTAACTACTTCCCAGCACTTACTGCAATTAGCTGCTGTTAATTGTTATTGTTGTTTAAAGTCAATAATTGACCTTTATTTTTTCACATTAGTTATTTGAAGGTGAATTATTGTAGCTTTCATCCAGTAGCATTCAAATCAACATGGCCTCTCATCTTTGTGGTTTGGGTAAGACTTCTGGCAAACCCAATCAGTGTAATCACTGCTATCTCCCCCAACACCTATTCGCCTTGAATCTCATTTGTTAACAACTACTTGAAATTTTCCAAAAACACCTAATGCTCTGTCATGCCTCTCAAGTCTTGCTTTTTGCATTCTCTCTACAGAAGTCACTTTATCTTTCTGCTTAAAAACTTAACATGTTTTAAAATTAAAATCATAATTCAAATATCACCTCCATGAATTCCTCGTTTGCCTTCCTTTCTTCAAGATGTGTTAAGTACTCACCTTTTGATCTCTCAAAGACCCCTTGAACTCAGCTTGTTATAGTCTAACAGAGTAATTTTGTTTTTAGCTTTATTCTTAATTTGATTCTCCTAGAGCTTCCATTCATCCCTCAAGAGTCACCTAATAATGATCACCTCTGGGAATATTCTTTGGTTGACTTTTAGGAAGGTTGATCTCACTCAACCTTATGTAGTCTTAGGATGGATTACTCATCATATCTTGCTCTATTGTTTATTTAAAAACCCATTTTATTTGGTTCTGTATCCCAGAAGGTAGCACAGGATCAAGTGCACAAGAGATACTCAATGAAAGCTGTCTAAGTTGAATTTCAAAGTCAGCATGCCACATGTATGTGAGCAGTTAGGTTTCCCTCCCCCCCACCACAAATTTTTTGAAATCTGCCTGTATGCATCAATCCACCTGGAAAAAGAGTTCTTTGAATGTTGAGTAAAATCTCTGAAGCTCTCCTTTCAGGGTTTGCTTCCTATGACACCTGCAAAACTCAAACTGTCATGACAATACTGCATGCCCATGATTCCACCTGAGATTTCCTGCTTCCTAAGAATGCAGACCAGTAGGCCTGGCTTCTCCATGGCCCCATGAATGGTAAAAACAATCAGCAGGTAGCAATGTCTTGTGTCTGTGTTTGTGAGGGAAAGTTTTCTTAGTTCCCAGTGACTCAGTGGCTACATAGAGAACTTTAATCACAAAATATTTAAGCACATTGTATCAGGGAATTTTTTTTTTTTTCAGTTAAGTCGGACAGATTATATATAGAAGTGTTCTTAGTGCCCCTACAAAGTGTAACAGATATTGTGCAGCCAAACAATTGGTATTAAGATGGTTTCTAGCACCAACCTCCCTTATTTAGTTTTTAAGTTTTCCCCAGGGTAGATTAAACCAATGGATAAACAACCTGAAGAATAAAATGTATATTTTATCCTGCGGGCTGTTTCTAGGGTGTGCATCCTTCCTCAGTTGCATATCAAAATAAATGACCCACAAGTTGTATTTTTCAATTAAGAATTTAACGCACATCAGAGTAGGTCTAGAATACCACCATTTGTTAAAAAAAAAAAGAAAAGAAAAAAAGTATATTTGCTTGTAGGTGTTTAATTCTCTCTGAAGGCTACTCAAGAAATTGGTAACAGTGGTTACCTCCCAGGCAGGGAAAGTGGTTATATGGAATAGAAACATGAGATGCAAATTTTTTCCTATATAACATTTTGTGCTTTGTAAATTTTGGTCCATGGCAATATCTTTTATTACCCATTCAAAAAATAAATAAAAATACATGTGGCTAAAAGACTGATGTCTGAGTCAAATTATTTGGGAGTGTACTAATTTTCAAAGTAGCCACGACACTTAGATCTCCCCCTGGGGTCTTTGATGCCTCCTTTCTCTCCCTAATACATGTCAGCAGTGAATTCTTCTCTTCTATTGATTGTCCTAGATGGACTCACACGATGCTTGCTCCATTTTGGGTTTGTTTTCATCATAAACCTTCTCTGATACTAATATGGGCATAATCAGCACCTTTTCACTTCTTATCCAGAACTTTCCAGAGGCCAATTAGGCAAAGATTTCCCTTCAAAAATTTAAGTCCTCTTGATAAAAGGGGAAAAAAAAAGCCTACAATTGATTTTGTGAGGCATCAGCTATATATTAAGTGCCTACTGGGTATGGCTGAGTAATTTACATTTATGGTGGGAGTTATGTTTTACTTACCTTGAAAACAGATCAATAATAGATAGAAGGAATAAAATGAGCATTTGTGAAACCACTGCTAAATGTTAAACTTTGAGATAGATGTTCTCATGTACTAATTCATTTAATCCCCTTAAACCCATGTGAGATATTTTTATTATTCTTATTTTATAAGAGAACAGAGAGAAAATATTAAATAACTGATTCATGTACCCAATCTCTGACTCCAAGGCTGTCTCTACCAAACACCTGCAAAACTATAAAAAGTGATGTAAAAATAGTAAAAATTGGAAAGCTCATTTCTTTGTTTCTACCTTGTTAGATTAATCCTATGCAACAAATGTCACCACCAAATGTAAGATGTATTTTGTAAAATGCCTTAATCTGTTTATTCATCACTTAAGGGTACATTAGAGAGACTGGGAACTTGATCTTTATTTTCCTACAAACAGATGTTGTTACTAAGAAACACGTAATTGAGCACTTCGGGGCAATTATTTTAAAATATACTGCTCACCTTTCCAATAACTTTCCATGTGGTTCTCTGAAATTAAGACACATTTCATGTTGAGTCATCAAAGGGCCCCATGCCCCCTCCTTGGAGACAATGCTACCTCAAAAAGTATAGTTTTAAATTGCCAACCTAGTACAAAGAGGAAGGATGTCAGACCTCCTACATATTCAGAACCGTCTGTCACCAGATCTGGAACAGCTTTTGGAGGCTTTTTAAACCTCTCTCCAGTGTTTCCTTTCCTTACATCCAGGTGATTATTGCATTCGTAAAGCATTTTTCTCCTTTTCAAAAATTCTGGAATCCTAAAGTACATCTGTATCAGGTAAGATTTTAAAAGACAGTTTTAATAGTCAGTACAGTTACTTGATTTCTCCACATGTGCGGTTCTAGCACATCTTTTCGCCTTTGTTTCCTCTACCTCACCTGCTGCTGCCTTGCTCACTCATCCAGGACCTGCCAATCTTTGTTCATTTGCCAAGACACATTTCATCATGGGCTTTTCTCTGAAACCTCCACCTAACCCCTTAGGCACAGTTACATACCTTCCCACTGTGGCCACATTAAGCATCATGAAAAACACCTAACAGTCATTTCCTACATTTGTTTACCACCTCTCCTTCTCTAGACTAATGCTATTCACAAAGTGCTGCACATATTCCAAGAGGCTGAAACTATGACAATTAAAAAAATAATCCATGCCTAGCACAGGCCCTCATTCAATATTTGAATACATTTTTTGGTAAATGAATAAAAATATAACTGTCTGGGGGCACCTGGGAGGTTCAGCTGGTTAAGCACCTGCTTCTTGATTTCAGCTCAGGTCAAGAGAACACATGGTCCTAAGAACAAGCCCAGCCTCAGGCTCCAAGCTGGGCATGGAGCCTGCTTAAGATTCTCTCCTTCCCTCTGCTTTACCCCTACTCACTCAAGTGCTCTCTCAAATTAAAAAAAATACATCTAACTATTTTTTATTAGAGCAACAGAGATTATTGAGCCATTACTATGCACAGATCACTTTACTAAGTGCAATATGAGTCCCAGCCACACAGTTTTTGCTTAGGAGGAGGTGAAGAGCATGAGCTGTAGACTATACAGACCTTTCCCCACCACTTACACACTGTGTGGCAAATTAATGAACCCCATCATACAATAGTTCCTTATTAGGAAAGTGAAGGAAATAAGAGTGTTGTAACTATACGGTCAAACTGTGTACTTTATGAGAAAAATATGTATTAGATATTTACTAATAGACCTAGAACATAAGCATTAAGGACCTGGCTGTCCATTTGGAAACACAAGATGAGAACAAAGACTTTCAACAACTATTATTTTCCTGTGGATCATCTACATTTCCCAAAACACAGGCTAAAATTCTCCTGGTGCTGGTTGTGGTAAGGAAGCTAAAGGGGATGGAGGGCGGGAATAGAGAGGGGAACCTGTCCTAACTCAATTAAATCCTTTCTTCTGTTATGCTAACCCACTCTCCTGATATAAAAAATGGCTCCTCATATTCTTTAGATGAATGTAATGTCTCTCTCCTCTGGCAGGATCCTAGGTCTCCAGGTAAAAGTTATTACTGATTGTTCATATAGCTTAGGTCCTCAAGGAGCTCAGAAAGACAATTTAGGAAACTATTCCCAAGATCCTAGCTGGACATCATCACCGATTTTTTTTTTTTCTATTCTTTCAGAAAAGGAATAACATGAGAATGATTGTAGCCCAAATCCATCCTGCCTGATTACCTCAAGAGATTAACTGTATATTCAGGGATTCCATCTTAATCTTTTCTTATATACAAATCCATGGTTACCTTGTTTCTTCAAAAAAGAGTTTTAGAAACAACCAGCATTTTCCCTGTACTTACTTGCCCTAAATCAGTGAGACTTGCACATATATCCAGCGCATGTGTCCCATCCTTTCACATGGCACTTTATATGCATCTTGCAAACCAGGCACTGTAATCAATATTCCTTACTGTGAAAATATGCTTTAAAATAATATGATCTTGGGGCGCCTGGGTGGCGCAGTCGGTTAAGCTCCGACTTCGGCCAGGTCACGATCTCGCGGTCCGTGAGTTCGAGCCCCGCGTCAGGCTCTGGGCTGATGGCTCAGAGCCTGGAGCCTGTTTCCGATTCTGTGTCTCCCTCTCTCTCTGCCCCTCCCCCGTTCATGCTCTGCCTCTCTCTGTCCCAAAAATAAATAAACGTTGAAAAGAAAAAAAAAAAAATAAAATAAAATAAAATAATATGATCTTTATCCTATCCTGAAACTCTTTTGCCTCATAGCGTCACATTCAAAAGCACATCAGCTCAGTGATAATTGGAGTCTTACAAGTTCTAAGTTCTTAAGGTAAAGAAACTGGACAGTGAAACACAAAACACACATAAACACAAAGTAAAGTGTGACTTTAACTTCCTCAGTAAACTAAAATGTTATAGTAAAACTTTTGGGAATTTGTTGATTTTAACCTTTATTATTTTATTATTATTATTATTATATTATTATTAACAAATCCTACTTTAGATGTGAGGCCTTATACAGAATAAACTTAGAGACAATGTCACAATCAAAAAGAAAGTACAAATACAAAACTGAATTTTTGTTCTTTATTTTTTTTTTAATTTTTTTTTTCAACGTTTTTATTTATTTGTGGGACAGAGAGAGACAGAGCATGAATGGGGGAGGGGCAGAGATAGAGGGAGACACAGAATCGGAAACAGGCTCCAGGCTCTGAGCCATCAGCCCAGAGCCTGACGCGGGGCTCGAACCCACGGACCGCGAGATCATGACCTGGATGAAGTCGGACGCTTAACCGACTGCGACACCCAGGAGCCCCTCGAATTTTTGTTCTTTAAATTTAATAGACCATGTTCTTAAATTAGTTCCACTTTGTCAATAATTTGATTATCACAACATTATGCCTAGTTTGGTGGAAATGATTTGGTGTGGCCTCTAATGCTAGTTTCCTTTTCCAGCTGGAAACCCATTTCAGTTATACACACAATGTAAGTTTAATCATCAGGAAAAAAAAAATGGTGGTAAGAGTTCACATGAATACCACCTCTCACAAACATTGTAACTCAAACTTTCTAGCAAGACAAAACAACTGTCAGCTCAGAAAGGTAGGTATATGAGGATTAAATTTTTGATGCCCCTCACACGTATACTTTGAGCTCTATAATGAACTGGTAATCAATGGAATAAAAAAGGTAGAAAATTTCTAAGCTACTCAGACTCAGAGATTGTAGCCTGCATTTCATAATCATTACAACTTCTGTTACTTCCCAGGACAGTCTATTATGCTTCAAGTACTCAGAGAAAATGAGTCAATACTTGTGTTATTATGGTCTTCAATCTTGTAAAATAAATGTGCCAATTCCTACTAAAATGCTCTCCAAGGTAAAGACACAACATGAATTAAGTTAGAATGAAGAAGTACAAAGGAGCTGGATATTCTTCATTAATTTATTTATTAATCAAGTATCTTAATGCAAGATTTTTCAGGAACTTGTGCAAACACTATCTTAATTCACACTGAATTTGACTTAGTTGACCATTAAATAGGTATATTTTAGATAACATTTGAAAGTTAAGTATTTTATATCATAGCTAATCACCTACAAATTTACTTCTGAAGATATACCTATGAGATGAGTATTATTATTATTATCTTTTTTAGTGTTCATTTATTTTTGAGACAGAAAGAGACAGAGTTTGAGCAGGGGAGGGGCAGAGAGAGAGACAGAGGGAGACACAGAATCTGAAATAGGCGCCAGTCTCTGAGCTGTCAGCACAGAGCCTGACATGGGGCTTGAACTCACGAACTGCGAGATCATAACCTGAGCCACCCAGGCGCCCCAAGATGATTATTTTTAATAAAAAAGCCAATTGTAAAATTATAAGCAAAATCTCTATCAAAAACACATTGAAGGAACCAAGTGTTTTGGATCATACCTGTCATTTAATGGCATATTATTAATATTAAAGTTAAGTTATATCAAAATAAAAAATATAAAAGCTGCAACACTGTATCTTTTGTCACGTATTTGGCAAAACACATCAAGTACTCCAAATATACTTGCTGAACTCTGACATAATAATTATACTTCTGTGAATCTGTTTTAGGAAATAAATATTAAAAGAGCATTTTTAAGCAATAAAATCTCTATAAACAAAAGTGAAGCACGGTGAGTATCCAAATACACATGCATGCACGCATAAGGAAACCATTACCTATCAGTTCATAATTGTATGTAGCTACTGACAGTAGCAATGGTATAATGATATAATATTAAAAAAAACATTATATTAAATTTACCATGTATCTTGATTTGCTCAGGGCAATCCCAGTATAGCATTTTTTTGTAGACAAGTTAATATTACTTTCATTCATCCTTTCACTTTTAAAGATCAATTATTAAGTTTATTGTAATTGTTATATAATTTGAAGGGGAAAAAGTCAAGGAACAAAACAGTATGCATGGCATAACTGTAAAAAGTACAAATAAATAACAATGAAATAATAGTACAGGTTTAGAATCAGAGGGAAAAAAACAGAATGTTAACAATGTTTTATGTTTGGTGGGGGGAGCTCTATAGGCAATTCTTCCTATTTTACATTGGACTGTGGGTAAAAAGTTTTCTACAATCAGTATGAATTACAATGAAAATGGTATTAATTCCTTTATGGTATGGTCGTGAGTTTTGCCAAAATAATTCTAAAATTTAAAGGCTAAATTTCCACTTTCTTTTTTTTTTTATTAAAAAAAGTATTTTAATGTTTATTTTTGAAAGAGAGAGAGAGAAAGAGTGCAGGCAGGACAGGGGCAGAGAGAGAGGAAGACACAGAATCCAAACCAGGCTCTAGGCCCTGAGCTGTCAGCACAGAGCCTGACACAGGGCTTGAACTCACCAACTGTGAGATCATGACCTGAGCCAA
This sequence comes from Herpailurus yagouaroundi, assembly GCF_014898765.1. Classification (NCBI taxonomy): domain Eukaryota; kingdom Metazoa; phylum Chordata; class Mammalia; order Carnivora; family Felidae; genus Herpailurus; species Herpailurus yagouaroundi. The sequence goes on from NW_024412421.1 coordinate 15,366,088, forward strand.
AGAGGGACGCTTAACCGACTGAGCCACCAATGCGCCCCTAAATTTCCACTTTTTCGAGGAACCTTTTGTACCATCGAATCTCTCTCTCTTCATAAGGCCCTTTGATTACATCATTTTTCTGCTCCTTGCATGATTCGTTCATTCGTTCGTTCGTTCATTCATTCATTCATTCATTCATCCATCCATTCATTCTCCCACATATGATGTGTCTTTATCAGTGAAAGGAGTTGGTAGTTTTGTGATCGCTTAGCAGATTGAGAAGTTTGGTGAGAAACACCATGTATAACTTAGCTTTATCATAATTAGTCTACCTACATCCAAGAAGCAAAACCATACAGGCTTCTCCTTTTCCAAAAAGCTCTAAGAATGAAGCAGAATGAGGTTCTTCATTCCCCTAATTTTTGGGAAAATGAGAGAGGCAAAATGCAGAATACACGGACTTTATCCAAACCTCCTGTCAATAAACTCCACGGGGGGAAGACATCATGCAAAATCTAAGTTTGGGCCACTCTTACAGTCTGGAGAGTTGAAAGGTGTCAGCTTCAAAACTTGGTCCAGGGCATGGGAGACTGGTCAGGGAGCATGACAGCCATGCCTTACTTTCACATGATTTGGCTGAAATTACCTCTCAGAGGCAATAGATTACCTCTATTACCAGAGCTTCTGTGCAATGTGGGAAGGGTTTCAAAATTTGATTATGTTCCTTTTGGAGTATGGGAGTCAGGTTTGAGAGAAGACAGAGAAAGTCCAGGTAAATAAAGGTAAATTGTGGACCACTCTCTTGGGGATAATTGGGAAAGTGATGGTTTTGCTGAGTGTTAAAACAGTAAAAGTTGAAAAGGAAGTTTAGACAGGATAGACAGTTTAGACCTATTGTCTAGGTCTGTCTGAGGAATCTCTATATGTTGTTTGGACCAGGAGGCATATGGGACAAGGCTAATAAGAATGAACTGGTGCAAAGGTTTTTAAATATTTTTTTCAACGTTTATTTATTTTTGGGACAGAGAGAGACAGAGCATGAACGGGGGAGGGGCAGAGAGAGAGGGAGACACAGAATCGGAAACAGGCTCCAGGCTCTGAGCCATCCGCCCAGAGCCTGACGCGGGGCTCGAACTCACGGACCGCGAGATCATGACCTGGCTGAAGTCGGACGCTTAACCGACTGCGCCACCCAGGCGCCCCAATATTTTTTAATGCTTATTTATTTTTGAGAGAGATAAAGACAGATCAGAAGGGGCAGAGAGGGGGAGACAATCCAAAGCAGACTCTGAGCTGTCACCACAGAGCCGGATTCAGGGCATGAACTCATGAACTGTGAGGTCATGACCCGAGCTGAAATTGAATGCTTAACCAACTAAGCCACCTAGGCGCCCATGAACTGGTGCAAATTTAAGACAAACCATGATCAAGACTTCCTACCTTTCAAGTTCCCTAGAACAGGTATCAGTGGGGAGAGGGAAGACTTGGGATAGACTTTTAACTTTAATGTGACTGGACTGTAGATCAGAATTGACCAATAAGTCAGTGAAGTGGATGGAGGAAAAATAATCCAAAGGTAGATTAGATAAATATCTCTTTCATTTGGTAAATTGTAACCCAGGGCCAGAAATCCAACTGAGTTAAAGAAAGAAACAATGACAACTGTGAGTTTGCACATGGAAGTTTGTGGCTATGATTACAGCTATTTACATGTTTGGTCCATCCTTCGAATGTAACAAATAGTTATGGTGGCCAATAATTAACAGTGAATTCTCTTGTTAAAACCTGAGCCTCTGAGCTTTTCTATTAGAGAATGTAATTACAAGATTATACTCATTGTACTCAGGAATCTGTTTTCAGCTCATGTCTCAGAAAGTTAGTACCCTTGCCAAAGTTAGATGAAAATTAACTCTCAATGGTGGCAGAGTACAAAAGACTAAAATAGCTCATCATTGCATCGTATAGACATTGGGATTATGTACAGAGACAAAGTGGCAGTGCCCTCACAAAGAGACGGAAAAGCCATTTCTTAGTCAAAACATAATTAGAAATAGGGATTTCTTCCCTCTTAGAAGGAATCAAAGCTTCCTCAAGATTACAACTGATAATACACAAACACACACACACATGCGCGCACGCACTGCAAAAGAATACTCAAGTAAACTATGAATTTTGAGACAATTTATAAGACCAAACTAAGAATAAGGATTATAAATTGAGGAAAGCATCTCAGATGCACTAGTGAGAAACTAAATGGAACTATAGGGCGTACAACTCAGAAGCAAGTGTCCACGGAGGACTCAAAACAAAAAGGAATACTAGAATGGAGGCAATTTACTGAAATGTATCTTACAAAGTATTTACCCAGCTATTTGGTCAAGTGGAAACCAATTTTTATTGTGCTCAATTATATTAACTGCATGTTATATCTCATTCTGTAGTGTGGATGCAGTCATTTTACATTGTTTTCATGTCTTCATTAAGAAATTGATCACAGAGAGAGAGGGAAGATGGCAGCGTAGGAGGAGGCTGGGCTCACCGCGCGTCCTGCTAATCACTTAGATTCCACCTACACCTGCGTAAATAACCCAGAAAGCCACCAAAGGATTAGTAGAACGGAGTCGCCGGAGCCAAGCGCAGACGAGAGGCCCACGCCCAAGGAAGGGCGGCGAGGCGGTGCGCGCTCCACGGACTGGCAGGAGGGAGCCGGGGCAGAGGAGCAGCTCGCCGGCCAAGCAGAGCCCCCGAGTCTGGCTTGCAAAAAGCAGACGGGCCTGACAGACTGTGTTCCGACAGCAAGCGCGACTTAGCGGCTGGGAGGTCATAAGTAAACAGCTCTGCTCAGAAAGCGGGAAGGCTGGAGGACAAAGGAAAGGAGAGCTGCTGAGCCCCCGGACTACAGAGCTCAGTTTGGTGGGGAACAAAGGCGCTCACCCGTGCCATCTCCCCTGCCCATCCCCCAGCCAAAATCCCAAACAGAACCAGTTCCTGCAAGGGAACTTGCTCGCTCCGCGCAAACACCCAACTCTGCGCTTCTGCGGAGCCAAACCTCTGGCAGCGGATCTGACTCCCTCCTGCTGCCACAGGGCCCCTCCTGAAGTGGATCACCTAAGGAGAAGCGAGCTAAGCCTGCCCCTCCTGCCCCTGTGCACCTTGCCTACCCACCCCAGCTAAGACGCCAGATCCCCAGCATCACAAGCCTGGCAGTGTGCAAGTAGCCCAGACAGGCCACCCCACCCCACAGTGAATCCCGCCCCTAGGAGAGGGGAAGAGAAGGCACGCACCAGTCTGACTGTGGCCCCAGCGGTGGGCTGGGGGCAGACATCAGGTCTGACAGCGGCTCCGCCCACCAACTCTAGTTATACACCACAGCACAGGGGAAGTGCCCTGCAGGTCCTCACCATGCCAGGGACTATCCAAAATGACCAAGCGGAAGAATTCCCCTCAGAAGAATCTCCAGGAAATAACAACAGCTAATGAGCTGATCAAAAAGGATTTAAATAATATAACAGAAAGTGAATTTAGAATAATAGTCATAAAATTAATCACTGGGCTTGAAAACAGTATAGCTGACAGCAGAGAATCTCTTGCTACAGAGATCAAGGGACTAAGGAACAGTCACGAGGAGCTGAAAAACGCTTTAAACGAAATGCATAACAAAATGGAAACCACCACGGCTCGGATTGAAGAGGCAGAGGAGAGAATAGGTGAACTAGAAGATAAAGTTATGGAAAAAGAGGAAGCTGAGAAAAAGAGAGA
>NW_024412421.1:15374825-15387471 GCF_014898765.1 Herpailurus yagouaroundi
GAGGGTGGGTGATGGGTATTGAGGAGGGCACCTTTTGGGATGAGCACTGGGTGTTGTATGGAAACCAATTTGACAATAAATTTCATATATAAATAAAAAAAAAAGAAAGAAAAAAAGAAATTGATCACATATATCAATACTTTGTTCTGAAGAGGAATCCATGAAATTGTGTTTACCCTTTTCACAATTAATTTCTAGAGAAAATTACTCTGAGGAGTCTTTTGTGGGGAGATAAATGGTTTTGTTTTGACATGTTTATCCATTTCCAATCACTCTTTATCTCCTAAATATATTTAATTGGATTAGGGAAAATATGGTGCTCCTGAGGTGTCTTGCCTTGAAATGGCCCAAAAGTCTTCTCCATATGGGATAGTGAGAAATCATCCAAGTAAAATTCTCTGTCATGGAAAAAGTGTATATTAAATGCACTCAAAGAAGATAGGTCGCCTAAGTCAAGCATTTAAAATGGTATTGAGCTACTGATCTATTCATGAGGGCTGCTGGTCACCTTAGTCTAAGTAGTGTTCCCAGAGTAACTGGTTTCAAAAATGACATCATATACAACCCCACATTTTTTTGTGCACCACTACAACTTAATCCTCACCATCAGATTTCATCTAAGCATATGTTTTCCTGGCTGTCCTGAAGAGACATATTGATGGATTTCTAGATTAGATGGAGACCACTTGACTATCAATATCTAACCTTGGTGCCAATAATATAAAATCCAAGTAAGGAACCCACTTTACAGAATACTGAGTAAGCACAGCATACACTATACATTTACTCAATGTACGGTTTCAGCCAGTATGAATAAAACATAATGCAAGATTCCTAGGAACACACTACTAGAATCAACAAACACAAGATTCGAGGGGTACAATACCAAATATACACAATGCATGCACACACAAATGAACACACAGAGACACTGACACATAAATCACTTCCATCTCTGGCATTATTTTTGAATTTCATTTGGAATATAAATAAAATAAATAAAGGCCTCTTCCCAACTTTTCCCAAAGTACCACCATCTCACTTATCACCAGCTAGTCAACTATCACTTTTTCAGTCTCCTGTGTATGCATAACATTGTTTTGTTTTTTGTTATAACAGTACCCAATGTAGTTATCTCAAAAATGAGTGATTAATTTTTAATTTTTATAAGAATCCCTAAATGGGTTAGAATTATTGTGGTTATGTGTATTTCAAATACTGGTTTTCAACTGAATGTGTGAATCCTTCAGAATAACCTGTAGCTTTAAAAAAGCCAGTTCTCTCAAATTTCTGCAATAAAGGTATAGGAAAATGGAATGTTCAAATTACATTTTGGGCATATAGTTTATCAATTTGGTATTTACCAGATGTCCCCATGTGTCTAGTAGAAAACTTGGCACTATGCAAATAATGGTGTGATTTAAGACACCAAGTGGCTGAGATGGAACTAGAATTTTTCCACAGATCATAGTATTAGCCCTGATCCCTACCCTTCAAATGATGAATATAATACGTAATCCCACTATTAACAATGATATCCCTGCCTTCAATGTCTGGATAAAATTACTTGAATTCCTTTTTCACAAACCCAGAAATCCAACCTTCCTTTCATTTAAAAAAAATTTTTTAATGTTTATTTTTGAAAGAGACAGAGCATAAGTGGGGGAAGAGCAGAGAACAAAGGAGACACAGAATCTGAAGCAGGCTCCAGGCTCTGAGCCCAACACAGGGCTCAAACTCATGAACCATGAGATCATGACCTGAGCCAAAGTCAGACACTTAACTGACTGAGCCACCCAGCTGCCCCCAACCTTCCTTTCAAGCCAAGATTTCTATGCATTACTCATGGCCACCTGTGGCTCAAAGCTGTCATTTGCTCTGAATCAATTATTTAGTAATTTCCCCACTGTCCTACTCATACTGCCTGTTATGCTCCAAATGGCATAATCTCTGAATTCATTCTGTTTTTTAAATATCTATGTGAAGGTTATTGTGTGGACATAAATTTTCAACTCATTTGGGTAAATGACAAGGAATGCAATTGATGAATTCTACGCTAAATTTCAAGAAGCTGCCAAACTGTCTTCCCAAGTGGCTTTACCATTTTATATCCCCCCACGCAATGAACGATAATTCCTGTTGCTCCAAATCCTCACTAGTATTTCGTGTTGTCAGTGTTCTGAAATTGGCCATTCTAATAGGTGTGTAGTGCTATCTTATTGTTGTTTCGATTTGCATTCCCAAACTTACATATGACATGGGGCATCGTTTCATCTGGCTCCTTGCCATCTGCCATCTTTTCTTTAGAGATGTCTGTTCACATCTTTTGTCCATGTTTAATAGAATTGTTTGTTTTCTTATGGTTGAGTTTTAAGAGTTCTTTAAATATTTTGGTCAGATCCATCTTTGGCAAATATTTTTTCACAGTCTGTGGCTTATGTTTTCAATCTCTTGATAGTATCTTTTGTGAGCAGAAATTTGTGATGTTAATGAAGTCCAGCTGAGCAAGTGTTTCTTTCATGGCTTCTGCCTTTGGTACTATATCTAAAATGTCACCACCACATCCAAAGTCATCCAGATTTTCTCCTAGGTTATCTTCCATAGGTTTTATATCTTTGTATTTTACATTTAGGTTTGTAATCCATGGATTACTTCCTTTTGAAGATGAGAGAATTTAGGGAGTAGTGTTATTTCAGAGGTCCTTTTTCATTAGAGTACATGAGATCATATCAATGTCTACACCCAGAACATTTCAGGTATGGAGGAAACAATGCCGAGGTAATGAGGTGGCCAAGAAATACAGGAGATTCCAGGAAAACATGGCATTTAAGCGAGGCTTTTTGGGAAAGTTTTAAAAATCAGGTGGAAAATACACTGTAGGATAAAACTATCATGATCAGTAAATTACAGGTAGAACATTTTCATGGATGGCAAGAAAGAAGGTGAGAGTTCAGTTTTTAGCTGCTCAGAGCTATCTATGGTACCACATGCAACTTCACTAAAAGGGCAGAGAAAGTCAATTAGAACAAAAACTTCACTTATATTGGCCTTTTCTTTTCTCCTACTGGGTGATCTGCTTCCATCTCTTCCGAGAGATTTTATAAAGAGCATCAGTATTTTGCCGTATCCACACATACTGCCGTTTTGAAAATAAGTCTAATACTCTCATATTTCTTTGGTCTTGTCTTAATTCAGACATACATTTAAACCTAATAGGCCCTCAATGGAATTTATCAATGCTCAAGGCATCAAATATAATGTAATTTATTCCTCTATGTATTTGGTATTTTCCTCGAGTTGAGCCTGTGTTAATTTGTAAAAAAATACAGTAGACACAGCAAACTGTGCTTAGACTATATTTGGTTTCTACTTGTATTATAACTCTCCATGCAAACCCAAATTTATCAGCTTTTACCGTATGAAATAGTCTCTGCAGTTAATTTTTAACATTAAGAAAACTTCCAAAGAAGTTTAATCAGCAAACAGATGGTGCCTGGAAGATTAAATAACTTATTTTTTAAATGAATAAACTGGAAACATAATAATTGACATTATTCCATTTTATGTACATGATACTTTAACACTGTGTATCTTATATGCTATCAAGCCACAATGTATTATGGCACGTTGAATATTTAGATTTCAGAGCTTGTATCCAAAATACTACTTAAATACTACCTAATCTTTATTTCAAACTTTTAATTCTTTTGTGTTTCAAAAGAATACACTGTTATGTCAATAATCTTTGATTTCAGAAACCTTGCAAAATAAATACTTTAGTTTCCACATTTTAATGTTATAAGATCTAAATATAATTAAGGAGATTCAAGGAAAACAAAGCATATATATATATATATTTTATACATATATATATATATATATATATTTTTAGTAGTTTTTTGTTTTTTTTGAGACAATGTGTTAACTTTTCTATGTGCAAATTAAATTCTTTTATATTGTTGGTTTTTGTTTTTTATTTATCTAGATTTTTATATTGGTTATCAAATTGTGTTTGCAGAGATAAAGCTATCTTTATTAAATATCAAAGTATTAAAAATGGCTGATTGCTTTCTGGGCAACTGCATTATTTTCCTTGGGATTTCAAAAATTGCCTTGAGATTAGATCGTGTCTCTGTTAAACAACTACAGATAGTAATGTTTTCATTTATTTTTGAAATAGGACTTTCTTACATTTCATTGTTTGGTAATTACATGAGATAAAACAGCTTTTCTTCTGAACTGCAGCTTTCATGTTTAAATAATAAACTTTATTTAGATTTAAACCTATAAACCTTTTCTGTGGGGATATGATGCTGCTGAATATAAACTATTTTCTGCAGTTGCATAAATATTTTCTATTCTTGCAGGTTTAAAAAAATGTATTAACTGGTAGAAGTGTTATGGATAAAAATTAATAAAATATAACACTACCTTGAAGGAGAACACTGTAGCCAAGAAGATGGAAAATCATAACAAGATGAGCTAAATGCTGTAATACAGGTATACAAACCTAATTGTGACTATTTGGAAGGTTTATTTAGGTCTATTTTTGTGTAAGAGCTGTAAATACTGGCCATTTGCCCTTTGGTAGAGAAACAACAGGAGTGCCTGCCAGTGCTTCTCAGGGACAAATCTCAAGAAGTCACATAGCCAGGAAGCCTGGTTGATGCATTCCATAGAGTTTGCCATCCAGGCATGAAAAGATGGAAAAGATAGGAGCATTAATCTGGAGAAGTAAATGGAGAAAACCTAGCACTGTAAATCCCTCCAAAATACTCTTGTTTAAGTTTGCCTTACCCATTTGCAAATACATTTTCTACCATATACAATTCAGAATCAACATAAACAAGTTTTCTCAAAATGTGTGCTAGAACTTTTTTAACGGAATTATATTTAACTTACATCTCAGATTAATTAAAACCCCTATATTAAGTTGAACCATCCATGAACATTGTATAACTCTCCATATGTTTGATTCTTCTTTCATGGTGTTTCATTGATTTTTATAATTGGGTTCATATAAATCCTATGTACTATAAATCCTTATTTTATATTTTGTATGAGCTTCATATAACTCTCTATTTTCCCCAGTTACTTATATCTCCTTAGAGTTATTCTCAGACTTACTACAATGTATATAAGCCCCCATTTTTGAATTTGATATAGGAACTCAGCCCAAAGTAGATCAATAAATTCCTATTTTCTCTCCCTTCTCACTGAGGATTGCTATGCCAAGAAAACTACAGCATTGCTATGTTTCAGAAGCAACTTTTCTCAATTAATTTTCTCATGTTCTGAGATCTGAAGCATCAATAGGTAAAATGCTTGTCTCCACATACAGTTAACAATTCTTTCCCAGCTAGATTCTATTCTACCCTGGTATTAACACCTATTAACCTAATGTAATATCTGGAGCCCCTGTTTTCATGCTCAGTCATGCTGGAACACATCTTGGACTCTTATCCTCTATGCAACTCTCTATTTACCACACACACACACACACACACACACACACACACACACACACACACTGATAACACACATCTCTCTGTATCCTTTATTTCTGAAATTTCACAGATTTATGGAATATATGAATTCCTTGTTTCAGAATAATATCTAGCGTGGCATTTCCATAGGAAGTGAGATAGGGAAGGCAGTAATCCACACCAGTCTGTCATCTTGCCTAGTGAGTATTTATGCATCTACTGAGGAGGCTGTGTTCTACAAAGAAGTAAAAACATTGCACTTTGTATGCCATTCTTTGACCAAAATATCAAAGTAGGCTTAGTTTGTATGAATGCTCAAATGAAAAAAATACAAAATACAGAAGCAAAGAGGCAAAAAAGTTCATCAGGAAGGGCATCCCAGAAACAGTGATTTGGGTAAGAGGAGCCTAATTATGCACCACCCCTTCCAGATCTGCCTTTGGCTCCCCAGATGTAAACATATACATACACCCAAGTATTCATGTAAGAGTGAACTTGCCTCTCAGGAGAGTACTTCAAGTTTAACCCACTTGACATGGTAATGGGACCAAACTCACTTTAACAGAAGACACCTTCACTTTGCACTAATTAGCTCTTCACATATTCCAGTAAACTTGAAAAGCTTCAGTAAAGGTATCTCAAATATTCATGTAAGTAAATTGTTCTTTTAACTTGATTTCAAAACTCTTGTGTTTACAGATCCATTTGGCAAGGCATTTGTTCTTGGACCTGTTTTCTAATTCTCTTAATACACAGTGTGTCAGTTTGGGTAAAGCATCATTATTCTCACTGCAAAATGATAATTTTCTCCATGATGAGTTTCTGTACATAAGACTCAGTGGCATAAAGTTGACATTAATACATCATTGCTCCTCCTCCTCTTCCTTCATTCCTTCTATACTCTCTTGCATTCTAACATGTATGCTACTGAGTTCTAACATGTATACACTTGTGCACATGTATGTATGGCAGAAATGCACTTCTCAGGTATAATTGCTTGGTTAATATATATCATTTCCACATGTACAAGAAAAGACACATATTAACTGAGCCATTGCAAAGTACTTGTGGCTGGTACTTAGGAGTAGCAGCTTACTTTATTGGAATACTCTTTTTATGGCATGTAGAGTAGTGACTGCTCTAGCCCACCTACATAATTTGATTGGTTGCTGCTTCTCTGGGGCAAACAAAATCTTGTCTTTCATTATCATGAATATCACAAAAAATCTCCCACATCCTATATTTTTGATTTACTATCATTATTCAGAAACCATTATTTGAGATCCCACTGGAGAAAGCCCTATGCATTTCACTACACAACATACTCATAAATAATCCCAGTTATGTTTGGTCTGGCAATTCCACGATGAATTCTATATCCCAGTTTTGTTCATGGATGACAAAAACAAAAGACAAGTGAAATGCTCAACATTAAGCAAAGGATTGAAAAAGTATACAAGCAGAAATGAACATAATGGTTTGGTAACAAGGAAAGGCAAGAAGTTCTAAAACGTTACATAAAAAAATTCTAAATAAAAGGAGCATGGGGGGTTCAGTCATTTAAGCATCCAACTCAGTTTCAACTCAGGTCATGATCTCGTGGTTCGTGAGCTCCAGCCCCACATTGGGCTCTGTGCTGAAGGCACAGAGCCTGCTTGGGATTCTCTCTCTCTCCCTCCCTCTCTGGCCATTCCCTGCTTGCTCTCTGTCTCTCTTGAAATGAATAAAAAAATTCTAAATCCAAGAGTTTAAGTTATAAGAACATTATTGTTGAAAGTAGCAGACAATCGCTAAAAAGGTATACACAGAAATAAGTTGTCTCCTTTCACCAAAATTGGGGTTACATGAGTAGGCATTTGGTGTATGTATTTTGTTTTTCAAAATGCCTACATATTATAAAATGAAATCAGTAGTTTATAGACTATTCTGTTAATTGGTATTACTCAAATTATGTTCTAACCTATGTCCAAGATTTTAAAAATATGGTATCTATTTTGCAAGCGAAAACAGGTGTGGGCTTAAATAGCTTTAACCACAATTTAAATCATGTGTGTGTGTGTGTGTGTGTGTGTGTGTGTGTTGACTGAAATGCAGCTTTTATATGATTTTAAGATAAAAGATGTAATAGAAATTTCTTTTTGCTATGAATTGATTTAATTTACTATCCCAGATTCCTCCAAACATTCATTCCCTCTCCTCTTCTCCTTTTGAGAAGTTCTACCCCCCAACTTCATGAAGCTAGAGGTCCAACCTACTGGATCGTTGAGAGTTGATCATTTGTATTAGAACAAATTGTATATTAAGGCAAAACCCTAAATCAAACATGAATACACAGCACACATAGGATTATACATAGTCTAATAATTCTCAAGTCCTTTTTCGTTCTAGCTCTGATCTTTCTCCCTGCATCTACATACACTGAAATAATTACTCCCTAGTGTTCAACCAGGATAAATCATATGAACTGTAATAACCTCATCAAGAATTTACTTGTAATCTGTCCCCCAAATTTATGACCCCTCCTGGACTCCCTGTCTTGGGTAGAACTACCATTTACCCAGTCATCCACACCATAATATTCACCCTCTCCAATGACAGACAAAAATCGATAGATAGATAGATAGATAGATAGATAAAATATTTCAAGTTTACCTCATTAGCCTTTGCAAACCTGTCTTCAACTTTTCATCACTATGGCTACCAGTAAGTATCATGGACTTCTTTACCCTATTAAATAAGGGTCTTCCAAAATAGTAAATAGTATTCTAGCTTGTCTCTTTTATTCTTGTATGCTCACATCTAACTGTTCACTGGCACTGCCATCCAGAGCATATACCCACTCAAACTGTGCTACTCGTGACAGAACCAGACAGAAATAAGGTATTTCACAATATAATTATTTGACCGACTGAGGAAAAATTCCTGTCAGTGTCAATTCATGACAAAGTGATTTCGTTTTTTAAGCAAGACTGAGTCTACATTTAACCATAAGAATACCAAATAGCAAATATGCATGTTTATATGAAATATAAAGGTTCCATTCTGTTAAAAATATCTGATAGTACATATTCCTTCAAAAAATAACAGGTGAAATATTTAAAACACTTTACCTAAGGGAACAGTTGTCCATTCTGACTGGATTCGCTTTGACACATTCCGCTTTACTCTTGATTTGGAAGAGCTTGTTTGACCTTCAATATTTACCACTTTATTATTATTCTTTTTAAAAGTGTGTTGGCTATTAGCATTTGTGTTACTATTACTACTACTGAATGGCACTGAAGACTATATAAGCATTTCCTGATTTAATCTGCACATTACTGCATGATAATCAACTATTACTTCCATTTAATAGACAACAAAAATGAAGTTGAGATAGGTCATGTAACTCACTCAAAGTTTCAGAAGTATTAAGTAGAAAAATAAGAAATCAAGTGAGGTCCTGATTGTAAACTATAATTTATTAAGAGACACACTCACTGTCTACTTCTTAACGTCCTTATTATTACTCTATTTTACAATCCTACGTTATATAGGTTTCTCCCCACAATTTCATTTTAAACATAAAAAAACTTTTTAGAAATTTCTGTCTTTGATTTTTGCAAATTAAAAGAGTTGCTCTGAAGACTTAGGTGTTTCAACTGAATTATAACAACAAAAATGAAACACAATGAAAATCTAAGAGCAAAAATTCCTTGGCAACATTATGTTCTGAACTTTAAAAGATAAAAGAACAATGCCTATTAATTTTTAATCCACCTAGCATCTTAAATTATATATTGCATATTTAAAATAAGTAGTGTCTACATCAGGGTTTATTACAAAGAATTTTTATCTGTAGCTTTCTAAAGCTAAGAACTGGTCAGCTGTATCAAATACAGTAGAAAGATCAATTATGATGAGATAAACCAGAGTCTTCTGAGCATTAAAATATGGAACAATTTCAATAAAGTCATGAGGGCAGATTCCCGATTGATGATTGACCAGAGCTAGGAAAGTGGTAACAATTAGTATAGATTACCCTTTTACCCTCAAGGCAGAAGAAAGGTGATTTTGTAGTGGCTATGGTCACAGGCAAGTGACTGTAGTATCAGAGAAGGCTTGATTCTACCTATAAGCATAAGGAATCATTCCTAGAGGCAATCAAAATCCAAACACACACACACACACACACACACACACACACACACACACACAGAAAAACAAACAACAAACCAAAAAAACAGCCAGATGCACCTGGAAGCCAGATGCATCCTAAAGAGGGAATGGGGTATATAGCTTAAAAGAGTAATGAAAGAAATGTTAAATGCATCCCTCATCTTTGCAATGAGAAAAGCAGAAAATCCGCTTGTAAGTACTGGAAAAAAGTCCAAAGCGAGAACCCACAAATGAAGCTCACACATATAGAAACTTATATGGAATTAACTACAATCACTTTACATCTGAGTATTGTTTTATATGTTTCACTTGATCCTTATAATATCCTTTTGAAGTGAACGAGGCAGAAATAATTAATATCCAAATAACTACTAAGGGACCAAGTTTCAGAGGTGTAAACCACCTAAAGGACATAGAAACAGAAGTAGAATAAAATCCCCAGTTCAGGGGAAACTCCTGGCCCAGTGCCCATTTCACAACAATACACCTCCAAACTGCATGCCCTATTAGGACATACTGACACTAGAGAAAGTCATAGCTAGACTTACGTCCTGCTCAGGCAAAGTAGTTACTGTTCTCTGCACACTTGACAAAAGTCACTTCCATAATAAATGGTATTTCAGTTTTCTCTCTGGCCACATAAATGAATAAGGGGTGATAATGACATTCTCATTATTTTAGGAACATATTTGCATTTGTAATGATACAGCTCCTACCAGGCACCAAAACCATAGAGACAACTGTCTGAATTAATTATATTTGTTTGGCTGATTAGATAAAAAATGCAAACATAAACTTCACATCAAACTACTTTAAGATTATTTAATCCTTCTCTTGAAAGGGAAATGGGTCTCTGAAGTTCTTCTTTTCAACTCAAAAAATACATCATTAAATCAAGCAGCTCAAACAGTTCTTTAAAAAGTACCCACCCCGCCCCAAATTCTTGAATTTTCTCAAGTGTCTGAAATAAGCATATCAATCTACATAATATCAGGATTTCTTTATTAATTTGCAGTGATTTCCTCATTTAGCCTGTGCAATTTTCATGAGCCAAGCCCCACGCCTCTATGGGAAGTGATGGCTTAAGCAGTGTCCATTTAGCAGACAGCAACTTTGAAGTGGAGATAAGTGCAGATAAAATCATCCCCCTGAAGTCCTCAAAGTGTGCAATTAGCTTTGCAGATGTGCTTTGTCTACACCTACCCTTTAATGATCACTAAGTCCTTGTTAAATGAAGCGGTACCACCGCTCTCCTCCCTGTACACACCAGCTGCCAGCCTACCTCCAGTTTTCTGAGGTCTATAATGGAGTCCAAATGTGGCTGATACCCTTTAAGTGCTTTGAACCATTTTTTAAAGTCGTGCCTCACTTATCAATGAAGAATAATTCCCAGGGTGGGAGCAGTGGTCCAAAGCCTTATCATCTCTCATTTACAATCCCTTCACCCACTCCTACTTTATTCTAAACTACAAATCAAATTTATCTCCTCCCTGCTTAAACCATTTCAATGGCTCCTGTCACTTACAAGACAAAATCCAGAATTCTCAATATGGCTCTAATCCATCTCCTCGCTTTATCTGCTATTTTTTCCTCTCCTCATACCTAGCGTTACAAAATATCTACGTCATCTATCCACCCATCCATTCATCCATCCATCAAATATTATATTGAATTTCTATACAGCTTCCAATTTCCATATATCTAGGACATATATTTCAATCCCAGTTCTTAAAATGTACAATGGTCACTATCTATTGAGCTTAAAATAACTAATCATCCAAGACTGCAGTGAGCAAGGGAGAAGGGGTGATGCTTGAGGATGCATATATGTATTTATGTGTGCATGCATGTGTGCGTAGATTCTGGAGATAGATGTGAATACTAATTACCAAGAATTAAATTTTGAGTGACTCAGTTTGTGAGCAAAAAGGGAAGACTCTAACTGGGTCCTGAAGGATATACCATTTAGCAAAGCAAAAGAGTCATCAGTATCACTAAGAACTTCCCATCTGTAGGCCAAGACAGATTGTAAGATACCCTGTGACAGAACTTGTTCAGTGATTACAAGGGAGAGAATAGGGCAGGAAACCAGAAAGAGCCAGGCTCAATCACTGTCATGAGTGGCAAGGATGATATGGCACCCAGAAAAGTTACCTGACCCACAGAGTCACAGACCTGGTTAAAAGAACATGGTGTCCCAGGGCACCTGGGTGGCTTAGTTGGTTAAGCATCTGACTCCAGCTCAGGTTGTGATCTTGTGGTTTGTGAGTTTGGGCCCCACATGGGGCTCTGTGCTGACAGCTTGGAGCCTGCTTCAGATTCTGTTCTTCTCTCTTTCTGCTCCTCCCTGGTCATGCTCTGTCTCTCTCAAAAATAAATTAACATTAAAAAAAAAAAAAAAAAAAGAACATGGTGTCCCCATGGGCAACATAGACGGCACCCACCATCGCTGTATAATCAAAAGAAATCTTTATTTAAAAAAAAAGTCAAAGAATGGAGGATCAAAAGGAGGAGGTCAATTATTCTAATAAAAGGATATGATTCTTTGGCCAGTTTGTACAGGGATTTACTGAAAAAGAGGCCAGGTGTATGAGAAGAGAGATCCTGCATTAAGAGTACATGGTAATAATTCCCAGAATTCCTCCACCAGAGGGAGATGCTGCCATTCTCCTGGGTAATTATATACTAGGGAAAAGGGAATACCTTAACATTTTGAGGACTGTTGAACATTTGGGTCTAAAATAGCATTGAGGGGCGCCTGGGTGGCTCAGTTGGTTAAGTGTCCGACTCTTGATTTTGGCTCAGATCATGATCTTATGGTTTGTGAGTTCGAGTCCCACATCAGGCTCTGCGCTAACACTGTGGAGTCTGCTTGGGATTCTCTCTCCTTCTCTCTCAGCCCTTCCCCTGCTATGCTTTCTTTCTCTCTCTCTGCAAAAATAAATAAACCATGTATGTGTATGTGTATATATATATATATATATATATATATATATATATGC
>NW_024412421.1:15387871-15438235 GCF_014898765.1 Herpailurus yagouaroundi
TTTTTAATTTGGCCATGTGAGGACCAGGAAACAAAAGGAGGCCTGACTGTGGTCTGGTTACAGTGTTTCCAGTGGCATAGTGAAACCATGCACCATAATTTCTCTGCTCTTGAAGCTATAATTAGAATAGATAATAGCTTGTCAGTAATTCAGCCAACACATTGTTTTTCTGGGAGGGTGTCACGAGAGAGATATTTTAGAGGGGAAGGCCAAGTAGAAGGTTCTAGAACTCTCTTCTTAGGAATAAAGATATGAAACTAATATTATCTAGGCCCTGGGAAAGAAATTAGAGCCAACCTTAAAAAGACTAATGGACGTAAAAGAGGTGGTTTCTATCATGTCCCCATTTAAATCACCAGCCTAGACTTTTCAATTCATGAGGAAATGACAGGAGACTAAGACGAGCTCAGCAGATGAGTAGCCAAAAGTACAACTACTCTGCTGGAAGGGGTGTTTTTGCTAGGGTAGATTAACCTGATTTCAGGTGCATGGTACGCAGCTACTGATCTGGAAAATATGTTCTTTTTTGTTTTTAACACAAAAACTGATCAGGCACAGTTCATATTTATTTAGAACAAACAGCACACGTTTACCTTACCTTACTAAATGTAATTACCAAATGTGTTATAACGAAATCCAACCTTTGTTATAAATGAAAGCCAAAGGCACCAAAGGTTTAGCTAGACATCCTATAAAACAACACAATGAACCAATACATCGATCCTGTCCTACTAATCAGACCAGAGAGCAAAATGGCTAGCACACTGGAGACTTCAGTAAGACATTAGTGGACAAGATATAAACCCTATGAAGATTCAGGATCCTACCAAATTATTAAGAAATTAGGCGTCTAATGGCCTGGAGCATGCCTGAACATCCTCTCTAACATAAAGAAAAATGATTTAATCTTGCTTCTCCCTTCAGGAAGAATGAAGCCCAGTGTTTAGAAGCCTCTTAAAGTTATAAAGTTAGCTTATTTCATACCTGAGAAAACTACTTTCAACCATACCCTGGGGAACCAGAAAAGCTAATAGATTTAAGTTGGATGTTAGACAGGAAAATGCTCTTAAACAGGTCAAGGGTGTGACCTGTCAGGCCTTAATGTTATTAAAGACAGCAGCAGTGGGGCGCCTGGGTGGCTCAGTCGGTTGAGCGTCCAACTTCAGCTCAGGTCACGATCTTGCAGTCTGTGAGTTCGAGCCCCACGTCGGGCTCTGGGCTGATGGCTCAGAGCCTGGAGGCTGCTTCCCATTCTGTGTCTCCCTCTCTCTCTGCCCTGCCCCCGTTCATGCTCTGTCTCTGTCTCAAAAATAAACGTTAAAAAAAAAAAAAAAAAAAAGAGCAGCAGTGGCATAAAATGCTAAAAACAAAACAAAAAGAAAAACACAGATGTATTCATTGGGATAATCACAATGAAGACCCCTAGAATTCTGGAACAAATCCATGCCATCCATAGTACAAAAGTATACACGATTTGAAAATCAGCTCTGGGGCATTCTACTGGCTCTGATGGAAACAGAACACCTGATTATGGGACATCAAGTTACCATATAAACGGAAGTGCCAATCATTAACTGGGTAGAGTCAGACCCACCAAGTAATTGAGTATGGCTGGTGCAGCAACACGTCATCATAATATGGAAGTGGTACTTCTGAGATCAAGCCCAAGCAGGACCAGAAAGACAAGCAAGCTATATAAGGTGGTGGCCTAGACCCTCTCCTCTGGGACACACTCTCCACTGGTTCAGTAGTTCTCGAATTCATCCCAATGGCCATGTGGGATATGCCTTATGAAAAATGGATGGAGGTCAACTCAATATGCAGTCCAAATCCCAAATGGATGACTGTTGCCCTGTCATCCTAGCACAAACAAGGAGAGCAGCGAGGAAAATCCTCCCAAGAGTTACACATTTGTGTGGGGCACATGGCCACTCATTTGTGTGAAGTGAGAAGTGGCCTGAGATTAGAATACATGCAGACTCATGAGCAGTGGAAGACGACCCAGTGGACTGGTCAGGGGCCTGGAAGAAAAAAATCTGGAAGGGAAAGAATGATGAGGATTGGTGTGGAGGGTTGGGGATCGACATTATAAAGGCAGTGAGAAATTGTCATACTATGTATTATTATCCATCAGAAGCATCCACTGCAGAAGAGGCCACAGTTCACCTTTTGTTTTCTTGTTGGTGTTTAATATTCTGTGGGTTTTGGACAAATATAAAATAACATGTATCCATCATTGTGGTATTAAGCAGATTATTCTCACTTCTCTATCACTGCCCTAACAATTCTCTGTGCTCCGCCTATCATTCCTCCACCAACACCCTCAAACTCTGGCAAGGTTTTTTTGTTTGTTTTTTGTTTCTTTACTGTTTATTGATTTATGTTGAGAGAGAAAGAGCGCCTGTATGAGGAGGGGAAGGGCAGAGACAGAGAGAGAATCCCAAGTAGGCTCTGTAATGACAGCACAGAGCCCAACATGGGTCTTGAACCGACAAACCGTGAGATCACAGCCTGAGCCAAAATCAAAAGCCAGACACTCAACAGACTGAGCCACCCAGGCACCCCTCCTCGCAACCTTTCTAAAGTGTCCATTTTGCCTTTTACAGAATGTCATATTGGAATTACACACTGAAAGGGCGGGCCTACCACTGCTGACTCCATCTTGTTCTGTGTCCTTCACCTTGACCACACCTCCTCCCCTTGAGTCACCCCCCCACCTCACCTGCCTAACAGGACTGGGACACTTCCCCAGCCAATCGGCTGAGGCCACAGCCATTACCTCACCAACTGCCCCTAGGCCCCAATAAAACCTTTGTCCTTTTGAAACTCGATCTCTCTCTCTCCGGTATCTCACCGCTGCGTCCATGCAGGTAGGGGACTGAGCTCGAGCTAGCTCGAATAAAGGCTCTTCTGCTTTTGCATCGGACTCAGCTCCCTAGTGGTCTTTGGGGATCACAAATTCTGGGCATAACACACAGCATGTATAGTTTTCATACTGGCTTCTTCCAGTCAATAATATGTATTTAAGTAAAGTGCATATCCTCCACGTCTCTTCATGGCTTGATGGCTCATTTCTTTTTTTAGTGCTTAATAATATTCCATTGTCTGATTGTACTGTGACTTTAAAATACCATTCTGATAATTCCAGTATCCCCGTCATGTCTGGTTCTGATGCTTGCCCCATCTCTTTAAATGGTGTTTTTTGCCTTTTGGTAAGCTTTTAATTTTTTTCTTGACAGCAGTATATAATGTACCAGGTAAAGAGAAAAACTACCGCCAATAAGCCTTCAGTAATACTGTGGTGAGGCATGGGGGAGGGAAGCATTGTATATCCTATGATTATGTCTCAGCTGCTTAGTAAGCCAGCCTACCTCTCTGGACTGTGAACTTCACAAGGGGATCTCAGGGTTTTTGTCTTTTCTTTTTTTTTTTTTTTTTTCAGCCCCCTGAGGTGGGGCAGGATTGCTAAAGTTGGCAGAGGTTGGATATTTCCCTCCTGCAAAGTCAGTTAGGTTCTGATAATACTCCTGCAGGTCAGACCCTAGTTAGTTTCCCCTCAGGATAGGCCTTGTTAAAAGCAGAATGATCTGGCACATTTCAAATTGTTCTTTTCCCCCTCCCTTCCTGCCACAAGCCTGAGGGGATTTTTCTCAATTCACTAGGGGAATCTAGTGGAGCTCCTTGGAGGTAAATCTCAACAGTAATATGGGAACTCCCCTCCAACTGGGTTGCCCTGGAGGTTTTATCTCTCAGCCGCCTCTGCACCCTGCACCTGGCCTCAGGCAATTCATCAATTACAGCTCAAGTCTTAATATCCCTTCTCTGGTTCCCGCTGGGGTTTCCACCTGGGTCTTTGCTCTTGTCACCTGTGACTCCCTGTATTTACCTGTCTCTCCAAATCCAGGACCTGCAGTTTGCCCTGTGTCCTCTTATTCATGGATCCAAGAAGAGTTGTTGATTTTTCAGACTATTCAACTTTTTACTTGTTGGGGCAGAATGGCGACTTCCAAGGTTTTCACATGCAGGGTGAAGTCTCCCTGACATCTTACATGGGACAAAAATTCATTTTAGCACGTATTCGGGGCATGGTTTTACTTTTCCTGCTTTAAGGGCCTCAGCCAACACCATTACCTGGTGGCTGCAAGAAGTATCTGATTCATTGACACAGACTCTCAGATAACATCAAGTCAGACCAAGGGATCATCTTTAGAGTGAAGGAGGTGAGAACAGCTCGTGATCACGAGATCCACTGGTCGCCTCAAGCACCATGCAGGCTGAAGTTGCGGGCCTGACAGCATGAGGAAATGGTCTATGAAAAACTCACCTGAAGGGCCAGCTCAGTTGTGACACTTCTGCAGGGTTTTCCAGGTTTCAGAGTATACTCCAAACTAATGACCTGTTGTACGTGCCCCCTCCCTGAATTGTAAGAATGTACAAGTCTGGGAACCCTGGATAAAAGCAGCAGTGTTCCCAATTACCATCACTTCCTGCAACCTTCTTGGGGAAATTGAGCCTCTCACCCCCACTACCCTGGGCTCAGTAGTTTCAGATGTTCTTGTTCCCAAAATGAGAATTCTTCTGCTAGCAGACACAGCAAGGGTCCTGATTGACTCCAAGCTCTCCGTTCACCTTGGGATCCTTCTGTCAAGGAACCAACAGGGATAATTGACCCTGAGCCCCAGAAGGAAGGAGGGCTGCTGTTACACAGTGGGAACCAAGAATAGTGTCTTTACACCCAGGCAATCCCAATAACTCTGAGCCCTCTTTTGACAAATTATGATGGTAAGTAGACAAATGAAGCAACACCAGTCTGAGAAGGGACACAGACCCCTCAAAAATGAGAATCTTGGCCCTAACAGCAGGTTAGCTACTGTGGCTTGCAAAGGTAAAAACTGAGGGTCTGGGAAATACAAAATAGATTATGGAGGAAGGAGACAAGTATCAGTTGTGGTCTTGACATGAGCTACAGCAGATCAGCTGTTCACCTAGCAACCCTCCTTTCCTAAACTTCTCCAGGAAGAGAAGTCTGTCCCAGAAATAAGTAATGAGCTCCTCCCAGAACTAGATTCTCTCAGAAATGGATACAGGGGCACAAGGGTAAATCATAGTGAATCCCTTCATTCTCCCTTTGGAATGCAAGGAATCATGATCCCAGTTTCTAACAGGGCAGTTGGCAGATAGTCCTCCAGTCTGTCTGTTAATTACCTCCACTAAAAGTAGTTTCCTCTCCCAAGTTAACACCCTTTCAGGCAGCAGCCCACATCAATGAAGGATGCAAAGTGAGTAGAAATACCTGTCCCCCTTTCCTCAAGTTAGGACTGCACTGAATGGTCATAGGAACTTCAACACTTTACAGGGACTGTCTGAAGCTTCCATTAAAACTGTATCACAACATAATTTCTACTTTTGTACCATCTTACATCTTTTTCTTCCCCTCCATAGATTTTGATCCTAGGAACACTCCCTCATTTACTTCCTGCATGGTAGTCTGTTTTAGGATCTGCTTTCTGGAAAACCCAAACTGTAACAGTCTCCTAGTTTTTTTTCTTGCCAACTTTGCCACTTTGTTGGCTCTAATCCATGCTATACACTGTGGGAATAGCACATTATTGTTTAAAAGAAGTTAGGTTATGTCTATTAAATACTTTAAGATTATCAAATTTTTTTCCTTCTGTTTTAAATGCATCTTAACTTCATTCAAGGCCTTCTGAAGAAATGGTCTGTTTTTAGGCATTCTGATGATATACCTTATTTGCCTACTGATGGTCATTAAACACATATATTGTGGTGTCCTGCCAGTTCCAAGGACAGGCCACACCCTTTTCACTTTATTCTCATTATATTATCTACCTGGAGTGATGTTACATCTTGTCCGTAGGTCTCCTGGAAATTCTGTTAGTCCCTTATTTCTTTCATTCGCAGCAATTTCTATAGTCTGTATTTCTTGTTTACTTGTGATCATCTGTCTCTAACACCATCCTGTATGTTCCATGATATGGCAGAAATTATATTTGTAGTGACTGTATGAGTATTCACAACATATCCCACCACATGGTCTTTTTTTCAATCAGTATTCAGAAACTGATGTGAAAAATCAGTCTAGGATATAGTTATATCCACCTGTTTCCAAAAGGATTTCTCTTTGCCAGTACAGTGCTTCTTGAATGAGCTTCTTGAATGGCCCTAAGACTGTGGCCCATATTAAGATGTGACTTAATCTTGTTGTATAACCATATGGGTGGACACTTCCCTCCACTTGTATAGTTGCACAACTGCCAATGCCACACCCTTTCCACACACACAGTGAGAGGGACTTAAAGATTTGGATCTCTGATTGTGACATGTCCATGATGATTCAAGCACTACTTTGGGTTGATTATATGATTGGTCCAGACCTAGAAACCCATCACTCAGTATGGAACATACTCCCTCTTTTGTTTTATAGTCCTTTGTTAGTACAGATGGTGGTAATAAAATTCTTGATTGGCTGTGGCCCATTGCAAATTCTTTGACATTCAAGTATATAAGGCATAAAGTGGTGAGCTAATATTGTCAAGGAACATAGTGTTAAAGAGGAAAATGCATACCTGTTCTGCTTCTGTGTTTCTACATCTCTAACATCTCCTTCAGCTGAAAACCCAAGTTAGGTCCTGGTAACAACAACAACAAATTTTCTAGGACAAAGAGTGGTACAATGAATCCTCTTAGGTTTAAAAAGCCAAAACCAATTGTGTGTCTGTGTGTATGTGCTGTGCACACATTGAGTACTTGAAATAAACCTCACAGCCTGCTCCAGTATACCACTGTGGGGCACAGAATAGGATCAAGAAATGGTGCAGAACCCCACGCTTAAGATGAGATGGGAAGTTCAAGCTGAACAAGTAGAACAGGTGCTCCCATTGAGGCATAACTAATGGAAGAGACAGAATAGAAAATGAACAAAAAATGTAATAAGAACTGCTGTGCAATTAGAGCACAAAGAAGTTTCTGGAATTAAAAAAAAAATGGGTGGAATTTAAGCTCTTTCATAAGATTATCAATGTCCTAAGGGACAAAGGGCAGGCCGTCACATTATGTTTGTAAATCTACTTCTCAACACAGCATCCCATACAGAGAAAATTTAAAAGATACAATTTCTTGAGTAGAACCAGCAAGTAAGCATCCCCCAACCCAGAAAGGTGCCTGAGTAGGGTCTGTTCCTATTTCACCTGAAGAGAACCGGGCATATGGCTTTGAACAGCTTACTTTACAATGACTCCTTCTTTTATAAGATACTTGGCCTTTTGTGAGTAGAGCTACAGCTGTCTCTGAAAATGGCAACATCTGATCCTAAGACCTAGAATATAAAGCGCTTGAAAATGTCATTCACTTAAGGTTACCCTCTAATGCTAAGAGCTTAGGAAAAAAAAAAAAAAAGCAGATCTGGTGAAGGAAAAGAACAACCAAATAACTATTTTTTTTATGATTATGAAGGATAGGAATGCATGCTTTATGCCTAAAACCTTATATTCTTGGCAAAATTTGAAATAGGTTTATCATTTTAAAAAACATGCAGTTAGATGAAGAATAAAAATGATGGCATTATTTATCTCTTCCTAACACATGTAACCAGGGGACTTCATGACAGATGATAGTTGTAGAGTTTTAATAAATGGTAGGACCAAGATAATTGAAGGCTGTGTTAGAGATAATTTCATAGATGGTGATATGATTAGAGTGATGATCCCTTATTGGACAATCTAGGTTCAAATCCCCACTGCATTCCTTTTTAATTATGTGATCTCATCTGTAAAGTAGAGATTACAGTAGCACCTACCTCGCTGAGTCATTTGGTGAATTAACACTCATATAAATCCTAGATACACAGTTTTAAGTAATAAATATCCCTCCTAAGTTCAAACTTCATTTTACTGATTGGTACTTTGAAGCCCATTCATTACGACATTTATTTAGCGTACCATATGCTTCAGAATTGTGTTTCTGAGGGAGAAAAAAAACAAAACAAAAGAAAACAAAAAGACTAGAGTATGATTTTTGCTTTGGTGATGGTCACATAGTTTTGTGGTCAAGCATTATTATGAAGACTTATGTCAGAAATATTTGCCCTTAATGAAAGAAAGAGCAAATGGTGAGCTAGATCTAGTAGCAAATACTTAATTCTGCTTGCAGTGCTCTGAAAGAACTTTCTGGGGCAGGAGGACTATGATCTGTACGTAGCCTGAGAGATGAGTAGGAGTTTACTCCATGATGGGGAGGAAATTCTGGCCAGAAAGAAAAGCACAGCATCAAGGATGTAAGGCATATGATGGCAACTGCAAGTAACTGGACAGGGATGTCTGATGGAGTGTGTTAGCAAGGACCAGAAAGTTCTGTAGAGCCTTCAACGTTGGATTTTCTGTGCCAGGCTCGAGTGCATACACCTTGTTCTATGGGGCAACCATGGAGAGATTTTTTGGAAGGGGAAAGGTGTATTTTATTTATTTTTATTTTTAAACTTTTCATATTGAAATGACCTCAGAATTCCAAAAACACTGCAGTGATAGTACAAAGATATTCTACATACCTTCCACCCATTTTCCCCAAATGTTAACATCTTGTAGGCCCATAGCTAAATATGAGAAAAAAAGGAAATTATCACTGATGGAACAATATTCTGAGAGTCTTAGGTTTAGCCACATTTAACTAACATATATGAGTTTCAGTGCTCTTATAGCTTAGGACTAATAGCTCCTTGGATGCCTAGTGTAGAACTTAAATCATGCATTATTTGTGGAACAACTATAATATTTTCTCTAAAATACAAAAAAAATCAAGAAATTTTGAATAAGTGTTATGCTTTAAAGAAATGACTATACCTGTGATGAATTAACCATAGTGAAGATGCTTCCTTAATGCTTCAATAGTAAATGTGTGAATAACACACATGTGTTGTTCATAGGAAGATAGAATCTGTCCAAGGTCAACAAAAAAGTCCACAGGACTTTTTGAAAGATATCTAGATCTCAAGCCAGCTTACTAAGAATTTTAGATTTAGGTTTTATAGGTATATTTCCTTTTCTAGCAATTGTTAGATTTTCTATCTGGCTAATATTTAATGAGCACAGATTCTGATTTGTCTCTTCTCTTGCATTAAAAGCATGATAGACACCTTCTGACATAGTTCCCTGCAATGCCACCCCCTGGCATTCACTCCATGTAATCCCTTTTTGCCCTCCAAGTATTCACTGGGCCTAGTAAATGGCCCCAATCAAATAAGACAAAAGAGATGAGCCATCTCTTCTGTGATTAGGTTAAAAAGACAGAGTTTTGTTTTGCTGGAACTCTCTCTTTGGTTTATCTTGCACACTTATTCTGATTAAATAAGCTGCCATAATGTGAACTGATCTACACAGTGGCCCCCACAGGAACTGCCTCTGGTCAACAGCTTGTGAGAAAGCAAGACCCTCAAACTAACAATTTACAAATACACTAATCCTACCTAATAGCCACTTGGATGAGTCTGGAAGATTTTTCCCTGGTTGAGACTTCAGATGAAACATTTGATTACATCATTATGAACGACTGAAGCAAAGGACCCAAGTAAATTGTGTCTGGATTCCGGCCCACAGAAGCTCTGATAAAAAAAAATGCTGTTTTAGATCCCTGAATTTTGAGGTGATTTGTTATACAGCAATAGACATGTAATGCAAGTGGTAAACCAGTTATATAAACTTCCTATTATTATGTAGCTGCTATATTAGTGGAATAAATTGTGAAAGTATCTAGGACAGCTTTCCAGACAGAGAACAGGGCAGATATTTCTGACTACATATAAGGAAACTGAATCTCAGGAAGAAAAAGTAATTTGAACCAGATAACAGAGCACAGTGGGGAAAAACTGGCATCTGTATGTAGATTTAATGACTTTATATCCTCATCTTTGTCTGATAGTTTCATAAAAATAAATAACTGTAATCTCATAAACAGACAACCCCAAAGCTTATAAAGAATTATTTAACAGATTACATTTAATATCACGTGTCTTGAAGGGAAAAGTAAAGGGAAACTCAAGGCAAAACATGATGGAAAGTAGAAGAGAAAAGAAGGAAAAATGAAAAATAGAAAGAAAGAAAGGAATGAAAGCAAAAGCAAAAGCAGAGCTAGACTCTTTTAATACTCATTTTAATCCCTGTACAGAATAGTTCAATAAGGGGCACCTGGGTGGTTCACTCTGTTAAGCATTCTACTTCAGGTCAGGTTATAATCTTGCAATTCATGAGTTTGAGCCCCATGTTGGGCTCTGTGCTGACAGCTCAGAGCCTAGAGCCTGCTTCCGATTCTGTGTCTCCCTCTCTCTGCCTCTTCCCCACTGTGTCCCTCTGTCTCAAAAAAATAAAATAAGCATTAAAAAAAAAAAAGTTCAATGAATGTCTTTGTGTGGGGGTAGGGTGAAAGAGACAGATAGTAAGCAAGATTCTCCTTTTCCTTTTATTATTTTCCCCTTTTTTTCTTTATTTTGTAAAGGATTGTGATGGTTAATTTTATGTATCAACTTGACTGAACTGACACCCAGATACAGCTGGTAAACATTATTTCTAGATGTGTTTGTGAAGGTATTTCTGGAAGAGATTAATATGTGATTCAGTAGACTGAATAAAGATACGTGCCTTCACTAATGTGGGTGGACATCACCCAATCCTTTGGCGCACTAATATAACAAAAAGGCAAAAGAAGGGCAAATTCCTTCCCTCTTCTTGAGCTGAGATGCCCATCTTCTCCTGTCCCCAGATGTCAGAGCTCTGGGTTCTCAAGCACGGCTTTCAGGTCCTTGGACAGAGTGAATTATATCACCTGCTTTCCCAGTTCTCTAGCTGGCAGATGGTAGATTGAGGGGCTTCTTGCTCTCCAAAACTGACAAAGGAGATTACTATTTTACCTATATCATCTAATCACCTAATCTAATCCAATGTACATATCTCCTATTGGTTCTGTTTCTTTGGAGAACTCTAATACGGGCATTATTTATATAATGTTCATGCTGTTTGGAGCCTCACAACACCTGCAATGCAGGAGAGGGGACCAAGTGACAGAATCTGGCATTACTTAATTTGGTGAATTTGTGTTTTTTTTGGTTTGTTTCTAGCCACAGAATCTTAATCTATTTGGCAATTTATGCATATGACTAATCACTAAAACCAAAATCTGTGAAACTATGCAAGGTGACACCAAGGAGAGGCAAGCAGACACAAAGGCCTTCCAGTCTTTTCTACCTCCAAAGGGGCTCCGAATAGCAGTGTCTGATCTGCCTCAATACCCAACTCTTTGATGCTTTCTCAAAACCAAGAAGAAATTTGATTTCATCTGTCCGTGCAGTGAAATACTCTCCCAGGTGTCCTAACCTCTTGGAAAAAAAAAAAAAAATGCAGAGATTCTGACATTCTGAACATTAGTTTTATTTTCTACTTGGCACAATATGATTTGGAAAGTAGTTATTCAGTGTCCAAGCTGCCTGGAATCTCAAAGGTCATGTAAGACCACATGTTCCCTCCCCCAGCTATATCCTCGCTAACACACACCCTTCTCTATTGCACGTGCACAATCTTGTGCCATGGCACACGACTTCTGGAAGAGAGGATTCCTAGGGTACTTGGAGTCTGAGCATGGCTTATGTTTCGCTTTCGAGGCTTATGTTTAAAAGACGGGCTACTGCACTTTGGGAGAGATAGTACATTTCCCTTTCTAATCAATGTTTGTGACTTCTGTCTTATATCCATTATGAAGAAATATTTATTCCTTCTATCTGCTCCATCACCCAATCACCAACAGCATTTGGGATGCATGGCCTGCTCAGAAATGAAACCAAATTATTCCTACCAAATTAATCCAGAAATTCCAACCTACTACTAGGATTGTTCACATTGCAGGCTTTATTCTCTTTAATATTATTTATTTATTTGTTTGTTTTATTAATGTTTATTTATTTTTGAGACAGAGAGAGACAGAGCATGAACGGGGAAGGGGCAGAGAGAGAGGGAGACACAGAATCGGAAGCAGGCTCTAGGCTCTGAGCCATTAGCCCAGAGCCCGACGTGGGGCTCGAACTCACAAACGGCGAGATCGTGACCGAAGCTGAAGTCGGACGCTTAACCGACTGAGCCACCCAGGCGCCCCTCTTTGATATTTTTTTAGAGATACTTAGGACTCTAAATTTCCAGGTCCCCTTTTCCAATCTGAAATTGCAACATGAAAGGCTTGAGTTTATAACAAATACCTTTCCTTAAGGATAAAGTGATCTTTTTACCAGGATATTATTCTCATTAGCTTTTGTCAGCTCAGAAAGGGTCCACTGTTCCAAAGTCTCCTAAAGACAGTGATAGTAGAAATTCTATATTTCAAAATCCATTTTAAAAATGACCAATGGATCTAAAGAGCCAGAAACTGTAATATGGATTTAATTTATTTGATAGCTGCTCCTAGGACTTGAATATCAGTTTCAAAACACTTTTAGAACTAGTAAATTAGGCCATTTGTTGAGCTGATTCCTTTCAGCAACTTTTAAATAAGAATAAGAAGAATCTCAATATCTTATGGTCTATGGCTTTGAAAAATGCTTACATTTCATTATTATACTCTTCGCTCTCCTTTGCATTTATGAATATTCTAGGAGAAACAGGGCAGAAGTTGGACTTTAAAAAAGTTGATCTCTATTTACATTCAATTTGAATAAGCTTCTATTTAAACAGAGAAAGTAGGTTTCCAATTTTAAAACACTAATGAATAAGAGAAATGAAGATAATGCTATGTTTATTCTATTTGGCGCTAATGTGGAATGCTATGGGAGGTGTTTCTTTGTCATTTTAATCCCAGGAGGCTTTTTTAAACAATCTCTACCACCTGTATTCTGTTTGAGATATAATCATTCAATGTCTACAAACAAGTGATAACATTATTATGCATTTCTGTCCCCTTTCATTCTTTACTAGACTGACAAATATCCCTTTTCTTAGATCCAATAGCTCAGGCTGGGCACCAGTGGACTCATTACCATTCCATCAATAAGCAGATGCCTCCTGAGTGTACAGCTTTTTCAAGCCCTGTCTTTTCTACCTTCCACTGGGTTTTGCCAACAAAAGCCTCACTGGTAGGTATCTCTTTCATTTTACCCTTCCCTTTGAAAAACGAAACAATGGAAACGAAGTCCTGAGATTAGATTGGTGATACCAAAATGATTCTGAGAGCCAGCAACCGTGCTGCCAACCTGAAATGGGGTACTTACATTATTTATGAAAATTAAATGTCACCAATTCTCCCTCTATCAGATAATTTCAGGAGACAGAACCATTTCCGTTGAGGGAGATGGAGTATTTCTAAATGTGCAGCCCCCTTCTCCCCTCCCCATACCAGCTTTCCATAGATCACTCTGGCTGTATGTCAACTCTTCCTGCCCGGGAAGAAAATAGGTGCACCTGACCATGTTTCAAGTTTCACTGCAAGTCTCAGATCAGGTCTTTTCACAGGGATGTTACGTATGTTCTAAACCAAAGGGGACCCTTTGCAATGTGAAATCATTAGAAAGTGAACTGTTCTTTTTTTTTTTTTTTTTTTTTTTTAATTGTGTTTCCCACGCTCTCTTTAGAAGTCAGTTATCAGAGGGAAATTAGCAGGAGTTGAAAGGAAAAGACAGTATCCCTCTGGCTCCCTCATCTATTCATTGCTTTGGTGGCTGGGAAGAAAGGACTCGAATAATGAGAGGAATAAACACAACCCATGTCGTTAGGATTATCAGTGAGAGAATATTGGAACAAGCTATTTAGAATTTTAATTTTAAATTTTAAATGTATTTATTTGAGAGAGAAAAAGCACAAGTAGGGGAGGGGCAGAGAGAGAGAGAGAGAGAGAGAGGGAGGGAAGGAGGGAGAGAATACCATGCAGGCTCTAGACTGTCAGCAAGGAACCCGTCGTGGGGCTTTATCCCACAAGCTGTGGGATCATGACCTGAGCTGAAACCAAAAATTGGACCCTTAACTGAGCTACCCAGGCACTCCTACTCAGGAATATTTGACTAACATTTACCAAGGAGTCTGAGACTTTTCAAAGTTCCAACTGCTAACTACTGATACATGCATGTATTTCATATCACACTTGCTGTTTTGAACCCATCAAAGTTTTTGATGCTCAACCCATCAAAGTTGAGCAATGAAGCATGTTTAAAAACCAGGTATCCTATTACAGGGATCTTTTGGAGGGAATTTTTTGCTTTCTTTTCTATCAAACAAGCCACTCATAGTTATGTCTTTAGCATGTGAAGAAATCCTAGAGTTCTTATGTTTGATCTTCTGATTATAAATCAGGTATCTGGGAACCAAAGAGATTCCCCTAAAGTTAACGTTTTCACACTTTTGGAGAGCAGGAGCAAGGCTATCAGCAAAGCCTGTTTCTGGCCCTTCACCTTTCAAATTTAAGTAGAACTTGAAAACAGCAACAGCCACTCCTTCACCTACCACACAGGAAGAAAACCATGTTTCTACCATCTGAGGACCATATACAAGTTCCAAAGATATTCACCTAATGCTAGATGTTACAATAGGTAATAACTTGTAAAAACAAGCAGGTCATCTAAAAGGTGACTTCTGGTGGAGGAGCTTTAATCAACGGGAAATGAATTCAGGTAGTGACAGAGGTAGGATTAGATTTGATATGGATGGTGCAAAAGATTTATTTATTATCCCTGTATCCTTGTTACACTACCCATTAGTTCACATAGAGTTCATTTTGGGTACTCGTTTTATTTATTTTTTTATTTTACCTTTTGGGTACTCGTTTTATTTATTTTTTTATTTTACTTTTTGGATTGTTTGTTTGGCTTGGTTTGTTTTGTATTAGTCAGTATTCTCTAATAGAAGAATATATATACACACCTACAAAATGAGACCTGGGCTCTCATCATGATCTGCCACCTGCATGTTGTAGACCCAGGAAGCCATGGGGTAAGTATAGTCTGACACGGAAAGCTTGAGAAACCAGAGAAGCCAATGGTGTAAATCCCAGTCCAGGGGCAGGAGAAAATTGACATGCCAGATCCAGAAAGCAGGCAGGAAGGGAACAAATCTTCTGTTTCCTGCTTTTTGTTCTGGTCAAGCCCTGAATGCACTGGATGATCCCATCCACATTGAGGAGGGCCGTCTACTTTATTGAATCCGCTAATTAAAATGTTAATGTTATTCAGAAACATCCTCCTAGACACACCCAGAAATAATAGTTAATTTGGTTCAAATTGACCCATAAAATTAACCATCACAACATTTCACTCTAGTCCTAAAACCTCCCAGTAGGTCTCAGGCTCCATCCCAGGGAGGCAGTCCCCAGATCCTTCAGTTTATGTGACAGACAAATTCTTTAAGGCCTTTAAATTATTCTGAGTGAGACATATGCAAGTACACCCATCAACCCTACATCATAGAGGAGTTGTGACAACAATATTATTACTATTATTAGCATTAATATAGCTACTGTTTACTAAGGAAACATCTAATCATCTAATTATTTTAGAAAACAAATGATCTCATCTCTAAAAAAAGGAAACTGGGAAAACGCACAGATACCTGCAAATTAAAAAACACAGGCTTGAACAACTCTTGGGTCAAAGAAGAAACCAGATGAGAAATCAGAAAATATCTCAAGACAAGCGTAAACAGAAACACAATATACCAAAACTTATGGGACACAGCAAAAATCGTACTAGGGAAATTTGCAGTGATAAATGCCTACATTACAAAAGAAGAAAGATTTCAAGTAAACAACCTAATCTTACACTTCAAGAAACTAGAAAAATGTACTAAACTCAAAGTTAGTAAAAGGAAGGAAATAATAAAGACTAGAGCAGAAATAAATGAAACAGAATAGGAAAACAACAGAAAATAGAACAGCGAAACTAAGAACTGGTTGTATGAAAAGAAAAAATCTACAAATGCACAACTATACTAAAGAAAGAAATAAGAGAAGATTCAAAAATAAAATCAGAAATTAAAGAGGCATTATAGCCAATGCCAAGAAAATAAAAATTCTCATAAAGATAATTATGAACAATTATATACAAATTGGACAACATAGAAGAAATGGATCAATTCCTAGAAACTCACAAGGTACCAAGACTAAATCAAGAAAAAATAGAACACCTGAACAGACCAATAACAAATAGGGAGACTTAATCTGTAATTAAAATTTCCCAACAGGGGTGCCTGTGTGGCACAGTCAGTTCAGCATCCGATTTCTGTTCAGGTCATTATCTCATGGTTCCTGAGTTTGGGCCCCACATTGGACTGTGCTGACAGCTCTGAGCCTGGAGCCTGCTTCGAATTCTGTGCCTCCCTCTCTCTGCTCGCCCCCCACTCATGCTTGCTCCCTTGCTCTCTCTCTCAAAAATAAGTTAAAAAAAAACTAAAAATAAATGAAACTTCCCAACAAAAAAGGCTCAGGACCAGATGGTTTCAACAAACATTCAAAGAATTAATATCAACTCTTCTTAAGCCCTTCTAAAAACCAATATAAGACGGAACACCTTGGAAATCATTTTGTGAGGCCAGCATTACCTAGGTGCCAAGATGTTTGATACCAGACAAAGACACTATAAGAAACCTTATCTTTGATGAATGTGGATGCAAAAATTCCCAACCAAGTATTAGCAAAACAACTTCAACAGTACATTGAAAGAATCATACACCATGATCAAATTGGATTTATCCCCAATGCAAGGGCAGTTTAAAATACATCAATGAATCCATGTGACATACCCTATTAACAGAATGAAGGATAAAAATCACATGACCATCTCAACAGATGCAGTAAAAGACCTTCAGGTAACATTATTATATCTATTTTTATAAATAAGGAAACATAGATAATTAAAATTCACTTCTTTTTTAGTACGTACACCTGGTAGATGTTAGAGCTAAGATTCATTATCAGGCAATTCTGACTCTTGCACATACAACTTCTCTTCCTACCAAATTAGATAAAAGTTTTCTAAAAAGTCATGCAGCTAGATACAGAATACTGAGAATTATCAACGATTAAGAAATGACCATGTCAGAGACTTTGTGCAATTCTTCTTCCTATGAAGAAGTATTCCAGTGAGGGGATAATTTATCTCTGAAAAAGCCTGTCTCCCTCTCTCCTTCTCTCTCTCCCTCTCTCTAGCTCTTGCTATCACTCTCTTTTTCCCCAAAAGGCAAAACATGTGAATACTGATAAATATGTCCTCACTTCCTGTTGTAAACTACTTCTACAGCTGAGCATAAAGTGAAAGTGATCACACTTGAGCATTGCAGGTGACAGCACTAAGCCTCAGGACTACAATGATGGTCAATGCCTCATGGACCATACAAGGCTGAGGTTTCATTGTGAGCTTTGAGGAACGGGAAGACAGATATCTGATTCATCACATGTCTACTCATTAACGACAGGAGATTAATGACTTCTACTTTTTAA
This sequence comes from Herpailurus yagouaroundi, assembly GCF_014898765.1. Taxonomy (NCBI): domain Eukaryota; kingdom Metazoa; phylum Chordata; class Mammalia; order Carnivora; family Felidae; genus Herpailurus; species Herpailurus yagouaroundi. The sequence goes on from NW_024412421.1 coordinate 15,405,338, forward strand.
ATTTTTTTAAATTAACGTTTTTTTATTTATTTTTGAGAGAGACAGAGACAGAGTGTGAGCGGGGAAAGGGCAGAGAGAGAGATACAGAATCTGAAGCAGGCTCCAGGCTCTGAGCTGACAGCACAGAGCCCAACATGGGGCTTGAACTCACGAACCATGAGATCATAACCTGAGCCGAAGTCAATGCTTAACCGACTGAGCCACCCAGGTACCCCTTTTTAAAAACGTTTTTTTTTTTAATTAATGTTTTTTGTTTATTTTTGAGAGAGACAGAGACAGAATGTGAGCGGGGGAAGGGTAGAGAGAGGGGGAATAATGACTTCTACTTTTCCTAATGCCATTTGTATTTAGAAATTAATACACCATCCACTTAAAAAATTAGTTTTTTTTATACATCTTGAATGTCTCCTATGTCTTAGGCTTACTGCATGTGTATTCTAGAGATATAATTCGGGCCTAGCAAATAGAGATATTTTGTTCATGGATGGGCAAATGTCCCCAAATTCTCTATGAGATAAATTTTCGTGAACATTTTTTTAATTGGGAGAAATCAAACTTTTTCACTGGAAGTGATGATGTGGAAAGAGTGACAGCTGGTGACCACTTTGCCATTCCATTTGAGAGCCTGACTAGAGAGGGAGGCCAAACCGTGGAAAGTGTGCCCAAAGGATAGGTTTTGACGAGTTCAATTCTTTAAACAAATTTTTTAGCAGCATGAATTTCGGTTTTCTGTTACTTTTAACTAGAACAATATTGAGCCATATAATTGCTTTTTCATATTGTATTTATGAAAATCAAGGCCCAAAGATGCTGAGGAATATTTTACTTCACCTAGCAACTATCTTTCTTAGAAACTGAGTCACAGTTGGGAGTGAAATCACACTGATGTTTAACTCATCTTCTTCCTGTTAATACTTGTCTGTCATTTTTTGGATTCTGTAAATGATTTTTTGAGAGCTTTAAATGAGAGAGAATAGAAGTTATTCTTCTTTCCCAAACTGAGGTAATGTCCATTAAAAGCAAAACAAACAAAAATACAAAAACAAAAAACCAAAAACAAAACAAAAACAAAAACTCTACCATTTTCTTTAACTATTCCTTCCTTCTATCTGACACTCATTCAAATGAAAAGAAGAGCCAAGCAGAAATAACTTGTTTTATGAGCTTGAATGGCACTAACCACTTATACAGCATCATTCCTATTACTAATAGCTACCGTATTTTAAGCACTTGGTATATTCTGGGCACTAGGAACATCACATATTTTCTCAATGAGTCTTCAAAGTAACAGATGTGGCAGATCCTATTAATATCCATTAGTATTCTACTTTAAATTAATAAAATAAATCTCAGAGAAGCTAAACATTTTCCCAAAAATCACATGCTAGCAAGTAGGAAACTGTGAATTTAATTCAGCTCTGTCTTTATGATATAGAGTCTGTGTATATAGCCATCCTTACAGAGAGTACACAGGAATTTTTATCTTCCACTCACTCACTTAAATTGCATAAAACACCCTTAATTTCATTTACAGGGGAGAAAGTTATTCATAGCATATTTGCACACAGAAGTATTTTCCCCCACTTCTGTGGGCATGTTTTTTCTTCCACCAATGCGCTGCCCTCTTCCTATTCTCATTAAGGTCTAGGGAAAAAGGGATTTTCCAGTGACATAGATAGTCTCTCTCAGGATACTCAATTCATACTGTATTTGTATTGTCTGTATGAGGAGGAAATTTCTTCCCTTCCTCCAATTAATAAGTAGTTTACTTATGACCCGATGCAAACCACAATGGAATGCATGAAAGTGTATAACCCATATTCCATGTTCATAGACACATGGAAAACAAAATAAAAATGGAGATATGTAAACAAGGCCTATAATCATCATTTGTATTGAAACAAATAAGTAAAATGCTGATCATGAAGATGATAACAGTAAGAAAAATATCTACAGCCACAGATCTCATGCACAAAGTAGCTACATGTAACAGGATTAAGCTAACCCAGTTGTACTACGACTTGTATCCCTTTTACTTTGCACAGCGACAATTATCTTTTTTATTACCTCTACTAATCATCTCTTCTTTCCAATTTGTCACCTTCCTTCAGTAGGTAAAAGAGGGTTGAAATCCACAGTTAAAGTTTTCGTCAAGACTCATGTCCAGCACTGGTACTTGTTATGCGAAATCGTATGAATTAGAACCAAGAGATTTGGGGTTTGCTTCAAATTTAATAAGTTATTCTTTTTATTCCAAGCAGCAATGATTGCTTTCTAAAATCAGGATGCTGATTGCACCCTTTATGCAAAAACTACTACTATCTAAATTTTACAATGAATAGAATAAAAAAAAAAAAAGGAAATGAGAGAAAGAGCAGTACAAAAGAGAAGGTTAATACCATTGTTACCAACGAAACCTCTCCCTTCAATACTAGTTCCCTGTTTTGAGATCTTTAGTGTGATAGAGATACAAACTGGTTTCATTTTTATTAAAACCGAATGCATCTTGAGTGCCTAATAAGTGTGAGCAGAGAACTTATGTAGTAGAAACTCAGTAAATGATTACTAACTTAAAAGAGAGAATTCACACTTGTATACAGCTATTACAAGATATATAAGAAGATTAACAGAACAAAATTTCTTCATATGTGGAGAACTTAATATTGTATTAACAGATGACATAGAAGAGATTTAGTTAACCCTTTTGTAAATGACTTAACCATTCATTTGTTTCTATTTTGTTAAAGAGGCAGGGAAAAATTGGAGACAGAAAAACTGTTCAAGTCTCTAGTCATTTAATTTTACGAAAAAATAATCAAAATAGTAACTAAATGTGCATATTAGTAGCTATTTAAAGTATTCTCCATATGTAATTTCTCTTATAAACTTTCCATTCTCAATGTCTCAGGTAAGTATGATGGATGGTAGGAAGAGATTTGATGATTCATACATAATCTTGTAAAAATTATAGACATTAGCTTTAGACCAAATTTTCTGATTTCACAGTCTATTATTTCTTTTATATAATTATTAGATTCTGCTTATTTACTGCCATAATTAAAGAAATGCTATTAAAATCAAGTGAATAAGTTTTATACAATGGAAGACTATGCAAAACCGAGAACAAATGAGTCTCATCCTATGGGTGGGACACATCATATGGATGAATCTATCAAAGTATGAACAAAAGAAAGGGAACACAAGGATCATATGCGATTTCCTCTTATTTCATAAATAATAATCTATGGTATAGGAAGTCAGGTTACCTTTGACCTAAGGGGTACTAGGGATACCTCCTGACTGAAGAAGCCATGATACAGGGCTTGTAGGATGCTGGGAATGGTTGATTGATTGGGGTCCTGGTTTAATAAGTTTCTTAATTTTATGAAGGGTCGGCTATTCATCTGGCTGTTCACTTAAAATGTGCAGATATTTTTGTATTTAGTCTATAATTCAACAAAATTTTATTAAAATAATAAATATTAAAGAAATCAAGAATGGTATTAGGCAAATAATTTCCCATCTTCAAAATATGAAAAAAGTCAATTCTAGAAAAACATTAACAGAGATTCCTTGTGCAAATCTTGGTATTGAGTCCTTAAAGAAATATAAACACTTCCTCGGAATAATAATTATTTTTTCTCCTTAACTAATTTAACTGACAATTAGTTGAAGCAGAGAAATACTTTACTCTAATAAAGTTTATTTTGTGAGACACTCAGTGCTACCAAAACATGTGCCATTCAACAAAAAATATATTTAATATAAAAATAATTATTTTTGTCTGTAGTACTTACTAAACCAGCAAAAACAGAAAAGGATGGTGATACTCGGGTCAGAATTAGTATGTTTTATTTTTTAGAACTCTCTAGAGTTTCTGGGTGTCCTGTTTCTATCTCACAGGAGGGAGGGAGACCCCAAAGTTGAACAATGAAGAGAGTTCCAGAAAAATGAGGATTTCTCTTCTGACTAGGACAGTGCTTCCCAAAATGAGTCCTGGGAAGCATTCATATTGTAAGAAGTTCATTGGAATGCTAAAGAGAAAAAAAATATTATTTCATGCTAAAAATAAATTTAAGAGGCATTTGTGTAAAACATTCATCGGTTCTTTGTCCAAGTACATTCAACAAGTGGGGAACGCACATTATTTTGAAGTGTGAGATGGAAGGTTTACCATAGTGAGTTGGGCCATAAAGAATTGTCAATAAAGTCCAAGTGTTCTTTGCCTGAAAAAATAGAATTGCATTAGCAATAAAGTAAGAATCTATAGGGGCACTTGGGTGGCTCAGTTTGTTGAGTGTCTGACTTTTGATTTCTGCTCAGGTCATGATCCCATGATTGTGGGATCCAGCCCTGCATCAGGCTCCGTGCTGCTGAGCATGGAACTAGCTTAAGATTCTTTTTCTGTCCCTATGCCCCTCTCCCTTATGCTCTCTCCCTCTAAAAATAAAAATAAATAAAATATCTATAAACACCTTCCATTCAATTCACAATTAAGCAACACATTTCTAAATATTCCAAAAGTCAAACAAGAAATTTGATGGACATCAGCAGATACATCAAAAGGATAACAGTGAAGACATAATTTCAATATTTGTGGGATACAACTAAAGCAGAGTTTACAGGCGTATTTAAATATCTCAATCTTTGTGTGATAAAATAATTATGTCAATAAATAGGAGAACACAGTAAAAATGTAACAGAATAACAATAGAAAAAGTCAGTAATCCATGTACTGGTTCTTTAAAAAGATTAATAAAATTAATTAGCCTCTATTGATACAGATTAAGAATGCAAAGAAAAAGAGAAAAAATAAAGGAAGAACAGATTACTGGTAACAGGTTTTAAAGACTTGATATCACAACAATCCTGCAGAGAGCATAAAGATAAGAAACTATTATAAACATTGTATACAATAAGCGAATACCTAGGATAAAATGAACAAATTCCTTAAAAAGCAAAATTCACAGGGGCATCTGGGTGGCTTAGTCAGTTAAGCGTCCGACTTCAGCTCAGGTCATGAAGTCTCGGCTCATGAGTTCAAGCCCCCACCTCAGGCTCTGTGCTGGCAGCTCAGAGCCTGAAGCCTACTTCAGATTCCGTGTCTGCATCTCTGTCTGCCCCTCCCCTGTTCACAATGTGTCTCACTCTCAAAAATAAACCAACATTAAAAAAATTATTAAAAAAAAGCAAAATTTACAAAAAGGGACTCAAAAGGAGAGTATTTGAATAGTTCTCTATACAATTAAAAATTGTGAACAGGTGCTTGAGTGGCTCAGTCTGTTGGGCGTTTGACTTTGGCTCAGGTCATGATCTCATTGTTCGTAGCCCTCCATCGGGCTCTGTGCGGACAGCTCGGAGCCTGGAGCCTGCTTCGGATTCTGTGTCTCCCTCTCTCTCTGCCCCTCCCCTGCTCTCTCTCTCTCTTTCTCTCTCAAAAATAAATAAACATTTAAAAATTAAAAAAAAAACAAAAAATTGTGAATTAATTATTAAAAGCATGCACACTTACAAAAATCTCACAAAAATCCACATTGGAACAGTTTTACTGACAAATTATATCAAACATTTAAGGAGGAAATAATGCTAAATTTACACAAACAGTTCAAAAAAACCTAAGAGGCAGAATACCATCAAATGCATTCCATAAAGTGAGAATGACCCCAAGTTAAAACCTAACAAAGATATTACAAGAAAATGATATAGAAAAAGATTTCCATGATTGTAGAAACACATATACTTAAAAAATATTAGCAATTTATATGAAATATAATAAATTAGGACTGGTGGGTGGTGGAGAATAATAATTAGTCCACTACTAATTCCTAGAAACCTCACAGGTAGGTTACATGGCAGAGGAAAATCAAGGTAGCAGATGGAATTAAGTTTGTTAATCAGTTAGCCTCAGAGTAGTAGGGAGATTATACTGGATTATCTGCATGAGCCCAAAGTAATCATGCAGGTACTCAAAAGTGGAACAGGGAAGCAGAAGAAAGGGAAATGAATAAAGGCATCATGAAAGTGATGTGGTCCAATGCTGATGACCTGACAAAGTGTCTAGGTCGTAGAAGAAAATTAAATAGAAAGAAAAAGAAAAAAAGAAAGAGAAAGAAAAAAAATTAACTCATGAATGGATTAAAATCTGTGATTTGCATATTTTGAATTAATTTCAGTTTATGGTGATATTAGTCCATTTTTTAAGCTTAAAATTTTTGTTTACTGTGAAACTTAATAAATCTACACTATATAGTTTTATTTTTTTAATTTTATTTAAATCCAAGTCAGTTAATATGTAGTGTAATAATGGTTTCAGGAGTAGAATATAGTGATTCATCACTTACATATAACACCCAGTGCTCATCCCAACAAGTATCCTCCTTAGTACTGATCACCCATTTACCCATCTCCCCACTCACATCCCCTGCAGCAACTCTTAGTTTTCTGTATTTAAGAATCCATTATGGTTTGCTGCCCTGTTTTTGTTTCATTTTTTGATTTTTTAAAATTTTTTAACATTTATTTATTTTGGGACAGAGACAGAACACAAGCAAGGGGGTGGGCAGGGAGTGAGGGTGACACAGACTCTGAAGCACACTCTATGCTGTGAGCTGTCAGCACAGAGCCTGATGCCAGGTTTGAACTCATGGACCATGAGATCATGACCTGAGCCAAAGTTGGATGCTCAATTGACTGAACCACCCAGGTGTCCCTGTTGCCCTCTGTTTTTATCTGATCTTTCCTTCCCTTCTCCTATGTTCATCTCTTTTGTTTCTTAAATCTCACATGAGTGAAATCATATGGTATTTGTCTTTCTCTGATTGACTTATTTCACTTAGCATAATATATTCTAGTTCCAACCATATTGATGCAAATGGAACGATTTCATTCCTTGTGATCGTTGAGTAATATTCCAGTGTGTGTGTGTGTGTGTGTGCACGCGTGCGCATGCATACACATACACACACACCACATCTTCTTTATCCATTCATCAGTTGATGGATATTTGGGCGCTTTCCATAATTTGACTATTGTTGATAGTACTTCTATAAACATTGGGGTTCTTGTGCCCCTTTGAGTCAGCATTTTGTATCCTTTGGATAAATACCTAGTAGTGCAATTACTGGGTCACAGGGTAGCTCTATTTTTAATTTTTCAAGGAACCTCCCTTCTGTTCTCCAGAGTGGCTACACCAGTTTGCATTCCCACAAGCAATGCAAATGAGTTCCCTTTTCTCCTCATCCTCGCCAACATCTGCTGTTTCCTAAGTTGTTCATTTTTAGCCATTCTGACTGGTGTAAGGTGTTATCTCATTGTGGTTTTGATTTGTATTTCCCTGATGAGGAATTAGGCCAATTATCTTTTCATGTGTCTGTTGGTCATTTGGATATATTATTTGGTAAAGAAAGACATCTTCTGGAAGGATGTCATTTGGAAAGACATCTTCTTCGGATGTCTTTTGCCCATTTCTTCACTGGGTTATTTGGTTTTTGGGTGTTAAGTTTGATAAGTTCCTTATACATTTTTAATGCTAACTCTTTATCTGATATGTCATTTGCAAATATCTTCTCCCATTCTGTCACTGCCTTTTAGTTTTGTGAACTGTTTCCTTCACTATGCAGAAGATTTTTATTTTGATGAGGTCCCAATAGTTCATTTTTGCTTTTGTTTCTGTCGCCTTCAGACACATGTCTAGTTAGAAGGTGCTCTGGCTGAGGTCAAAGAGGTTGTTGCCTGTTTTCTTGTCTAGGATTTTGATGGTTTCCTGTCTTACATTTAGGTCCTTAATCCATTTTGAGTTTATTTTTGAATGTGGTGTAAGAAAGCCATCCGGATTCATTTTTCTGGATGTCACTGTCCAGTTTTCCCTACATTATTTGCTTAAGAGACTGTGTTTTTCTACTGGATAGTCTTTCCTGCTCTGTTGAAGGTAAGTTTGCCATACATCGTGGGTCCATTTCTGGGCTCTCTATTCTGTTCCACTGACCTATGTGTCTCTTTTTGTGCTAGTACCATACTGTTCTACTGATTATAGCTTTGTAGTACAGCTTGAGATCCGGAATTGTGATGCCTCTGGCTTTGGTTTTCTGTTTCAACACGGCTTTGGCTATACACTATCCAGTTTTGAATAAATGTGAGATGACACAGATTTTAAAAATCTGACACCTTGTCTGAACTGGAACACTATGGGAGATATATCTATCTATCTATCTATCGATCTATCTATCTATCTATCTACATCTGTACATAATACATTAGGTCAAAGGAATTTATGTGATAATATAATCACTGTTAACTCCAGAGAGTATCATTTAAAGTGATGGCATAAAAAATTAGTAATAGATTTAAAACATTGGTAGGGTGGCATAGATTACTAAACAAATAAAGGAGGATATTGACATCTTCTGTATTCACGCCCTATGGCAGAAAAATGATAGTTCCAGAGGGAGCTATTGGGGCAAGTGTTTTATTTCACTTCTCCTCAAGGAACTTGGAAATGCAGATTTTCAGAGTCTACTCCGAACTTATTAAACCAGCATCTGCATTTTTACAAGACTGGAAATTTCTATATGCATTACATTTGAGAAAATGCTATCTAGAGAATGAGCATGGTACAAGTGAAATTAGTCAATGATATAGGGTTAGAGTGTGTACATAAACAGATTTTTCTGAACAGATCCCACAATTTGTCACCATCGTATATGTTCAAATATGCCATATATTAACAGCGTAGAACAATTCCTAACTCTGATGTACCAGTTTCTATTTTTTTCTGAAACCTTATTTTGATGAATTAGCATAAACTTGATGAAGGTAAAAAACCGAAAGAAACTAAATGTTCAACACATAGAAGAAAAATTAAGTAAACGTGGGACCTCCCCTACAATAGTTTAGAATTTATCTGATATATACTACCACGAAGATCATAATAATTAAGAAAATATTTGTGATATAAAAATAAATGATAAAAAGCAAATCTATGCATGTGTTATCACCACAAATCAAATCAATATAAAAACTAAGTATATCACAAAGGAACATCTGATAAGTTTATCAAAGGCAGAGTTTATTCCTCTGCCACTAGGAATACTGAGCCATTTTAATATTTTGTTCTAGTTTGTATAATTTCCTGTTTTCTCTAGCCAGATATACTTGTTTTTAAATGAGAAAGTTAATTTGAGGAAGTAGGTTTTTTTTTTTTAATGAAGAAACAAAAGGTTAAATTTGGGGTTCCTTTTGCTGAATATGAATAAACATAGATGCAATAAAATAGGGCAGAAGAGAGTTCTGAGTTGTCCTAAATTCCATCTCTTGCTGAAAATAGGACAATGAAACAAGACTTCTGACTTGCCCTAAATTTCAGCTCTTTCTGCTAAGTCAGCTTTAACAAAACAGAAGGTGACATTTTTTGACATCTATTTCTGATTGGCACTCATAACAGAGATACTGCCCACCAAAATGCAATTGCCATTAGCTCTTAGAGAGTCATTTCCTTCTCTCAAACTATAAATATGTAGAGGGTTACCTGAGTGTAGCAGGGAAAAGCAGGGGGAGAGGAAGGGATATAGAAACCACTCCAAAGTGTCCACAGTATTTGTGATCTAGCTTTATCTTGAGTAATGGCATGAAGCTAAGAAATAATTCTACGTCCCACCTTTTTTGTTTGTTTTGTTTTTTAAGGAAAGGACTTGCTTTCTAACCTTCATTGAACAGTATCAGTCCAGGCCCTCCTTTTTTTTTTAATTTTCATTAATGAACCAAATTCTAAGTTAAATAAAATAGAGATATATGAGCCTATTTTCCACAGAATTTTCCGTGTAGCATTCACTGAGTAAAAGAATTTCTAGCAAATAAGGGCAACTTAAAGAAGCATGACAAGTTCCTTTCAACATTTTTTAGTCTAAATGATATCTTAATTCCGCATGATGTGAAAAGGATATTCACAGAAGATCCCTTTAGCTTGATCAAGTTTACTCTGCATAGCTGTGGAACACCAAATCAGAGGAATTTTACTAAACACATATTGCAAGGTTCATTATTGTAAACACATAGAATACTATTGTGACCACTCTCTGTAAGCTAAAATCTTAGTTTCTCAACAAAAAAAAAAAATGACAAGGACAACACAAAATTGACATTATCTGCATTTTTTCCCATGTGTCCTTCACTGTGCTTCTAAAAATATTGCATATGTAATCCCTTGCAGACCTTAAGCCATCACAGATAAAATACCTGATTTTTACATTTAGTATATAATTTAAAATATTCCTTTATTGGTCACTAGAAAAACCTAACATTAATCTGTTCCTAAAACCTACTTTGCACATGCAAAATAACACAACCTAAAGAAACTATGCATTTTTCCCTTTTGTCACATACTTTGTGCACATTGATTTTTAGAGTTAGAAGTAATCTTATAAGGTATTTTATCAGTAATATTTATTTAGTACATTAAGAAAGAACAGGTTAAACCTTCTATCCTAAGGTGAAATATACTCTATTGTCTGCAATATTCCTGAGAATTTCGTTAATAGGTGTGTGAACTAAATCTGTAGCAGATGACTAGTGTCAGCCTTTTGTGACTGTCTTCCGGGACCTCATGGAGGAATCAAAAACATGAAAAACCAGTAACCCATTAAGTAGAGGCATGCAAGCAATATTTTTGAACTATGAAGTATAATATAAATATACTGTGTTAAGATGGTCTAAGGGTATTTCAGGGTCTATGTGGAAATCAGTATGCTTTAATTTTATAACCAAATATATTATACTTTGTGGCATGCAATTATACCTTGAAGAAGTGCTTGGAAGTGCTTATACCCCTCCCCTTCATGCATATAATCCCCTGTAACCAACAAGGTTGGGTGCAGTTCTTTCAGAGGAAGCTGAAATACTGTCTCCTGGGCTATTATCCTTAGCAAGACAGTGAATAAGGCATTTACTCTCCCATTTTGAGGTTGGCTGTGTTTTGTTGTTGTTGTTGTTGTTGTTGTTGTTGTTGTTGTTTAACTCAACAGGTTTCTCCCTTACTGGACTGTAAGATCCAAAAATAGGAGGGATGGCTCACCATCGTAATATTTTCACATAATACAGTGCTTGAACATTATTAGGCTGTTAACAAACTTGAATGAATGAACAGGTTGGTGTTCGTGTTAAAGTCACTCCTTGCAGTGTGGAGTATGGAGTAAGTGCTGATGATGGAAAAGTTCCTCCTTTGGGGAAAATATCATCTCTTTGTGCTGTCCCAACATTGGGTTTATTTCTGAACACCAACTGTAAATTTACATCTAACAGTTTCAGACAGCAAAATGACCAGCAAGTTACATCAATTAGTATCAGAAACAAGTTATCCTCAATGACAGAATTAACAGAGGTGGTATCAGGGGCCAATCACTACTAAATGAAGTGCAATGAAAATTATATCGAAAAAAAACTTTCATTTTTTTAGAACAAATTTTAAATCTATCAGTACCAAAAGTAAGTAACACTCTTCTGAATGACTGTTCAGCTTAAGTTAAAGAGAAGCAGTGGGTAAAGTTTTAAAATAGGGTTACGGTCTTGTATGTTCAATATGTGCAAACTCTGGTCTAAGATGCTGGACATATTTCAACATAAAATTACCTAGATTTTTTTCTTTAATTATCTTTCTCATAATCTGTCTTCTCCCTTAGAGATTTAATAAATGAGAGGTGTTTAGATCATTTTCTACTCAACAAAAGATTATTTATTATAAATGAAAAACAAGAGCTTCTGGGCCCCCCCCCCCCCCCCACACACACAAAGACTCCCTTTGATGGAATTTGATTTGATTTGGGGCGTTCTCTTTCATGGGTTTACCCAGACTTCTGCATCACAGAGTTGTGCTGTGGGGGCTTTGTCCTGCTCAACATAGTTACTTGCCTGTCTTCACTTAATGACTCTCATAAAAACCTCTGAATCAGAGCAAATGGTCTATGTTTCTCCACTGCCCCAATCCTTTGAGCACTTGTTAGGGGCTCATTGATTACTCTGGGAACATTTGCTAAGGGTCTATGGCTTGGGTTCTGAGCAAAAACTTCTCCAAGGAGTTTTGTTTCTCTTTGTTTTCACATTTAAAATGGCATTAAAAATGCTTCAGACATGATCTTGCCTTTGAAATAGAATTCTCTCAAGTTGTGTTTAATATTTCACCATGTGGCTTTCAGAAGCTTCAGACCCTCTGTCTTTAAACATCTTTTGTTCATCTTTGCAGGCACTGGCCTTGTAATACTGAAAGGAAGGTAGGTCTGCTATTTTTGTAATGGAAATATACACCCAGGCTTATTCATTAAGGACAATAGATTAAGTACACACAGGACATAAGTACCTCTGACTGAGTTCCTGCTCAGATGCCAGCTAGGAATCTGGCACTCATTTATGTTGTGATTCATTGGCCATAGGGGTCTGTCACACACAGAGATGACAGAATATTAGAGCCAGGAGGAACTGTGGAAGGGTAGAAATTTGCACATTAGTAGTTAGATGAACAGAGTAAATGTATGTTCTTCACCCTTTGTAACTAACCTCTTTTCCTTTTTTTTGGCCCCCCCATCCTGCTGTGTTGTTGGGTGTAGAAAAGCAGAAAATTTTAACTTGCTAATTGAAAGTACTCTAGTTGCTTTGATTTCAAAATGTGTTTTTCAAGTAACTTTCTTATAGGTAAATGCTACAATCTTCAGTTTTCTTCTCCTTTCTCTTGCTCTTTTTGAATATAATGTCTGGATGCAAATGCTGGAGAGCTTCAGCGATGTTTAAAAGGGCATTTGGAGGCAAAGTAGAAATTAACCTGAGCATAAATGGAAACAAACTGACGCTGTGGCTGAGCCTGGCTTGGAGTCCCTGTTAATGACTGTCATCCTGGTGTCATTAATAATGCTGACCCTTTAATCCCAAAATGCCTTTGTTTCAACAATATACAGATACCCAAAACGAGTTACAGAAACTGTAGTCCAGGGGCATCTGGGTGGTTCAGTCGGTTGAGCGTCCGGCTTCGGCTCAGGTCATGATCTAGCGGTTTGTGGGTTTGAGCCCCACGTTGGGCTCTGTGCTGACAGCTCAGAGCCTGGAGCCTGCTTCGGATTCTGTGTCTCCTTCTCTCCCTGCCCCTCCCCCACTTGTGCTCTATCTCTCTCTCTCAAAAATAAATAAATGTAAAAAAAAATTTTTTTAATAAAAAAAATTAAAAAAGAAATACAGTCTATAGCAGAGCAGCTACTTTGTGTACAAAGCACACATTCTGAAATCTAGCATATATATTCTATTTAGTTTATTCCTAATTAAGCCATATTGAGCACTTTACACAAGCTATCCACAGATTTAGGTTCTAGGAGATTTTGACAGTGAACAAAACAGATCAACTTCTGCTGTCATGAAATGTACCTATCAGTGTTGCTGGTTCATAATCCACACTTTGGGAATACTAAGTGAGCTGTCTTATAGGTGATGAAACAAGTCTTCCAAAAAAAAAAAAAAGTGACTTATTCAAAGTCAAGTAAAAAGTTAGTGAAAAATCCATAATCAGATCCCAGTTGCCTAACACCTTAAGGATCCTATAATAGGGGTTAGCAAACTACTGTCTATGAACCAAATCTGCCCACTGCCTGCTTCTGTAGGTAAAGTTTTGTTGGAACATGGCTTTTGCCCTACAAAAACAAGAGTTCAGCAGTTGCTGTAGAAGCCACACGGCTCACAAAGCCTAAAATATTTACCATCCATCTCTTTACAGAAAATGTTTGCCAACCGCTGTTTTCTAATAAGGGTATGTCCTCCACCCCTGACAATCTTTCAAGAAGGCAAATCCTGACAATGTAGGTTTGCAGGCATAGGCATTTACCACTGTGTCACCTTGAACAAGTCTATCGACTCCTCTGAGATTCAACTCCCTTATCCATAAATTGGAGATAATTAGTTCACTGTTAGTAGCAAAGATTAAATTAGCTAATGGATGTAAAACAAAGAATTTCTAAATGAAGAGAAGGTGGTTATTAACATTTCTCCCTAAATAGCTACTCTGTGAATTCTAGTCTGTGGAGGTGAAGGTAGAGGGTGAGATTTTGTTTCTCCTCTTTCTGTAACTTAACAAACAATAGCTTCCTGGGAGTTTTGGCACATGATTTTCCAATGTGAAGGTTATATACAACACTCAGGAGTGAGTACAATGAGTACACCTTTAGAGGTGTCTCAGCTCTGCAAGAGATATCTTTTCTTATAAATTTGTGAATCACTGCTATGAGACTTCCAAGTTGTGGGAATGGCTTAATGAGAAAAGAGGAATGAAGAGCAATTACATTTCCATTAAGTGGACAACATTACCCTTGATAAGGCTGCTGGAACTGAAACACCCTCCCCTCCCTCAGGTATAGTCTTAGAAGCACAGAACTGATTGATTCATTAAATACGTGTTTGTTTTTGTCTCTGAAATCATCTATTTCCTAAGATTATTCCATGGTCACCAAAGGCTTAATTCCAATTTATAGCAGAATTGTTAAGCTGGCAGAGAGGCTATGAGAAGTTTCAGGAGACGTTGGCTCTCTGCATCCATGAAATAGAAGCAAATTCCAAAAAGTATTTGGAAATTCTCAGTGGGACCCATAGGCCATTTGTAATCCTAGAATCGAAAGAACACAGACTGCTACAATTCGGTGCAATTCGATCATAAGTAGCATAACAATTAGCTAATACTGATCCAATGCTTTCTATATACCATTATCTGTGCTAAAGATTTTATTAACTGTATCCATCTTTAATACTGTTAGTCATCTGTAGACATAGGCATTACCTGTCTATTACAGCTCACGAAACTGAATCATCAAAAGTTAACTGGATTGCAGTGCACTGCATTACTACTCAACTACAGACGTGGAACTGACATACACACCAGGTCGTCCTGTTTACAGAGAACACTCTTTGTTAGTATTTCTATTCCATTTCCAGAGTTCTACACATGCTTGCTTAGGATTGCTCTGTGAAAATTTTTCTGACAATAGTAAGATTTTTACTTTACTCCTACTTTTACCCAAATAATATGACATTATGCCTAATGATTATCCCACCCACTTTAAGTGGAACAGAGTTAGCTAGGATTGCAATAATAAACAGAAGCAAAACAAAACACTTTCTCTTGAGGTCACCTTTGGTTTACTGTTGTCCTTTCCATTAGTCATCTTCTGTGCTAATAAAATATTTACCAAAGCTGTTATTTTCATAAAATTCCTAGCGTTTGCTCAGGCTTTTATTGGGATTTGAATAACATCCCAATATTGTACATTATTGATGTTATAAGCACGTGGCAAAAAAAAAGTTTTACATGCAACATCTCATTTAACCTTCAAAACAAATCCTGTGAGTTACTTATTATCATTTCCACTTTCTATGCAAAGAAACAGACTCAGAGAGATTTAATTATATGATCAAATTCATATCACCCCTAAAAGTAGAGTTGGTATTCATGCCAAAATCCATGTAATTTCAAAGTCTATTCTTTTACACCTTTCTTTACAGTTCACTATAAGAGCCCATTTTTTCATTAGCTGTTTAAGGATAATCCATCTTACTCTAATATGCTCTGAAAGATGCTGCTAATCACCTATATCTAAAGGAATGTCTTGTCTCTATTGGTGTGCCTTTCCAGTTTTCTGTCTGCCTTTATTCTGAGTCTGCTGTTGTCACCTTTAGCTAGCCCCCTTTAACTCCATCTTTCTGGATCATTCTGTCCACAGTAAACTGGAACCTTTTCATTTAGCATCCTTTGTAGGTGGAAATACTAAGCTCTACACTAAGTCTACATTTAAAAATCTCCTCTATCAGACTCAAACACTTTCTGTGAAACACTATTTACTGTCCATCTTAGCTGTTCTATGCAAGATTGTTTGTTTTTAACTTTTCCTATGTTGAGGAGTTCTTCAGGCAAGTTCTCTCCAGAGTAAAGAAGCACCAAAGGCACTCAAACTTCGTCGCCATTGGATGTATGCCAAGGACTATTTTCGAGTGAAGAAGAAGAAACAGAAACAGCTTAGAGTTTGTAGAGTTGGTGTAGTGCCCTTGCTATCGATATATGTATGGATTGGAATCAAAAGGATGTGGATTTGGATCCCAACTATCTTAATTAGAGACCATATGGTCTTGGAGAATTGTTCACTATGACTGAGCCCTAATTCTACTATCTGAGAATAGATCATCTGCACACTTCAGTGAGTCGTTTATCCAGTCTGTACTTGCTGAATGTCAACTGTGTGCCACAGTTCTCGTGAAGGTTGAGTGGAGCAACTGGTACGAGGAAAGGCTTATGGCCCGGGATTAACGCGTGAATGAGCTAAGCCAAGAAAAGGTTAAATGCCAACCACCAATCTTGTGGGGGCCTGGGGGATTCCATCCAACCTTCTACATTAGTTCATTTCTTTTAAAGGACATGGAGTTTAAGAATTCTCATAGGTTCTTCTAGAGCCAAGGAAGGTTAGGGAGCCAAGTACAAGATTTTCTGAGAAGAGAACTACAATACCTGGTCTGATAAAATCTTCTTTTGTGAAGTAATGTAAAAGTTAAATGTCATAAGGCATAATATATTCATCACAGTTAGTTTAGTACATAACAAATTAATGATAGATTAGAATGCAAACAATCAGAAACTGCTAGAAAAATATGAAGTATATGGCACAAAATTAAGAGGCCCATCAATTGGGAGTCTGTGAAATGTTTCATGAGAGGAATAAGCTGCTAACAGAGATGTGCAAAGTATATTTTAAACTCTCATTGTGGTTTTCACACAAAAATGATGCCAAGATACCGACATTGCCTTAGGGAGAAATGATGTCCGCTCACATATCCCTCTAAGGCAATCTTTAGGCAGGCTGATTTCCCAGCCTTAACACCTGGCTGCAGTGTTCAGGGCACTTCTAGGTAATGTGCTTTTATAGACCAGCACAGAAAACACATGGTTTGAGAGGTCTTGATTTCAAATACTTCTTGATTTCCTCCATACTTACTCCACGTAATTCTAAAAATCCGAGCAAGAAGACACCATTGGGTCCAAGCTTTATTTGACAATAAAAAACAAAAATAAAAACAAAAATAGAGGGTCAAGTATGTTACGTGAGAAACAACTTGTCCAAGAAGAGACTGTAGAAAAGATGTAAATATGTAATGGAAAATGGAACATCCACCATTTTGCAAGCACAGGGCTAGGTGTTGTGAACACATTGCCACATTTGGGTGACACAATGAACCCATGAGTAGATGTTGCTAATTTTGTTTAAGAGAGGAGGGGATTAAAACTTGGGGAATTGAAGTGGCATTCCCTAATAACAAGTAATTAATCTGTAGTCCAAACATACATGTTTGACATCCAAACATCTTTTTTCAGTTCTAACAAGTTGCCTCCCTATTCACATTTATTTTGTTAAAAAAAGAAAAGAAAACAACAAAAGTCTATGTCATGAATATAATAGGTCTTTAAGAAGTTCTGTATCAAAAACTATCAGAAGCAAACATACTGATGCCTGTTTTTCTTATTAACTAGTTCTTTTGATACAGACATGCAGTCTAAGAAACAGAAACTTTATAACTCACAAGAAGGAAAACAGTCTTTAGACATTTTTTTTTCATTAAGAAGAAACAAAATATGTTAAGAAAATATAGCCCTCACAATCAGCAACCTGACTGATGATTTCTGGAAATACAGTTTACTATACCTTAGCAAGTTACTGGAAGCTTTACTCTATTACCTAGGACACTGGGAAAGAAATTTTGTACTGTTCCATATTTATTCAGTTGTGATTAATATAGTGTTGAATAATAATTTTTAATTTCCATTTCTTGAATATATTTATTAATTTACCTCCTGCCAATATATGGCTCTGGTTCCTGCTATTTAGAATTTATTCCTGTTCTTCCTAAGTATCATTTGCATAATGGAATGACGACGTCCATTCACTAGCAGTTGGTTGTGGGGTGTTGGACAGAGAGACTGGGTTGTAATTAGTGGCATCTGGCCTCTGGTTTCATTAGCATGCAAATGGAACTGTTAGAGGCCATGACAGCCTGGTGGTTTCACAACACTCACTAAAATTCGTATCTGCTTTTACAAGTATATCGGGGAATTGCTTTTTATAAAAGAATATATATGTGCGAATGAATTTGATTCTCTTTGCATTCTGGAGTCCTAAGGAATTTTTTTTGTCATCAAAGGGGAAAAAAAAAACCAAAAAACAAAAAAAAAAAACACTCTCAACCTTTCCTTTCCATTTTTAGGCTGCTAAAATTTAATCCAAGATATTGTTTCTGTCTGGCTTGCTTCCATTCCCCCAGTAAAATCCTTACTCATCTCCCTGTCTTCTTTGTTTTTCCCTAAAGTACCTAGGTTCATCTTTATAAAATGTGGCATTTTTTTTTCTTACTCCAAAACCTAACTCAAGAAATAACAAGGTTCTCTATTCCATATGGCACTATGTCTAGACTCTTCTCCATGGAAGGATCTTCATGATTATAATATTACTTGGGACCATTGATGATGGATGGATTATAACTGGCGCTAAATGTTGTTGGATGTGTGTTGTATACAAGGAATTGTTTTATTATCATTTCATCTTCTTATGAATTCAATCAATTGGAACTGCCAAAATCTTTACTTTCAGATTAAAAAGAAAACAGAAACAGAGGAGAAGGAAGAAAAAAAAAATAAGGCTTAGAAAGATCCAGTAACTGTTAAAGCCATTCAGTAAGTGTGATGAGCAGAATTTGAATTCAAGCATTTCTGATTGTTGAATCCCATTTTCTTAGCCACTTGTCTCTACCACCTCCTATGATATGTGGAACTATGGTCTGGAAGACAATTCTGAGCCCTGAGGATTCCCCAAACAATAGTGTTTTATCCTTACACAACATCCGAAGGCTCAACATTTGTAAAATTGGTAACAGTGACAATACTGGATATTTTCCTTATTTTATAAATGATGTTTATTTGATTTTTCCATGTCAAAGTAATCTTACTGTTTGTTGTCTCATGGACTAAGATCACTGTTTTCCAAAGAGTGAAGTGTAGAATCTCTGTTTCATGGATTATTATGGGTGTGATATGACAATGCTTTTCTTGGTCTATTAAGTTTGCAAAAACAGGTTAAACTACATTAGCAGGTTTTCCCTAGAGCAGAATTTCTAAAAGCCTTTTAATATGTTAATGTAAATATACCTAACTTCAAGGGAGGCTCAGAATGTATCTTTTATTTTTTTTACCTTGACTGTGAAGTTCTATTTGCCAGCAAGGACAAAATTGCAGACGTTGTGGGTTAAGGACTGTTGGGCGGGAAATACTCTGTTTCTAGTATACCTGTGTGACCCTGAACAATAAATTAAAATTTAGTTTTATATTTCTTAAAGGCCTTTGGGAGCACTTCTTGAATCATACATATTACTTACACTTTGACTCATGGAAGTCACTGAAATTCAGGAGAGTGAAACATGTTTTAAATTGTCATTGTAAAGTTTAAAGACGATAATGCATGCAAAGTTCCTAAGCTTGTACCTCACATAAAGCAAATACTCAAGAAAGGTTTGTTTAGTTTATATATGAATCATTTTTCAGAATTTTATTCTGTATTTTTTTTTTGCCTTGTCTATATAGCTAATTTGAAATGCTATAGTTTGGTTAAGAAGGAGACCAAAAAAAATACCATCATCCTTAATAATCATCAGTCATCAGCAGCGAATTAGTAACAGTGGCCTCTGTCTGTTGCTATCAATTACACACATTATTAACGGATTGACAAAAATCTGCCAAGGCATAGATTGTAATAGGAATTGACACCTCAGTTATTGCTGGTGTCAGACATTAATTTTGGAGAGCATAACCATGCTACATTAAAATGCATGTTATGATGGTTTATGGTGCGGGGTAGAAGACCCTTTTTGGAAAGTGGTTTCGGATATAGGTTGAGGGAAACATAAGTACATGTCCAAGAGAAGAGGTGGAAAGGAGACCATGCCCATAAAATGATTACTGACACATGCCAATGTGTGTCTTATAAAGCAAAGATTTGGAGTTATTGATCCGAACCTTCCTGTTTGTCAAATAAAACCTTGAACACTCTGAATATTATAGCTATTAGAAATAATTTACCTTTAAATTAATAAATCTTAGAAAAAATAAGTATTTACTCATTTAATTCTCAGAGTAAACCTATGAAGCAACTGAATATAAAGAAATTGAGATCAGGTAATTCAAATTACTCTAGTTAAGTTACATTTGGTTGGTAAAAGAGCTAAGAGTTGAACACACCTTTTAGAAAAGCAGATATTTTTCACTACGCCACATTATCTCCCTAGAGTTCCTGAGGTTTAGGAAAAATGGGTGGTGATAAGGGGTGGCAGAAGGGATAATGATGGAAACCCTGAAATGGTGCATAGGTAATGGCTTAACCATAGCCTTCCTAGAGCCCCCCGGGTGCTAAGTACAAGGCAGACTTCAGCATATGTATTAGGAGGCCAACTTCATTTCCCTTCCCAGGGTGGCCAACAATATTGGCTCCATAGTCACATTATATTTTTAATCTGCCATTCTGGCCTGCTAAATGTGTTGTAATTACAACCAGCACTAATGAAGAGTTGGCCTGTGGTGACTCCGCTCCTACCAGCTGTGGCTGGATTCTTGCTCTATTCTCAAATTCCACCACTCTCAGGATCCTCTTGGAGTTGGATATTGCCCTGAGTTTCACACTGGGTTGAATTCATAGATGCAGCAAGGTGAGAGCACATCACTCTCCTATGAAGATTTGGGAATACCTCCAAAATCATAAATATTCCTTCATAAATATCTCAAAAGAAATAATTTTTCATCCCCAGTAAGAAACTAACAAAAAGCAGCAGTGTTCATCAAATATTTATTTTACAGTGAAAAGATGAAAAGGCATCCCAAATACATATTCTATATATAACCGGGTAAAGCCACGAGTACCCAAGATTCTTGAGCTTCTCAGATACCATTCTAGATTCTCATCTCTGACCTATTTAAACTAGCTCCTTGATTATAATTCTTTGATCTTTCATCCTTTTGTCACAATTTGTCTGCTATTTCTACGCAATCTCTATACAGAACATTAGTTTCTGGTTGTAATGTGTACAAAACTCCTATGCATGACACTGTATTGTTTTAGGCATGCACTATGCCTTTGACTCTTTTATTCATCTGCACTAGTCTGTGGCGGCTGTCATGATAAACACCAAAGACTGGATTGCATAAACAGCAGAAATTTACTTCCTTATAGTTCTAGAAGCTGGAAGCCCAAGATTGAAGTGTTGGTAGGTTTGGTTTCTCCTGAGGATTCTCTTTTTGGCTTTCAGATGGCTATCTTTTTGCTATGTCTTCAAATAGCCTTTTCTCTGTGCATGTGTATCTATGATGTCCCTGCCTCTGCTGACAAAAACATCCAGTTACCCTGGATTAGTATCCCACACTTACGCCCACTTTTAATTTTAATGACCTCTTTACAGATCCACTTTCCCCAGTGGTCACACTGGAGGTTAGAACTTGAACATATAAATTTCGAGGTACAGCGCATAAAAGTCAGTCCAAAACATCATCCAATAGATGTGTAGAGGTTATCATAGTTTATCCCCATCTTAAAGATGAGGAAACTGAGGTTTGGACAGACTTTCTAGCAAGATTAGAAGATAGACCCTTACCTGTACTATGTTGAGCTGGAAAACTAAGCAGGGTCTGTGCATCAGGGCCAGCTACAGAAGTATACCACCATAGGTCATGAGAACAAGGAACTGGAGGTGAAGATGAATCTGCAGAGGTCAGTGATAGTGCTAAAGTAGTTTGGAGTAGGGTTTTGAACAACTTCAAGGACCAAAATGCTACCTATCTGGAGCTAGAGCCCAGTCACGATTCTTTGTTTTGTTTTTATGATAAACATTTAATAAGCACATATCGTATGTCAGGCAATAAGTATGTGTGTGTGTGTGTGTGTGTGTGTGTGTGTGCACGCACACACATGTACACAGACACACAGAAAGTTACAGAAAAGTTCTATTTTGTTCTCATTTCCCTGATGAGGTTCAAAACATTTAGCAAGTTGCCAAACAACATAGGTGAGGAACCGGTACTGACCCACTATTTATCTTTTATTTCACAAATTGTGACTTGGTTAACAAAGCTACATGTTGGGCTTGCAGCTTCCATATCCCACTCCCAATTCTCTAACTTTTAAGAACCCAGCAATGTAAGGAAACCTCTCCTGGGCCCCTCTCTGAGAATAAGGTGAAATTCTTCAAATGAAGCAGACAGAAGAACAAAACCTTTAATTCTGCAACATCTCTCTCTTTGCATGCAGTTTCACAAGATAAGGTTATAGACTCATCATAATTCCAGATGATTTGTATGTTCATGACATTTGGAGCCTTTTCTACCAGATACTATTACATCAGGCCATCAGAGACATAACAGTGACCATCTCTTATGTACCTGAATATTCTGAAGTCTTTTACTGGTCCAATGCTATCAACCTCCCTCATTTATGTATTCTCAAACTATTAAGACCAAGTTCATTTGGTTTTTCTACATGCCATATTAAGTTCCAGAAACTGAGGTAACCATTTTAAGTGTGTGTGTGTGTGTGTGTGTGTGTGTGTGTGTGTGTGTGTGTAATTATGGTGAATACTAAGAATCCTATGAATAGATACTATTACTCTTATTTTACGGAAGAAATTGTGTCTTACAATGACTAATCACTCACATTTTACATAAGCAAGTGGTATTACAGTATTATGATTAAAGTTTTACGACTTTATAGACTGAGATAGATAGATAAGACAGATAGATAGGACTAGTACATACATAATTTCTCTCTGGAAACTATCTGTATGAAACCAAAATTTATCTCAATGATACCCTAAGAACATAGCACCTTCTTATGTGCTTCAGTAAAATTTTGTATCATTCGGAAATTTTTAGTCTTTATTGTGATAAAGGTAGAAGAAACATATCTGTTTCACAAGAGTGTAAACTCTCAACTCTGTTTTTTTATAATCTAACTCAAGAAATGACTTTTATTCTTTTGCCTTCATTTTAGAAGGTATTCGATATTAATAAATATCTGTACAAATCAGTAAACACTGATGATGTAGTCATCTATAATATAAAATAATTATAAAATATCTATATAAATAAGTGTACTGTTAATATAGTGGCTTAATATATACTAATCTCAGTGCTAAACACTTTATATTAACTCATTTAATTTTTACACTAATTGAATAAGTAGAAACAATAAGCATTCTCATTTTATAGATGAGGAAATTAAAGAACAGAGAAATTAAGGAATTTATCCCAGTGGTCTTGTTGGAGGTTAGAATTAAACTCAGATCCAAATATCAGCACTGATGTTGTTAAGCACTGAGCTATACTAACCTTCAGTAATGGGATACTAAAGTTACAAGACAATGATTAGAGTATCGATTTTATTTATTTTTTTAACTCTTGTGAAAGATTATTTGCACTGATGGTCCTCATTAATGGCATCCCTACTTACCTGTGATTAAAAAAATTTTTTTTAAATGTTTGTTTATTTACTTATTTATTGAAAGAGACAGAGACAGAGCATGAGTGGAGGAGGGGCAGGGACAGAGGGAGACACAGAATCTGAAGCAGGTTCCAGGTTCTGAGATGTCAGCACAGAGCCCGATGCAGGACTCAAATCCACAGATTGTGAGATCATGACCTGAGTGGAAGTCAGACGCTTAACCGACTAAACCACCCAGGCACCCCTACTGACTTGTGATTTTGCAGCTCCGAAACACGATTAACAGAGTCTTTGGCCATTAACTGAATTTGGGCCAGTTTTCTTTCTGGACTATTAGAATGCAATGGAAGCGATGGGATGCCTGAGGACTTGAATATTTTACTTTTTCATGAAATGCTTCTAGTGTTGTGATAATTACCCAAGGCTATGCTAATGGGCAATAAGAGATCATACAGAGAAATTCCCAAGGGTAGAAGCTAAGGCCTTCTTAGATCATGCCTTGTCTTTAACAGGTGACACAATGCAGATCATACTGGCCACCCTTAGGTGACCATAAACACTGAGAGAAGAACCACCACTTGGCTGACTTTTAGCTTGGGTGCAATAAACGTGGCATGTTTCAAAACCTTTCTTGTAACTGTGGTTTTAGAAAATTGGGTTGAATGAGATTAATAGATCATCACAAGATTTTAAGAGAATTTATTTGGAAAGAAAAGAATCTAGATGGATGAAAAAGAAGTTTAGACGATTCCAACACTTGAATGTCCTCTGGGATTCCAAATTTGTATAGGAAGGAAGAAAGTTGTTCAACTGTCACTACAGATTATTTCTTCAGCAGAAACCAAAGATAGTGATGAAAAAAGAAAACTATCTCAGAGAACAGAGCAAAGTACCGAAAATGTGGGTCCAAGAACCATGGTTATCAGTACACAGGAGATCTAGCCTTATGGAGACGAGCCTAAGCAAAATGCTTTACTTTTAGTGTGTGTGTTTGGGGGTGATGGCTTATGGGCAATATTTGGCCAGTGGGTGTTCAGAATTGGTATGGATTAGTGATGCTATGTGCCTCTGATTCCTCCCTCTCACTTGTAGTTACCCTGTCTCTATGTTATCGAACACTGGTGTGTATGAGCCAGATACTCGCTTTTTTAATTTATAGGTCTCTGAACCAACAGAACTCACCTCCAAGGAACTGCATCATCCAGACCTGGTGTAGATCATAAGGTTTTGTACATCCTGATAATGTAGTTATGTGAGATGTTTGGCGATTTGTGGAGGGGTATATGCACCTTGCATATCAAAGAGATAGTTTGGGTCAAAGATCAGATCATAGTGAATTCATTGCATTGATGGGTCGAAAGTCAGTTTCCCTAGTTCAACATCCTTTTCCCTGATTCTGTTTTTTACTTACTCTGACTCCTGGCTAACCTTCTGCTATCACTTTTGAGCGTAAGCCTGGAGAGATGTGGATACTCTGCTTACTCTCATTCAGGATTGGGCTGACTTGCTTTTGGAGTATTGCCTCCACAAGAAGAAAAATGCCAAATCAGTCTACTGGAAGCTGGAAGACCTCCTGGAGGAGAGCTGAGGGACTCCAGTTACCAGAGAGTCAACCATTAGGCTGTCCTGCATAATCAACCCAAGCCAGGCCACCAATGTATGAGGTAACTTAGGCAACACTGGGGAACTACATCGCGGGATACAGCCTAGAATGTTGATGCACAGAATTTTAACTTAGCAAATTGTTATTATCTCAAAACTCTGTATTTTGGGGTGGTTTTATTCCACAGCAATTGTAACTGGTTCAACTCTATGGTTTCTTATCACATGGCTTCAGTTTTCTCATGTGTAATCTGTGGATAAAATCAACTTTAGGTTGTAATTTATATTAGTAAGTTAACATTTAATACTTATGGAACATAGTGGGACCCCAATAAATATTTTTAAGTGAATACAAAAATGGTTAGTATTCTATAAGCTATTCCCCAAAAATTGCATTGTAAATGTTATGTGGTTAGGGTAATTGTGAGGTTTTTCTCTACTCCTCTACTTTGGAGAACAAGAAAATGCCTTTGGGTTCTTTCAAAATAGATTATTCTGCCTCTGTAATGGGTACCTGTGGGATTGATTGAAGAACAATGCCATATTAGGAGTCATAGTGGTTTGGGAAAGACGGGAAACATTTTCTATTGAGATAAAGATAAAAGAGTCTTTTCTTAGAGAAAGGTAGTAGCTAAGTGCTTTGTAAAAATAACAAAGCAGAATCATTAGTCTAAAGAAAAAATAGCACTGCCAGAAATTATATATTATACCTTTTAAAGGAAAGTAAGAAGTCAAAGTCATTGTACCAACCTCATGATGCACTTTTTTTTTTCTAGATAGGTTTACACTAATAATGCTGTCCTTTATGCCGGCTTACTCTTTTTTTTTTTCCTTTAGAGTCTCTTTTTTTTCTATATTCAAGTATTGTAATATGTCAAGGACTACAAACTAAGCCTAGACTTCAGTTTTATTTTAAACTAAAGGCATTAATCCTATACCAGGTACAGGTGGGATGAGATATCCTAAGAGACAAAAAGGGCTTACATTTTTACTCACGGTCTAAAGTACATTAGAATACAGAGGAGCCAGGAGTTATTCTATATTGTTGCTGAATAATATAAAGGATGGCTGGGGTGGGAGAGTTTTGGCAGAAATCCAGGATGAGGAATTAAGACAAGTGTAGTAATGAATTGGGATATAATGCCTCAGTTAATACTCCTATTATAAAAGTAATTTAACTCCATTATTCTCAGTTTTCTCATTTGTACCATGGTGAGAAGCAAAGTAAATGCTTTCTAAAGTCACTAAAATTCAAAATTTTGAATGCAACTCCCCTGCCTATACAAACCTTCTCATGCAGGGGGATGTTTAGGCCATGGATGATGGCTCATCCAACTTCCCTAATGTTGAAATAGGAGAGCCAAGGTTAAGGATACAGTGAGGGATTCTATGCAAAATAGTTTTTACAGGTTCTACAGAGTCTGGAGACTCATAGTAACACTCCTAACCTTGCTTACATGCTTTGAACCTGGTAATTATGTTCTTTTTTTTCTCCAACCTTCAGCCAGGCACAGATTATGACACATAGCAGTATATTTGCAAACATTTCTTGAGTGTGTGCTGAAGAATCTCAATGTCTTTTGAAAGGTGCATAAGCAATAAACTCCCAAAGTAGGAGTCTTGCATGTGGGAGAATAGAATGGTATGGTATAGGGACATGGAGAAGAACCTAATAGACCTGCCATGAGGTCTTAAGACACCTTCACAGAAAGAGGCCATCTGAGGTGAGCATTAAAAGATATATAAAAGTATGAAGTACAGAGGAAACAAAAAAATTCAAGAGAAAGAGAACTCTAGTAGTTGATTGACAATACGGGGCTCTCATTGTTTACAATGTCTGGACTTAGGAGTAACTCAGAAATGTAGGCAATAAAATATTTGTTAAATGGACTTGAATTGAAAGACCTCCACCCGCTCCCTGAATTTGAAGGAAGCCCAGATTATCGGGAAAGGGTGAAAGTTGGAACCTCTATTCTGACAATGTTCTACAAAATGACTGCAATGTATTGCCTCACCTTTAGTTCTCTTCAGGTTGAGATATTAATGGTGTAAGCAAAATGCAATAGAGGATGTTCCATGAATATTGTGCATAGGAGTTTGCCTGTTTGTGGAAATGTATGTATGTTTTATAATGTATGCATTTTTATTTATGGGTGAATGTTTGAATACTGTGAAGCCCATTTCTGAATTTTTTTGCTGATTTAGTGGCCATGTCTCCAAGATCCAAGCCTCCAAACTAGGCAGACATTATAGTTCCTTATGGCATGGAGGCCTGATGGTATGACACCAGTATTTGGAATATTACAAATGTGAGTTCAAATTCCCCCTAAGTTTAAGGGAGTCTCAGGGAATAAATGACACTAGCTGCAGATTACATATGCAAATTGAATTTAAAAACTAATTGACTACTAATTGAGAATGGTTCTGTGGCTCAGTAGGTAAGCTTGCATGATCAGTTAGCAAAGCCTATCATAAGCCAATAGAAATCATGTATCTTTTTTCTTTCTTTCTTTTTTTTTCCTAATTGACATTCCATCCCATTCTACCTGATAGTGTCTCAGAACTGAAGAAAAACAGAAGTAGTCTGTATCAAAGGAATAGCACGTCCTCCAAAGTATTTAAATATACACAACTCCCTAATTTTAGATTTATTAAGTGTGTCTTGGGAAACTTGAATCTAATCCCCTTAGATGTTAGCTCAAACAACAGAAACAGTCCATTAAGGCCGCTCCAACTATTCCTGAATCAGGAGTTTCCTAAAATCCAACAGCTCTTCTTCTTTCCTCTGTACTGACAAAGGTAGAAAAATACCATTCTTATTGTTGTTCTCGTCCCTAAAGCAAATGAAATATGTTTCTGTCCTCCCCACCCTTTCTACTGTAAAAGCTCACAAATAATATGGAATTTAAATGTTACTGTTTCACAGAAAGTTTAATGAAAGTGATTCTAATAACTTGGAGTCTTATTTAGAACTAGCTATATGGCTCCGACCAGTGGAAATCATTGTAATATTTGTTTCATCTATTCCACTGTGCTGTTGTAAGGTTTATGGAGATAATGGATATAAAATTGTTTGGTATAATGCAGTTTAGATACAAGGAGTTGTTATGCATATATGTATTAATTTTGTATTTATACTTTCCTTTCCAAAAATGATTTTATGTAGCTAGTGCATATTCAGTAAAAAAGAAAGTATCCTATTTAAATCAAAACATAAGAGGACACATTTTAAAAATCTTTTATTTTGCTTCTTTCTAACCCTCCAGTCCTTTATGTGTTCTGAAATTACCTGAGGACCTGACTTAACTTCTAAGAATTTTGTGTATATTTAGAGCTTTGTTTTGTTAAAACAATTGAGCTAACTCAATTTAGCAGGTCCAGGATTGACACATATTGTCATTTAATTAATATATTTTTCCTCACTAATAATTTAGCTTAGTATATGTTCCCTGTATACCTGGATAGTAAGAAACATGAGGATTATTCCCCGTCAATGACAAAACGTAATTAAAGGGAAATCAATTGCTTTTAGGAATAATTTCCTTCTTTTAATAGTATGATCCAAAGGTCTCCAACCACTTTTACTTCTCTGTACAACTTTTAGTGTACCAGACCAAATCAAACAGTTTTCCATGATCCAAAAGTCCTTACCACAATTTCAATTCTATTGTAAGACATGTTAAATTTCTTCTGCCCTAAATGTCTTTTACGATTCTCTAAATAAGGAATGTTCCAAGAATCAGCCTCACAACTTCCTGTTTTGAAAGTCTCCCTCATCACTTTAGAATAATTTGTTAAGGAAACAGAAGAGAATAGGTATCAAGCTAACTGAGGGCAAAAACTGTATGGATATATGCCTTTACCTCCATCTCTTGGCACAGGACTGGGATGAGTAGTCATTCAGTCATTCAATCTATGATTAGGGAATGTCTGCAAAGATGAGGAGAATTGGCTCCTATTCCTTTTGGGAAATGCTAATACCAAAGGCTTTGTTAGGGAGTAATTCCCTGCTTAGTTAACAACCTGACAGAATCCTGTAGCATCTGCTAGCATCTTACTTCAGAAATGGTGCCAAGGTGATCCTAATAGCACTCCATCATTTGCAACCACTGATTCAACTATCAGGAGTGATTGTTGTGGCTTCATTAAACCCACTGTCAATGAAATCTTGAATGCAACTTTTGAATTTAGGACTTTCCCCTAGCCAGCCACTGTAATCACAGAAGTGGTCATTTGCACTTGAGTGCCATCAACTCTACATTGTTGTTGGAGTGGTACGTTTATTTCAGTGTTGCAGGGTTGAGGGGAGCAAGCAAGACTCATCTTTTGTCACACAGCTGCCCTCAAAAGATACTCTTCCTGAAAAGAATAGAGTGAAAAGAGTCGGGAATTTGTGAAACTACTGATCCTTAAATCTAACACCCCTGTTCCTCTTGCCCCCTCTCCTGTCCTCATGAATTTTCCAAGATCCTGTGGAAGATCATGGGAAGATACTTGCTCAAAGGCAAGCCTGCCATGATTATATTATCTCTACACAAAACACCTAACAGGTCATTCAGTCTTTTATCTCTGAAACAAATGGAAATAAATGAAATATGTCCCCTTGCTACTGATTTGTTTCAAAAATAGGAAAAGGTAAGACAACAGGTACATTATGCAGAGTGTTTCTGAAACAGAACTTTTATAAATTGGTAATTTAGAAAAACGGTGGGTTGCAGGCAAGACACAGCATCCTCGGCTCAGCTTTCAGCAACAACAAAAGTGTCTTTTGAGTATACTCTTAAACTTTTAACAATCTATACCAGGTCTATGCAGAATTGAGTACTTGGAGGCTATGGAATATGTTCCAATGTCTCCTACTTCCACGATATCTAAGATGCTACTTTATCATGCTCATTTTTCACAGGCAGAGTTCAAGCAGACAGAGGTTACACTATATATCCAAATTCATACTAGAAGGGAAGAGGAGAGTCAGTGCTCTTATTGCTTACCAAGAATGACAGGACTATTACCATTATCACCCAGCTATCCCACACTGTTACCTGGTAACAACCACACTGTTTTTGGCCAGCCAGGAAAGTACTCTTACCCTCAGGAAAGGCAAGACTCTTTACTTGCACTAGGAAATAAATCCTAATTGACCTGAATGAGATAATTTCAGTCCTTAATTGCTAATGGTTACTCTAGGGGTAAGCATACGACTCAGTTCCGGGTAATGAGAATTAAATGTAAATCAGAAGAAGGACTTCCCTCCCTGAAGTAAACGATACAGTCCTTAAATCTACCATGTATGTTGGTATGAGGGTGCTTAAACCTATAATAACTGTTGTGTCTATGACATAAGTAACAGGTATGCAGTTGGCTTGGGGTCCTTGGATATATTTACGAGCTAACGTAACAGACCTGGAACCACCTACCTACAGATTTCTTGTTAAGTAAGTTAATTAATAGTCTTTACAGCTAAAGCCATCATATTCCCTTTTTTTGCAACTGAACATGGAAGTCCATGAGATGACCAAACTGAGGACACAGTTATAAGTAGCACAGAACATAATGTTATTAGACAAAACTCAACTTGTTCCAAAAATGTGGTACCAACCAAAATGAGTGGAAACAACACCAAAGTCTAGCCCCAAAAAGCTTAGATATAGAACTGGAAAACTAGACCATTGTGTAAATCTGGTCTGCTGCCTGTTGTTTTGTTTTTCTTTAATTAAGATTAAAACACAGACATGCCCACTTGTTTATGTTGAACATTTTTGAATAGAATTGAGTAGCTGAGTTGCAGTCCTATGACCCACAAAGACCAAATATGTACTCTGTGGCTCTTTATAGAAAAAGTTTTCCAATTCTTGGGGTCAAGTATCCTATGAGGATTTCAAAGTCTGGGGACAGAGAGAGTCCTAATATATACAAACTATATGGGGAGGTGGAAAAAAAGTATCAAGAAATATTGGGCATCCCCTTGAAGGCATTTGAGTGAGAAAAAAGAAATAGCAGCTACCCTACAATATCATAAAAATGGCTTTGTATCTATGCCCATGACTAACACAACAGCAAATGCTGTGTTTGCATAACTGAATAAAAGAACAAGTTCATAGCTCTGCTAGTATTTTACAGAGGCAATTTTTGATATACTTAGCATCTGACTACCCCTTGGCCCTTGGTATTTAGGCAGGTAGCCTACATAAATTAAAGCACATACAGAAGAACTAAGATGAAAATACGTGGTGGGTAGGCAGGTATGGGCTTTAGGTGTTGAGGTTGAGGGAAATGACAGATCGCTGACATACAAAGCTTTATCTTTCTATTTTATCTCATAGATTGCTTTTGGCCCAAAGCCTGACTGATGTTTTACCATTAGCCACCAATATGATTACACACACTTTGGATCTAAAATTGCATTTCCAAAACTAAGCATCATCAAAAATTCACCAAAGGAAGAGATGGTTCATGACAATCCAAGGGCTTCTACACAGAAAGAAAAAACAAACATTTCATTTTTATAAAACTTGCTTTGAGAGCTGAAATTCACATAATGAATTCATAAAGAGACTTTGCTATGATAGGAATAATTTGGCCCTAAAATATGAGCTGCTTTTATTCAGGTAATAATTGGCTGGCAGTATTGAAGTGTGTGTCCCCCTTCTTTCTGCCAATGCTTATAATGTTGCCAAGAAGTAGACAGCCTAATACAGGATGTCTCATGGCTAAAATTCCACCCTCAGATATCCGAGCCAGGAGACATCATGGCCAATATGAGAACTGTGTCTCTTCACGAATGACTAGAGGCAGGAGTAGAATCTTTCACCTGTACTTGCTCCAACATTTAAACCCAATAATGGAAACAATGACTTTAAAACAAACAGGATCCCAACAAGAGCATTATTTTTAAGGTAAAACCTTCCAAATACAGAGCAATCTTTACAAAAAAAGTTCTTGTGTATCCCTTCTATTTGGACTTCCTGCTTCTTGCTTCTGTACTAGTCTGGATTATGCTGACCTTTGAAATGTTATCTCCTTAAGTAAGTCTTTCTTCATTGACCTCTTCTAGTCCCAATGAACACCACACTCTCATACTTAGTGCCATATACCTGGCTCTCCTAAATACTTATGTTATTAGTTAATGTTTTCTCTCTCCTGAGATGAAGGGACAATTCCTTTTTGTTTATCCCCAGTGTCCATTGCAATGTCTTGAGTTGTCTGTTGAAGAACAAATTTATAAAGGATTATCATGATAAGCTATTTTCCTCAAGACTAATCTTCTTTCTCTGAAATGAAGGTTAATTCCTGACCTACCCTCAAAGCAAAGTGAAAATAAGCGCAGTCATGTGGCTTTGTGGAGCATGATGACCTGGACAAGTGTGGGTTCTACTTTGAGAACACTCATTAGCTAGCTTTGTGATTTTGTACGAAAATATGTAACCTCTCTGTGTATCTTTACTATTCACACTTTTTTTAAAAAGGTAAGAACATTGGATGAAACTGGATAATGTCTATGGTGGATTATTATATTTAAACTTCTGTAGGGGCACCTGAGTGGCTCAGTCGGTTAAGTGCCCAACTTCAGCTCAGGTCACGATCTCACAGTTTGTGAGTTTGAGCCCCACATCACGCTGTGCGCTTACAGTTCAGAGCCTGGAACCTACTTCAGATTCTGTGTCTCCCTCTCTCTCTGCCCCTCCCCTGCTCGTGCTCTGTTTCTCTCTGTCTCTCAGAAATAGAATAGAATAGAATAGAATAGAATAGAATAGAATAGAATAGAATA
>NW_024412421.1:15438245-15485850 GCF_014898765.1 Herpailurus yagouaroundi
TAGAATAGAATAGAATAGAATAGAATAGAATAGAATAGAATAGAATAAAATAAAACAAAACAAAATACTAAACTTCTGTAAAACTATAAATGTATATGTGTGACAAAAATAAATTTTCTTCTCTTTCCTCTAGAACTCACTTTTTTTCAAATAGTGTCATATTCATTCTGATATTATGCAGACCTATGACCTGAATGATATTGTCAGATATTACCAGGTTATTCTAAAAGAGAAAGGTTGAGTTGAATGTTGTCATTATCCCAAACTTATGTTAGTAAGTTGAAAGTGTAGTGCCCAAAGATGTGACATTTTAAAATATGTATATGTGTAAATGCATGCATAAGTATACACATATATACATATAATATATATACACATACTATATATATGATACTTTATAAAATGCTGAATGCTAATTTCTTTGCAAAATAGGTGTTATTTGAGTTGTGTTTTATTAAATCTGTAAATTAGATGTAGACTTTCATTTTCTTTTTACAGGAACAGATGAAAAACATAGATCTGATACTTTACCACCATTAACACAATTGAATGGCTTTAATTTCTCAATAGGATCATTCAATATTCATTTTTTAATTTCTGCATTTACACATAATATCTCTCTGGAGGCCTCTAACAGATTCTACTGCTGCAGTTTTAATGAGAACTATCAAAGGTTACTATGAGATGATGATCTATACTTAATTCATAGATTTCCCCAGACATTTGTGCAATTCAGTGCTGTTTAGATTCTTTTTTAGTTTTATTGTCTTGAAACATTTATCCCAATTTTAACTGCATCTTTAATCATTATTAGCATAACCCTTTCATTCTTAAAGTTAGTATTTTGAGAATTAATATGGAAAAATTATGGCCTCTTTAGGGAATAGAGTAACTTTGTGAGAAAACATTGAAAAATCATCTATGTTCATGAGATGTTTCAAATGTGTTCTTATTAAATATTTTTATGTAATCAAGGAAATTATTTATTTCTCTAAAATCCTATAATTATGGTTTATTATTTTTACATAAATGTATTTATCAGAATAAAACATATCAAGCACTCAGAGGATATACACTTACTGATTGTGCAGGGTGTGGGGGGGGGGTGTCAAAAAAAACACTGATATGAGAGGTAAAACCGGAATTAAAACCTAAACGAAAATCTAAACTATAATTTTTCAGATGAGTTCTGCGATGATGATGAAGTGGCTTTGCCTTAAAAAAAAGAATATTTTTGTCATATAATACTATTATAAACTTATACATTCAATGAAGATCCAATCAAATAGTGGTAACAAATTCAAGGAATTTTTATTGCTATTGTTGATTTTATTATAGCAGGCATTTATATGAATCATACCACAAGCATTCAAATGAAATAAAGTTTAGAGTAATTAACTGCTATTATAGTCTCACTTAAGATTTTAAATTAAGTGAAACTGTAGACTTCAGTGTACTGAATTGCCTGAAACTTCTTGGACCAAATCCTAGCATCCTTATTAAATACCCCCTTATTCCTTAGTAGATCAATCCTTCTGAGCTTCAGAATAAACCTTGAAATGGAAGAGAGGCCATGTGCAATTATCGTCCCTGGGACAGATATGGAACCTGAGACTCAAAGAGATTTAGAAGAGCATCTCTGGTTGTTCTCCTTGTAAGTGGGAGGATAGCTATATAATGTGCATGAAAGTTTATGTGGAGAGAAATGAAGAAAATAAAGCGAAGGTATGTGTGGAAGGAGAAAAAAGGATTTTTTTGTCTCCCAGATCAATAATGTGAGCTTCCATTTTCTTCACCTGTATATTTTGTATACCTCAAGTGTAGTATTATCTTATTTCCATAATTCACTTCTACCCAAATCCTTTAGTCTTCTACTCAAGACTAACTTCTCATGACACTGCTTGTGCCAACTTGGAAGCCTTAGGTATAAAAACTTCCTTATTTTTTTCCTCACAATTCTTTCCTAGATATTTGACAGACCATTTACATTTTTTATTTTTTTCTCTTCAAAAAATACTTCCTTATTAGGGTCTTTCAAAAAGAGGTGAAAGAAATCCCAGGACTAGTTATCTTATTTATTTAAGCCTAGCCAGATTGCCTTAGAGAAGTCATTTTGCTTTCTTCATTCAAAAAATGAAAGGTTTCCACGAGATGTACTCAAAGTTATTATTGGACTCTGATAATCTGAAATTTTTGTACATTAAATCCCAAGTATACAACTCTGAAAAATTTACAAAGCCACTTTGATGTTCCAAATACATCAAAAAAATAAATTTTATCTTTAAGTTTGTCCTATCATTATCTTGTTAAAAATAACTCCCTTCCAGGAAGCTTATCAGCAACATCTTTGTACTTAATACTTAGGTGACTTTGGACACACTAAATGCACTCTTAACTGCTGAACTGACTTGGAAGATGAATCCACACAACAGGCAGAGGATATCTGAAGCAGGACTATCAACCTCTGGTTTCTTAAATACTATATGCTTTTATGAAGAAGTCTTCACTTTTGGCCTGGACATAATCAATAGCACATGTAAGGGACAAAGTAGAACTCTGGTTCATACCTCTTATGATGAAGCTATATTTTACCAGAACTGTGGTACTGAACAACCTACATATCCTATTAGTAAAGAGGCTATAGAACTGGCACCCCTTAAATCTCTCTACATATTCTCTGAAATCAATCCTGATTATTCTACATCTCTGTTAGCGCAGTCACCACTAGCTTCTCAGCTTCTTTCCACATCTGTACATCTCCTATCTTATTTTGCTATATCCTGTTTCTATATACTCCAACTCTTTGCCTTTCCCCCTGGCTGTCACACCATGTTATTAGCAAAGCTCTCTATGTTCTCAAGATTCCCCTGTGTCCTTGCTTTAGGTGAAATTTGGGTATATCGACTTCACCTATAACTTCTTAAGTGGTATCTATTTGTATGCAGTTTGCAGGGATGGCATTTATCCTTCTGTTTCTTGATGGAAATTTCTAGAACTTTTCTCTATGTAAAAAAACAAACAAAACTCAGGCTCTCTGAATCACAAGCTATTTTACATATATGTGAATATGTGAGTGTGTGTGTGTGTGTGTGTGTGTGTGTGTGTGTGTGTGTATTATGGTTGACTTCCAAGGACTCTCCAGTTATTTCTCTTTCATCACTGAAATGTGAACAACTGGGTCACTGTTTTTCTACTGTAATGAAAAGAATGAATATGAGTTTTCTAGACTAACATAGCACCTACGTACATTTCAGGCAGATGGTGAAATGAAACCAAAGGCAATGTGGTGGACAGGATAGCACAAGGCAGACAAATGGTTAGCAAATTAATACAACTGAAGTTCAGATGGGGGTTAAAAGTGAGTGATGGGAGACAGGGCTGAAGTCAAAGACAAAAGACTACGCGATGCAAGTTGTCTATTCTCCATAAAGGATTTTTGACTTCACTGGCTATTATAGAGCAAACCATGAAAGATATGAAGCATCAGAAGAACTCTCAAGTTTCTACCTGTTTTCAAATCAGTTATGACTTCCAAGTTCTCCTAAATAGACAAATGCATTTGAAGTGACGCAGAGATTCTGATGCTTCCTCGTTCTAATTCTATCTACTTTTCATACTTGAAGTTCTCATTTGATTTAGCAGTAGGGAATTCTACTTTCAAAAACAAGTAGATTTATATTCACTTTTGGCTTTAAAATCCTGAAATATCAACAGATACTGTGCTGGGTAAGAACATATTTTGATGACAGTGGCTCCTAGCATATTGATGAATGCAGCAGTGGGGTAAGAATATAGTCTGGGACCACAATAATTTAGGCCAAATCTTAAGATATTTTTTTATCTTCTTGGGTTATTCCATTAATACAATCACTAGTGCCTGATAGGTTGTTTTTTTATCACAATCAGAATATTTCATTCCCTCTGTTACAATTTCAGGTTACATGTTATAAGTCCAACTGTTAGCTGTCTGATTAGTAGTTCTTATGGCATAAGCAAACACCAAAGTACTCAGTGGCTTAGTCCAATAACTATTTATTAGGTCACAGTCTTCAGATCAACTAGGCAGTTCTTTGGCCTGAGGCAGTAGGAATTATTACCAGTAATTCTCAACGCACCACACATGTAAATTGCTATCTTGGGACAAGTGTAAACTGGTTTTTCTGATATTGGCTAAACACTCTAAATCCAAAAATGAAAACCGGAATCTGACTTTGTCTCTCATCCTCCAGAAAGTCTAGTCAGGGGCTTGTTCTCATGGCACAGTGGAGACAAAACAGAACCAGGACAAGTTTTCAAGGCCTCATGAGGTCAGCTAGCATGATGTCACATCTGCAACAGTTTTGAAGAAAATCAAGACATAAGTATCCCCGATTCAAATGGGGGAAAAACAGACACTCTTTCTTGATGGGAGAAACAGCAATCTCACACTGTAAAGGGGCTTGACGATAGAAAGTAAAATAAGTGTAGCTATTTCTGCAAACAATCTATCACAGAGGTTATTTTTTAAGGAAACAAATATATGGCTTTACATCTATTATAGGTATCTAGTATAACAAATTGGATTTATAGCCTTCTTTAATATATCACTTTTTCTCAACTGATGACAACAGCAATAATGTTTTGCAGACTCTGAGCACCTCATAAAGAATAAAGTTATACTGACTCTTTATTTCTTGCTTCCTGCAGGCAATGAGATAGACCCTGTTTTCTTCTCATAATTATAATGCAATTTACTGAGATTGTTTTCCATCCCAAACCTTCCCACTCTTTAAACATGGTCAGATGCCAATTAATTATCTTAATCTTCCCTTTCCCTTTACATCAAACTGAGTTCTAAATTGACATCCTTTCTAGCTGGATGGTTGGAGCTATTCCCTCGGAAAATAAGGCTCGGGTTAATCTAAGTCACTTGAATGCTCTTTTCTCCAATAATCCAGATGGCTTTATTCTGTATTCCTCTGGTAAAACAGAGGTTTTCTTACTGGCTATGGAGGGACAGTGATATTAAGATCAATTCATTCTGAGTTTTATAGGTTTTATGTGATAATTATGCTGCTATCTATTAGTGTTCCTAGACAACCAGATCTGTCTCCCCAAAGTTATAAAGTCAGTTAAACAAAGCACCATGTTCTACCATATTCATCTAGAGAACCTATCCTTTTAGCCATTATTTGTTCAAGTAAAGCTTAAAAGAGAGGTTTTAACTGATGACATAATATCATTTATCTGTATTGAGTCCCATCTAATAGTTGCACCAGAAAGCTATGCCTTTTTCAAAGATCCAAAAGGAAACTTAGGTTTAAATATCCAGCTTTAATCTAGAGACAGTTATTAAAAAGAATTTCTTTTTCCTTTCCAAGACCAGGCAAAATCAAAAATAGTGATTCAAGGATTAAGCATGAGGTTAAGTGGCAGTCACAATGAAACTAAACTCCAAATTAATAGGTAAAATATATTTAGCAACTGTAAAATAAAGAGAATCAGAAAATTCACTAGGATACTTTCTTCCTGCTTCTTTAGACCTTGATGGATATCATGGGCATATTGGGAGAACATTAGGGAATCTGGTTGAGAATAGTGATTTATCCATTGATACCTACTGATAATATACTGAGCACTAGAAATTGAGCCATGAACCAAAAATATAAAACCAGTGACCTTGGGAAGGTCAACTTTTAGAAGCAGTTTAGGAGAAGCCGAAAAACAAACAGGTATGTAAATTCAAGTGATGGTAAGTGTTATGGAAACAATGAAGCAAGGCAAAGATAATGGTTCTCATACTCTTAGATGGGGTGGCCCAAGAAAGTCTTTTTGTAAAGGTGACAATTGACTACTATAAGTCTATAGGAAGTGAGGCCATGTGGATATCTGGAAAAGTTTTATAAAATATTTTATTTAACTCTAGAAATGGCACTAAGTTTTTAATGTATCACAATGGGGCAGGAATGCAGACATATGTGAAGTATGATACTTGACCAGTATCCCTGGTCTCAAACCACTCCCTTCTCTCACAATGGCAGATAATCAACATTTCTGTAAATCTCTGGATCAGTTATTGGGTGTAGAAAAAACCACACCCAAACTTACTGGGTGAAAACAACAACTATGCTTTTAACCTAATAAGGTTGTGCTTTGCGTGTAGTTCTTCTGATGTCAGCAGGGCTCTCTAGGTCATGTGTGAGTCATATGAGAGGCCTGTTGGTCATTACTGGACTTTCTCAGATCTATGGAACAGTAAGAAGAAGAAATGAACTCTCATTGTCTAGTGGATGACCTAAACTTATTTAAAATTTTTTTAGTGTTTATTTATTTTTGACAAAGTGCGAGTGGGGGAGGAACAGAGAGAGAAAGAGAGAGAGACATCAATTCTGAAACAGGCTCCAGGCTCTGAGCTGTCAGCACAGAACTGGATGTGAGGCTCAAACTCCAACAGTGAGATCATGAGCTGAGGCAAAGCAGGACACTTAACTGACTGAGCCACCAAGACACCCTGACCCAGATTTATTTTAATGGCAGAGGTAAGGGTGAGTGAGAGAGAATGAATATGAATGAGTATGGATGGATGAATGAATGGATGAATGAGGTAGGCAAGGACACTTGAGACTCAAAACTTTTCACAGTGTCACTTACACTGATTCTATTAACAAAACAAGTCATAAGGCCAGACTTAAGAGGTACAGAAATGGGCACTCCTTTTTTAATATTTTAAAATATTTATTTATTTTTGAGACACAGAGAGACAGAGCATGAACAGAGGAGGGTCAGAGAGAGGGAGACACAGAATCCGAAGCAGGGTGCAGGCTCTGAGCTGTCAGCACAGAGCCAGACGCGGGGCTCGAACTCACGGACTATGAGATCATGACCTGAGGCGAAGTCATCTGACTGAGCCACCTAGGTGCCCCATGAAATGGGCACACCTTTTGATGGAACAGGCTGTCAAGCCAGGGAACAAAAGCAAGTGGAACCAGGGAGAAAAATGATTGCAGCCATTTTTTTCTTTTTCTGTTTTTTAAGGTTTTAATTTAATTCCAGTTAGTTAAAATAAAGCTATCCCCCCTCCCCCATAGCTTACCACAACATTGTTTTGATCTTTTGTTTGTTTGTTCAAATAGGGACAAAGATATCTGCCTCTTGGAGTTCTCATTTAAATTATGTGACTTAATTAGTTCATAACTTTTTTTCAAAGCAAAACAAAATTAAACCAAGTACATTTGTTTACTCTCAGTTATTGTTTTAGAAGATCACTTTGGTATGTGTATGGAATTCCCTTCAGTGGGAACTAGTTATGCAATTACTGCCATAATTAAAAGCTCACTGGATTAAGAAAATACTGGCATATTTACAAAAGCTTTTTCACATTTGTTTATTTAAACAGAAATAGTAAGTTAATACTAAGGGAGTTTATCATGCAGAAACAAATAATCAGCAGACATCTCATAGGAGGGGCTCAACACTTTAGAAATAATTACTAATATTTATTAATTTTAATATATTTCAATAGTACTTATTGAATGTGTCTAAAGTTCTAGGCACCGTGAATGAACCAGCCATCAAATTATGAGCAAAGAGACTTACAGGTTGGCCCCTCATGTAACATTTAATGTTTATTAAGCTTTTTTTTCATGAATATCAACTTACTTGATCCTGCTAGTAACCATGTAATATATCATTATTAATATTCCCATTAAAAGGGCACCTGTGTAGCTCAGGTGGTAAGCGTCTGACTCTTAATTTTGGCTCATGTCATGATTTCACACTTTGTAAGATAGAGCCCCGCATTGGGCTCTGCACTAACAGAGGAGAGCCCGCTTATCTCTGCTCCTCTCCCGCTCTCACACACACTTACTTTCTCTCCCTCTCTCTCTCTCTCTCTCTCAAAATAAATAAATAAACATTAATAAATAATACTCCCATTAAAGGAAACTGTCGCTCTGAGAGGGGACCTAACAAACTTCACCTTTTGTTATGTTCCTTTACTTTGCCATTTGAAAGCTCACAAATATTTTGACTAGACATATCTATATCTATCTATATAATTACATGTTATATATTACATATAAAATATACTGCATGTTATATAAGTCTTTTGAATATATACTGACATTCATAAAACATACATACACCTCTTTTGTTGAAAGGGCTATCATTTCCAGAACTTGGGCTCAGCCATAAAATAAACAATTGGCAGAACTTACATGAAATACAGTCAACAACTCTGAAATTTCTATGTTCCTGGAGAGGAACCAGAACTTCAGTCCTCACCTCCTTACAGCACACGGAAAGACTAGTTTATTTTCACCCATAAAAGCATGAGAGGTCTGTGAGGAGCCCGGGGAAGAGTACAGGGTCCTTGTTTCTTTTTTCTTTTCTTTTTCTTTTTCTTTTTTTTTTTAAGCTATCTGAAAAGTGGGGAGAATGTGCATGTAGAAGACATTGTTTTGTAATCTTAGATGTTTTGAGACCTTGGGCAAATTACTCAGAAATTCTGCTTCCTCCCTGAAAAACAGCCAAACTAACTGACATTAAAAATCGTTATTTCAGGGGTGCCAAGGTGGTTCAGTCATTTAAGCTTCTGACTTCGGCTCAGTTCATAATCTCACAGTTCATGAGGTCAAGCCCCACATCAGGCTCTATGCTGACAGCTCAGAGCCAGAAGCCTGCTTCAGATTCTGTATCTCTCTCTCTCTATCTCTGCCCCTTCCCTGCTCATGCTCTGTCTCTCTCTCTCAAAAATAAGTAAACATTAAAGAAAGAAAGAAAGAAAGAAAGAAAGAAAGAAAGAAAGAAAGAAAGAAAGAAAGAAAAGAAAAGAAAGAAAGAAAAGAAAGAAAATAGTTATTGCATAAGATTCTGTCAGTGACCTACCCAAAGCTCTCCCATTAGGAGGATTTCTTCTCATCACCATCTTTCAGAACCCATCCCCACCCACAGTGGTCACACACAGAATGCAGTATCTGTTAACTTTGTGTTAACAGTAACATACCTTGTCACGCCACTTATGAATTAACATCATGATTTTTCTTACCCCTTCTGCTAATGCTAGGTTAACCCTATGAAGCCATAAATGTGAACTTAGATAAAAGTGTCACTATAGGGGTGCCTGGGTGGCTCAGTCACTCAAGAGTCTGACTCTTGATCTCAGCTCAAATCTTGATCTCAGTGTTGTGTGTTCAAGTCCTGCATTGGCCTCTGTACTGGGCATGAAACCTACTTAAATAATAACTTTAGGAAGTGTCAATATAACCCTGGTGGGTAACAGGAAAGTCTAAACTACCAATTTTATAGTTCACTTATGCCCCCCTGGAGCTATTCAAGCCCAAATGAAAATTAATTACTTTCATATGATGATGGATTTCTGCTGTGCCTACTCTGAAGATTTGATGGCAAAAACAGCACCCGTTTCAAGAGGAGTTCTAGCTACATGGTCCCTAGATATCTCTGGGTAAGATTCTTGTTCTATTCTTGGAGGTGCCTTTGAATGCTATATAATTCTCAGCTGCAAATTATATGGCCCCTCAACTAGGTGTTGTGAGAGACTAAACTATGTTCCCCCAAAATTTATATGTTCAAGCCCAAAGCCCCATTGTGACTCTATTTGTAGTTAATACCTTTAAGGGAGATAATTAAGGTTAAATGAGGTTGTAAGGACAGGGCCCTAATCCAAGAGGAATGCTGTCCTTAGAAGAAAGAAACAGCACAGAACTCTCTCTCTAATTTCATGTAAATTACCTACCAAAGCTTGTCGATAACTACTCGCAGTGGTGCTTTCCTACAATATACCCAATAAGAACTTCTGGCTTTAATAGTGTGATGACATAACTTGAGACAACATAGCTGAGGTATCATAAGGGAGATGATACCTATGATAATAGGGTGTTACCCTTCACAGTGCAATGCACGATTTACACCAATGGCCATTAAATGGTACTGAGTGTCCAATAGGTATGGGTCCATGAAGTAAGAAGTGGAAGGAGAAAAAGTGCTGCTCATTATCATTTCCAGTGACTCTTCTTGTCCTGACAACCTGCTCTTCTTGTCCTGACAACACTCATTTCTGTGGGTCTAGAAGTCCTGGTTCCCAGAAGAAGACACAGAATTCCATCAAACTTAAAGCTATGATAGCCACCTGGTTACTTTAGACTCCTCAAGCCAGTAAACCTAAAGGCAAGAGAAGTAGTTACCAAGTTGGTGGGTCTAAGTGGTCCTGAGTATCACAAGGAGGTAGAGCTGTGGCTACCTTGTTGCAGGTCTAGCTGTAGCAGGAGAGAGTATAACCTTACCCAAAATTATAAGTATTCACAATCCTGGAAAAACCATGATGGAATAGAGCGAGTTGAATCTGATAAGCAAGGGTATCTGAGATACGCAAGGGGTGAAGTATAGCAGATGCCATGGGAGTCCTGTCTAGATCTCCTTTCCTGGCCCAGGTCACACATATCTCATTTATGTACATGATGGCTGCTATTAGCTCCTGAATGTGGTCTTTTCTGGAGAGCTAGCTCAAACGATCAAAGCTTCCTAGCTCAGGAGCTATGCCCCAACCTCAGTAGTAGACTGTATCCAATTACTAATATAGAGTACACATGGTCAGACAACTCCGTGGTACCATCCATGTTCCAGGGTTCCCCATGACACCACTGGCTTCTTCTCAAAGACAAGATTTCCACTAAATCCATATTTCTGCTTCACTTTTCCTTGTCTATTCTTCTTCCTTCACCTCCTTAGAGTTTCTCCTAAGATAATTTTTTTTAAAAAATTGCTTATATAGGAATCTCAATCTCAGGCTCTACTTCTAGGGAATCTGACCCAAGATAGGTCGTTGGGAGTATAAAATGATGTGTGTGGAAGTAACTTCCATCAGGTAGAACTTTTATGCAAATTTACCTAAGGAACCTTTTTCACCTCACCTGTGAATGAATTTTGTGAGTTTGAGGAACATAACAAAGTAAGAGCAGTGCTACCCTACGCATAGTGAGAATGTAAAGAAATATGTTACTAAAAATAATACAAGCTTGGGTTGAAATGTTCCCCTCTGAAACAGTTTAAAAACTTTCATGGAATTATCCTTCTTTAGAGGGTTCAAGCCAGTAGAACTGACTGTTGCAATTCTTTCCACTTTTGCAAGTAAATGTGTGGATTGGACAGAACAGTTTACGGAGGCAGCAGTAAATACATTCTGATTTGGACATACAGTTAATCAAACTCAGCCGAACTGCTAGTTAGCTGAATATACCGCTGTGCCCAATCCTAATGGCACTGGGTGTGCCCTTCATTGACTCAAACCAAATCCTATTTCTATACATCATTTTGTAAACTGTGAAGGTACACATCAAAAATATATGTGGTTGAAACTACACCTGCGATGAATAAGATGTTCTCCATTGTTTTATGCTGCCTTCTGCTAAGACCCCTGAATTTCCATGAGGAGATGAAGGAACCTGTCTTGATCCCCAGGTAGGTTCTAAGCCAAACCTCTGTGTGTTCCATTGC
Organism: Herpailurus yagouaroundi; assembly: GCF_014898765.1. NCBI lineage: Eukaryota > Metazoa > Chordata > Mammalia > Carnivora > Felidae > Herpailurus > Herpailurus yagouaroundi. The sequence goes on from NW_024412421.1 coordinate 15,449,736, forward strand.
ACTATTGTCTCTTGCAAAGATCAGGCAGACTACAGCCTTTCTTAGAACCTGCAGCTGGCCAGGAGACGTTTTTCTCTGATGCTAGATTTGGCAGAAGGGGTGGAACTGCTATTATTTTCTCTCTTTCTTGCTTTGAATCTCATTCTCTTACTTTTTTCCCCCTGAGCCATTCCTTTTGAATGATAATATCCATGACAAAATAATAACAGCACCTGCTATGTAACCACTTTTCTATTCCAGACTTGAAGAAAGTATGTTCTATGGATCCTCTCATGCAATCCTCACTACATTGCTGTAAGCCACTTGTTATAATTACTTATGGATGAGGAAACCATCTCTTGGAGAAGTTAGGCCAATTGCTGCACTTATGTTAGTGAGACTTAATCCTACACAATTTGACATTAGAATCTTTCCTTTAAATTCTTCCCTAGCTCGAGTCTCCTTGGTTATCTCTAAAATAGCTTAAAATAACTCTTAAGTTGTAGTCTTTACAAATTCCAGACCCTATACAGATTTTTTTTTGGATTCTCTCTTCATTGATTTTAGTGATATTCACTATTTAATGGCTCTCTTTTTCCTTTCTTACCACTTCTCTAATCATTCCTACTCTGTAACATCTTTTTTTAGCATCTAAGATGTGTTTGATGCTGAACATATGATCATGGGTAAGAGATTTCTCTTGTTCTCAAGATGTGCAAACATGGGTTTCACTGTTTATGTCAGGGGCCTTGCTTTGATTTTGTCATCTGAGAGACTATAAGAGGCTTAACTGGCAAAGGTTTCCATATCATATGAGGTCCTAAGATCCTTTTGAATCTGTGTTGCTTATATTAAAGAGAATTAGCAATTTTCATAGGCCAAACACCACAAAATTGTCAGTGTTGAAGAGAACAAACCAAGCTTAAATCAAGCTTCCTCTCCTAATGCTTCTTGCAGAAACTATACTTAAAATGTGTGGGACCATTTGACATTACCAATGGATGCTGTGTTTATCACTCTGAGCTTTTGCTCATCATATTATCAATATTTAGAAAAACTCAATCCCACCCATACCTAAACGGACAATGTCCTGTTATATGTCTAATACTATTCCCTACCTACCTACCTACCTATCTACCTTTTAGGATTTAGCCCAGGGGGGTTATTCTTAGTTATGTATATGTTTTTATGATGTATTCATTCATTGATTATCCCATTAATTTATTATCAAATATTTATCTGGATCTTAATTTAAGCTAGATATTTTGATAGGCATCGGGTTTTGTGCCAACACTAGAATAAGACAAAGGTTTATATTTTTTGTTTGTTTATCCTTTGGGAGTTTACATTCTAATTGGGAAGACAACAAAATATTATATACACATATGTATATAAGGTGTGTGTGTGTGTGTGTGTGTGTGTGCACGCACACGTGTGCAGGTATGTGGAACAATGCAAAGAAAGAGGAATGGAACTAGAGAATGACAGGAATATGAGCGGAGGTCAATTCCAATAAGGCAATCAGGGAAGGCACTATGAACATAGTGAACTGATAGTTGAAGGAATTCATGGTAAATGGCCAAACCCATTCTCCCCCAAGAAAGAGCCATGCATCACCCTTCAGATACCTCCCTGACAGGGACTCTTAGAGAAGAATCTATGGCAACCCCTTTGCCATCTCTGTCATTCCTTGCTTTGTGCTGTTGAGTGCCTGCCAGAACACAAAACCACTCAAATTCCATTATTTTGATGGGGATCCAAATATTGAGAAAAATCAACACTAAATTTGCCTTTAGTGTCTGTGCTCTGCTGACAAGCCATGGTGTGCTGAGTTTGTGGCTACCAGCAGACAGGTTTGGATATTCTGCCCTGTCTACTTCTCTTTAAAAGATATTATAAAGGGCCCCACTACAAGTCTCTGCAATGTTCTTCCTCTTTTCATATTCTGATCTAACTTTGCTTTATTTTCTTCTTTCCTTCCTCCCTCCCTCCCTTCCTAATTTCGAAAAGAACAAATTCATTTCTTTCCTTCCAGTGTACTATGTTTTCATTTCACACAGCAGTTTCTCCTTCTTTGCCTAAGTCTCAATTCCCTCAGGTCAGGGAAGAGAATAGGAGAGGAATCAGATTCCGTGTCTCAGTGTGGTCTGCTTTCTATTAGTGCCATCTCTACAGGTCTGTCAAAAGAAGAGTCCAGGTCCATAGTCTCACTATGCAAAGGAAAGTGACAGCAGTTCCTTATCTCCCCAGTTATTTCTGCGAAGGTATAAGTGTCTGGTTTTGCTTTTTCTCCTGTGAGCATATAATTCCTCCTCAAATGGCAAAGCCTTCAGTGTACTCCGTGGGTCCATGACTTGGTCTTCACCAAACACCACATGCTCCTACAGTTCTCCCACTGAAAGGCTGAACGATTCATTATCTGCTTGGCCTCTGGAAGCTCTGCCCTCTCCCTGGCTCCCTGCAGATCTCGTTCTAACCCACTGGACAAAATTGCTTCAAGCAGACTCTCTCAGGAGGCGAGAGCTTTTCTTTATAAATGTAGTCTGGGTTTTTTTGTTTGTTTTGTTTTTTCTAAACCAATAGGCTGGAGGTGTTTAAGAACAAAGGCACAGACCATCCTTGCCGTGGATTTTTTGCAGTTGCTAGCAAATCTTTTGTGGCCAGGTAGGGCTACACAGAATTAAAATAAGTGCTGCTTTTTTTAAAGAGGACATTTTCCCAGAAAATTAGAGCAATAAGAGCATAATCATATAGACCTAATTTTGCATATCATTCCATACTCTGCAGTGTGCCAGTTACTGTGCTAAGTATCTACATACATGTGGTTCACACATGGTTATCAATCCAATGTCAACATTTATGGAGAATGTGTTGTCTTGCCATCTCTATCTTGGTGTGGCTGAGTAGGGAAAACTCGTACCTTTCATGACTACTGCATATCTGTATACTTTTTAAGCTCTATGCACTCAGCGGCAGGGTTCTGATTTTATTAAGTATCCTTTTGGATAATCTCAGCATTGCCATAAGTGCAGTCTACATGAAAGTGTATGGGAAATAGCTATATTTAAAAAAAATATCCTGTCAAGAAGGATCTTTAACAGTGTTGTGCAGAAAGTACCCACGGTTTCAAGTTAATGCATAAAGAAGGATCTCTCTTCCACTAAGGCCACAGGAGGCTATTCCTCAAGAATACAAGAACTCCCCCAGCCCAAGGGGGAGAAGGATGTTGCAGATCAGAGATAGTTCTGATTATACCACAAGACGTGACACCCCAAACCTAAAAATAAAATTGTCCTAGAAAGTAGGATATTGCACAATATTTTAAAGAAGGAAAACCTCAGGGCGCCCAAATGGTTCAATTGGTTGAGCATCTGACTTTGGCTCAGGTCATGATCTCACGGTTCATGGGTTCAAGCCCTGTGCCGGGCTCTGTGCTGACAGATTAGAGCCTGGAGCCTGCTTCGGATTCTGTATCTCCCTCTCTCTCTGACCCTCCCATGCTCATGTTCTGTCTCTGTCAAAAATAAATAAATGTTAAAAAAAAAAGTTAAAGAAGAAAATGTTATAAATATGGGATTAACACCTCTAAAATTTCTCATAAAGTAGTTGCCTTTGAGTTGGATCTTGAGTAGATTTCTAAGCCAACCTGAAATGTTCCCCATATATAATTAGAATAACAAAAAAGATGACTCAGTTCAAGAAGTATTCTGTATTATTAATTTATGATAAAGGATAAAAGTGATAGAATGAATGATTAACATAATTTACAAGACTAGAAAAATTGTTTTCAGTTAGTCATTCCTTATTCATTTTCTCCATTTTGTATGAAAGAATTAGAAGTTTCTATCAGAACCACAATGAACATTATTTCTACTTTTTTCCTAAAGTTTTTAAAGTTTATTATAGAATAAAATATTTATATTTTTCATCTTATAGGATTGTGTATTTCAGCCAATTTTCAACCTATTAAGATTTAATTCAAGAATTGTAATAAATTGATAACTGACAGGGTAGGGTCATACTCTCTAAATAATGTAATCAAGATTCTTACACCCAGACTGGGAAAAACTAGAAATATATTTGCAGTATCATTCATTCTTAAGTAATGTATATATTTTGTAACTCTATTATTTCTTTTTGGTTATAAAATGCATTATGAAAACCCGCTTTCCCTTGTTTCCATTTATCAGCATACAGTAATAATGTTTTCTTGGATATAATGATACTTCATCTTGCAATCATTCCATATTGGAAACCCTTCATTATGGTTACTGACTTTATAAATAAACCTTCCAGAAGCCAAGGCATAAACAATGGCTATCGCTAGTGTTTAAGAATTGAAACCTATGAATTACTTACTTGGAATCCAGAGATTAATCAATATAAAAGCTTATGTCATGACCCCTTCTCTTCCTGCTTTTGAAAATGCTCAGACTTTGAGATTCTTTTTCTATATATTGTTCATACTTACCATCAAGTGGAGACTTTGAAATTTTGAATCTTTATTAATATTTGCCTTTATATCCTACTGTGCATAAATACATTTTCTAAATACTGCTGGAGAACTATCAAAAGTGTTAAAAATGCCTCAGTAAGTTTTAGTCAGAGTCATCATTTTATTTATTTTATTTTATTTACACTTATTTATTTTTGAGACACAGAGAGAGAGAGAGACAGAGCACAAGTTGGGGAGGGGCAGAGAGAGAATGAGATGGAGAATCTGAAGCAGGCTCCAAGCTCCAAGCTGTCAGCACAGAGCCCGATGCGGGGCTAGAACCCATGAACTGTGAGATCATGACCTGACCCAAAGTTGGATGCTTAACCGACTAAGCCACCCAGGCATCCCATTCAGAGTCATTTTTTTATTGAAGAACATTCTTTCTTGATTTATAGTCACTTTTCCACTGTCATCTCCTTATTAGGAAGTTTCCAGGGTTATTGGTTTAACAGAATTGTTTTTATTTATTTTGAGAGACAGAGAGTGAGTGAGTGGGGGAGGGGCAGAGAGAGAGGAAGAGAGAGAGAACCCCAAGAAGGCTGCACAGTATCAGCAAGGAGCCCAATGTGGGGCTCAAACTCATGTACCATGAGATCATGACTTGGGCCAAAATCAAGAGTCCGATGCTCAACCAAATGAGCCACCCAGCCACTCCAACATGAGTGTTTTTAAATACACTTGTCAATCTTTGGTAATAATGAATATTATTCAAATGGAAGAGTTTTCCCTCTATCTTTTGAATAGATATATACCAGCATCCGATGATGTGATCATGCCAATCTTTGAGTTGCCCTCATATTTCCTGAAAGTTATTGCCTAACTCAACATTTCATACAGCCTCCCTTATTAACTACTGAGAAAATATGTGATCACTGTTTTTATCACTGTATGCAGTGCCACCTCCTTAATCATATAACCTCTTCTTAACCTTTAATTTTTGCTTAGAATGATTCTAAGATGGAGTGTGTTAAGTGATAAGATTCTTTGGATAAGAAGAAACTATTCTGGAATTGTTAAATGTGTAGGTAAGCCTTTTATGACAATGTTCCCCACAGGAAGAGCCATGGTGCTAGTTATTTCTGCAATTTAGAAAGTTAGTTAGTAGGAAACTACGGTTTTGCTCTAATTAAACAAACAAGTGACACCTTAATACATAAACAAAAGTGTGTGTTATTCTCTATTCTCTCATACCATTTTCCCAATTTTTTCTTTAAACAAACCTGTTGTCAGGTTTAAATGAGCTTTCTTGGTTGAAATCAGCAGTCTTAATTTGCAATTGAAATCCATCCAATTAAACAATAGATTGCCTGGAATTAATGATAATTGAACAGTCTAAATTAAATGAGAGAAACTGTGGACAAGCGAAGGGGAAAATAAACGTGGCACAATTTAAGCTTGTAAAGTCACATACATTAAAGAGACCATGGAACCATGTTTCTTGGGAGGACATTTGCCTTCATACACATCCATAAAAGCCTTTGTGGGACCCTGCACTGACCTAAAAAAAATGAATACCGTGGCAGACATTGAAACAACTAGAATTCAGGTAGCAGTAAGTCCTTATCTTTGCAATGAATTTACTTTCTCTTGGTTAATAGGACATGGAAAAATATCCCTATGTTGCCATTAACCACATAAATGTGACAAGAAAGGGATTTTCCACTGCATATAATGTAATATAGTTCCATCAAAGGGTCTAAGTCTCCTTGTTCAGGCATGATACAATAGCTAAGACTCTGGAATTAAGTGCTGTGGTGAAGTTTATATTGATTTGTTGCCAGGGAGAGGGTTGTAATCTAGTTCTTGCATAGGCACTGCTAAGATATTGGAGAACTCAGAAAAGTTGGTTTTTCAAAAAGGGGTATCTGAATGGCTAGTTAAGACTGTTCCAAGCAATACAAGGCATTTTGTACCTAAAGAAACTGTAATGATCACTTGCAGACGTAGATTAATCCCTTACCCAACACCTGGTTCAGAGACACTGATGATGCCACAAACACACCAAAAGAGAGTACGAGTTTCTTATACAATTGAGGTCTCTGGGAGGAGCATGTAGGCCTTTCAAATAGACTGGAAATGAGAATGGCCAGAGTCTTTACTGTGGTTAGATGGTAGAGCTGGAGCAAGGACTCTCTGTTATAAGCGAGGGCTTTCATGGTTTGACTCTCCTGTTTGTCACAAAGGAGAAGCCAGGATTTCTAACCAGTTTGTCCAGACATAGGACACAGGGAAAAAAAGTTTAAAAGCTGCGAGCAGTCAAACATCCAACCTAAGAAAAAAAAAAGAATGGAGACAGACTCTTCACTATAGAGACTGAGTGTTGAGAATGAGCCACATCCAAATGGTTATTCCTCCAGTTCTCACGGTCATTCAAACTGAGCTGACCTACTGACACATTTCACTCCAGCTGGTCCATTACCACAATATGTCAAATTGCTGCAAACACAGTTCTAAGTAAAAGTTCAGGTGTCCCCAGCTACTTTGCTCCTCCTCACCCTGACACAGCTGTCTCATCTGCTTCCTATTCCCTTGTCTTCTCTGAATCCAGACTCCTGGCACAGTATCCAGATTCAAAACATATTATGGCAAATGAAGTCTGGCAAAATCCTGGAATCAATACCTGTTGCTCAAATCTCTCTGTTCTTTCAGAACCATCATGTGCTCTTACCTGTTCAGCTTTAATATTTTACCCTTACCCTATAACCTTTGTGTGTGGTAAAGACTTCCTACTCCATCCGGATGAGAAATGGTACTTCCTGACCAGGGCATCTCTGTCCTTAGTTGCAAAGTGGAAGATTTGAATATTGAGGTTCCTTCTGCTCCACCATCTCAATCTTCTACTGTGATTATATTTTTATTTCTCTTGCTTCAGTTACCTTCTCTATGATGACTATCCCCCAAATAAATGCATCCCTTCTGAATTCCCTGCAAATAGAAAATGCCTACTTTGTCTACCTAAGCATCCCATAAATTGGGGTCACAAAAACTCTAAATTCAAAACTGAACTCATTCATCATCTGCTCCAAAAATGCTATTTGTCCTCAAACCCATATCAGTGAATAAAGCCAACATTCTCATAATTTCCCAAGCCATAGACTTAGCTGGCTTGCCTGTATCTTCATCCCATATCACAGGAATTCCAATTATGTGGAGCCCAACTTCCAAATAGTTTTTGAACCTATCTAATTATCTCAAAAACCATGGCCATTTCACTAGGTTAGGCTTCCAATATTCCTTCCCTGGATTATCTCAACAGCCATTAATATATACCCCCATCTCAAATGTTCTTCTAAGACATTCGATCTGTATGTACCAGGAGTATCATTATAAAATGCATATCTGATAATTATTCTCTCCCTAGTAGAATCCTTGGGAGTTTTCCCATTACTCTAAGTATAAAGTCTCAATTTCTTAAGATTATTTATGCTTTCTGTTTTGAGTGCTGCCCCTCTAAAAGGTATGTTAAAGTCCTAACATTGATACCAGTGAATGTGACCCTATTTGGAAATAGGGTGTTTACAGGTATAATCAAGTTAAGATGAGGTCACACTGGATAGGACAGGCCCTAAATCCAATGACAGGTATAAAAAAAAATCTAACATTTATTTATTTTTGAGAGAGAGGCAGAGTGCAAGCAGGGGAGAGGCAGAGAGAGAGGGAGACACAGAATGTGAAGTGGGCTCCAGGCTGTCAGCACAGAGCCCGATGCAGGGATTAAACCCATGAACCCTGAGATCATGAACAAATTTGTATGCTTAACCAACTGAACTACACAACCACCCCAAAAAGTATTTTTATAAAGAGAGGGAGGTTTAGAAACATAGAGAGAGACACCCACAGAGGAAAGGCAGTCATGTGAGGACAGAGGGAGAAGTGGTATGATACACCTACAAAGCAGGAACACCAATGATTGTTGACAAGCATCTGAATCTAGGAAAATGCAAGGAAGGATTCTTTCCTCCACCTTTCCAAGTGTTCAAGACCTTCCTCATGCCTTTATTTCATGCTTCTAGCCTTCAATACTGATAGAAGAAATTTCTGTTATTTTAGGGCATCATCCAGTTTGTGTTAATTTGGTATGTCAGCCCTAGAAATAAATATGTTTAGTCAGTGTTATCTAGGTCTTACTTATTTCCATAGCTAAAACTGTCATCATACTCTTATAAATATTCTCCCGGCCTGTCCTGTGCACATACACATTTTATTACTCATATTTAATAGCCTCTATTATTGACATTTCTTCTCATTTTATATACTATTTTATCTGCCTAAATTGCCTATGTATTTGTTATATGTGCTTGCCATAGCAAACTACCACACATTTGTTGTCTGCAACATTAGAAATTTATTCTATTATAGTTCAGGAGACCAGAATTTTATCAGTTCCACTGGGACATAGTCAAGAACTCAACAGGGCTTTATTCTCCAGGGAGTCTAAGGGAGAATTTCTTCTTTGCCTCTTCCATCTTTTGGTGATTGCTGGTGTTAACTTTGCTTGTAATTGAATCATACCAATCTCTGCCTCCATTTTCACCTGGCCTTTTTCTTTTCTACATGTATGTCATCTCCTTGTTCCTCTCTAGTATAAAGGACATGTGTGGCAGTATTTAGAACCCACCCATATAAGCTAGGATAATCTCATCTCAATACCTTTAATGTAATCCCATCTTCTGGGGCGCCTGGGTGGCTCAGTCAGTTAAGCGTCTGACTTCAGCTCAGGTCACGATCTCAGGTCCATGAGTTCGAGCCCGCCCCGCCTCGGGCTCTGGGCTGATGGCTCAGAGCCTGGAGCCTGCTTCCGATTCTGTGTCTCCCTCTCTCTCTGCCCCTCCCCCATTCGTGCTCTGTCTCTCTCAGTCTCAAAAATAAATAAACATTAAAAAAAAATTAAAAAAAAAATGTAATCCCATCTTCTGAACTTTACCAGATAAGGTAACATTCACACAAGTTCCAGGGATCAGAACATGATATCATTAGCACACATTATTCAGATTACATTCTATATTATTCTTGATCCTAGGTCTCTTCCTTTCTCAACTGTGGGCATTTTGACCCCCACAGAACATTGGACAATTTTCGGGGAAATCATTTTTATACTTGGTAAATCTATGTGCATCTGGTATAAAGAAGCCAGGGATTCTGCTAAAAAAAACTACAGTGCACAGGAGAGAACCCCACCCCACCCCCACCCATGAGTTATAAGGTCCAGATGGCAAGAGTACTGAGTCTAAGAAACCTTACAGATAAATCAAATTGCATTTCATGCTATTTACTCAGAGACCCTTTGTCCACCAAGATTGATTTAAATGTCCATGATTAATATTTATGGAGCATTTTGTGATTCCTTTATAATAGCATTTATAAAATTATATTGTTATTACCTTTTTAAATGTCCATTTCCCCAAATAGGCTATCATGTCCACAGGCCAAATAGGTGCATATCTTTTTTGGCCCTGTATTAACTACCCCTAGCAGGAGACTCACATAGAATAAATGATCAACTGATATTTAACAGATGGTGGATGAATTAATTAGAAAAATAATTAATTCAGAGTTTCAAAAATTGGAATTATGGATATAATTTGTCCCAAGTTATTGGATCATTTATATTTCAATGCACTGAACCACATCCATGAGTGGGATAACTGGCATTATGGATTTCACAAATTCCTATCTTCTTGGACACCTCAAACTTCAAATACTCAACTGTAATGACCGGATTCTATTAATTCCCTTAGCTCTATTATTATGTTCATACTGACCAAAGTCCATCAGCTCGAGTGGCCAGTTCTAATCCCAGTTCTTCTCTGACAAGTTTCATTTGATTCTAAAAAAGTCAGTCTCTTGGAACCTCAATTTTATCCTCCAAAATACATAGGAATCTCTCTAGATGATTTCTAGTTAAAGTCACTATATTTCATCGTGACTTCACCACTATAAAACAATTAGTATATGTTATTGTTATTTAGGAGAAAAATTGATATGGTTTGTCAGAGATTATGACATGCACTTTGTCTCAGGTTCCTCATTCATAAAATGTATTAAGAGACAATATCTAAAGGTCCTTATTATTTCTATCAAGAAATATGCACCTATACAAACATGCAACAGATAATAAGGAACTAAGGAACTTAAGCTAGTTAATTTGAAGAGTTTTGCAAAGTATTATTTCCAAAACATGAGCAGGTTTGAAGGAAGTCAATAAAGGAGAGTGGGGGTTAAATGTCCTAGGGTTAGTAACAGGAAATAAGCTATTTCATTACTGAAGGCTCAAAGAAAGAGTGGAGACAGTGGTTTTTAGCAGAAACTGGAGAGAAATATGCAAGGAATGGGATTCCTGAACCTGTGGCCATAAGGAAATGGATCAGCTAAACCCTGGTCAGCTGGCAGGGAGGAACCAGGAAAGTACATGTCCTGATCTTAGTCTCCTCTTGCTTTGCATACTTTGTATACATCCCTTTGGTCTAACTCTAACCAAAGGGCAATGGAGTTCACTGATGCTGTCCATAAAATCAAGCCTCCAAGTCACAAAGTGGCTAGCAAATTAGAAAATAACTTAAACAGGTTTTAATGAGAATTATTCCCATTAGACTTACTATTATATAGGAGTTTGGGGAAAATAAAATGTCAGAACAATACTGATTATTTCTCAGAGGTCACAGTGTTTAGACAAACAGCAAAATCATTTGAAAGCATGTGAACCCAGATACGGATAGAAAAGGTTTAATTGCTAACTGTTTATTTTCTTGTCTAGAGAAAGTTACGATTTCACACTCTCTACTAATTACCTTCTTTTAAAAAATACTTTTTAAGCTTATTTTTTTATTTATTTTGAGAGAGACAGGGAGAGCATGAGTGGGGGAGGGTCAGAGAGAGAGGGACAGACAGAATCCCAAGCAGGCTCTGCACTGTAAGTGCAGAGCCTGACCCAGGGCTTGAACTCACAAACCATTATATCATGACCTGAGCCAAGATCAAGAATTAGATGCTTAACCAAATGAGCCAACCGGTCACTCCTGGTTACCTTTTTAATATAAGGTCTCACTAATCAGAAAAATATCAGACTATTTAATCTGAGTCAGCTTCAGTGAAAGACGAATAATTTGCTGCATTTACCTATACAGGGCTTGGGTGATGAATATTTATCTGCAATTTGTTTCCTGGTAATAAATAGCAGGTATTCATTTCTGATATGAAAACATCAAAGTCCTCTTGAATTGAGTAATGAGAAATAGATACATATGCACATTTTGCTCTAATTATTTTAAGAGTTTCAGTGGAAGTCTGGGAAATAAAACAGTGACTCAAGGTCAAACTCTAGAGATGAAAGTTATGATGTCTGAGATAAAACAAAAAAATATTGTGTGATACTTACATCAGATTTGATGTCCAGGAAAAAAAAAAGCTAAAAATTGTGAAGACAGAGTAAAATAAATTATGCAAAGAGAAAAAAAAAATTGCTCAAAAAAAAAAAAATGAACAGAGCGTCAGTGAGAAGTAGAAAAATCTTAAGTAGTCCAATATATGTGTAATTGGAGAGGAAGGACAGGAAAAAAAAAAGCTATTGGCTGACAAATTTCTAACTTGATAAAAACAATAAACCAACAGACAAAAAAAAAAAAAAGCTCAACAAAGAAACATGGAGAAAACTGCTTTTAAGGTACAATATCATCAAATTGCTCAATACCAGTAATAACGTGAAATTTTAAATACAATGAGAGAAAAAATACATGGTATCGTAAAGATAAGATGGAAGAAAATTTCTGTCTGGAAACAATGCAGGTGAGAAGAAGAAACATCTTTCAAATATGAAAAATAATGAAAGAAAGTAACAGTCAATCTACAATTCTATACCCATTGAAATCTGTTTCAAAAACAAAGGTGAACAATGCATGGGCGATTCAGTCAGTTAAACATCTGACTCTTGATTTTGGTTCAGGTCATGACCTCACAGTTCCTGAGATCTAGTCCTATATCAGGCACCGAGCTGACTGTGAAGCCTGCTTGAGATTCTCTCTCTATCTGCTCCTCTCCTGCTTGTGCATGCTTGCTTGCTCTTGCATGCATTCTCTCTCTCAAAATAAATACATAAACCTAAAAATAACAAAGGTGAAATATTTTTTCATACATACACAAACTAGAGTTCTTCTGCACTGTCGCAAGTTTTAAAGAAAGTCTTCTGTGAAAAAGGAAAATTATACAACATGGAAATATGGATCTATGCAAAGAATGAAGAGCAAAAGAAATAAAAGACATGGATCTTTTAAATTAAATCTCTAAAAGATAATCAACAGTGTGAACAAAAACAAAAGTAATGCAGTGCTAAAAATATATACATAATAAAAGAAATGCAATATAGAAATATAAGGAAAGTAATAATATATTTGAAAAAGTAAAGGGCACACAAAGGCCAAGAAAAGAGTAATGAAGGTATATTATTGATAAATTTAATGCTTTAAATGAAGTAGTATGGTATCACTAGAAAGGAGTCTCTGATAATATGTAATATGTGTTAGAAATGTAAACTGACTGGGTGGCTCAGTCAATTAAGGTGCTGACTTCGGCTCAGGCCATGATCTCACAGCTCGTGGGTTCGAGCCTCGCATCAGGCTCTATGCTGACAGCTCAGATTCTGTGTCTTCCTCCCCCACTCATGCTCTGTCTCTATCTCTCAAAAAAGAATAAACATAAAAAAAATAAATGTACATTAAAAAATTTAAGCAACCACAAAAATAGAGAAAAAATTATGGCTAGTAAGCCAACAAAATTAACAAATTCATAAACACCTGAATTAATCCAGAAGAAGACATAAAAAGAAAAAATAACAAAACACATATCTGGCAAATAGAAAACAAATAGCCAGTTGATAGATATAAACCTGTTGTATAAACAATCACTTAAATGTAAATGGTTTGAAATGCTCAATTAAAACAAAGAGGTAGTCAGATTGGAGTAAAAAAAGGAAGAACCAATGATATGCTGCCTAAAAGAAAATAAATGTAAGGACACAAAGAAGTTAAATAAATAAATAAATATATAAATAAATATATATGCATGCCATGCTAACACTAATCAAAAGTAAGTTTGAGAGACTATACTTTCAAGTATAGAAACTAATGAGTTGATCTAATACTCAAATGTAAATGTCGTTAGTAGAAAACAGAAACAAATTTGAGAAAGAACAAATTGAGAGAGTAGCCCTGATTTCAAGGTGTGGTTTAAAGCAGCAATAATGAATACAACATGGGATTGTCATTAAAAGACAGTCAAACAGATTAATAGAAAAACAGAATCCGGAAAGAGATCAATACTTAAATGGTCAGCTGACTTTTGACAACAGTATGAATAAATTTTAGTAGAAATAGTTTTTGTCAACAAATTTTTCTGGATATCCACATACAAAAAAAATTGAACTTCAATCCATAACTCACATCATGTATAAAAATAAAAATGGATCATTTATATATAAGGTAAAACATAAAATTATAAAAACAATAAAAGAAAATGCTGGAACAAATACTGTGGAATGTGGTGATAAAAGATTTCTTAGAAGTACGGGCACCTGGATGGCTTAGTCAATCATCTGACTTCAGCTCAGGTCCTGATCTCACGGTCTGTGAGTTTGAGCCCCCGCGTCGGGCTCTGTGCTGACAGCTCGGAGCCTGGAGACTGCATCGGATTCTGTGTCTCCCTGCCTCTCTGGTCTTCCCCTGCTTGTGCTCTGCCTCTCTCCTCAAAAATACACGTTAAAAAAATAATAAGATTTCTTAGTTGTAACAAGAGAAGTTCCATACATAAATGATCAATTTGATAAATTAGAATTTATCAAAAATTAAAAACATCAGCTCTGTTTTCAAGATACTTTTAATGACTATTTCTCAAAGCACTGTATCAGGAATGAAAAAACATAAAATGTGAGAAATTATTTGTCAAACATTTACACACTGGAGGACTTTTGTCCAAAATATGTAAGTAACTTCTAAAACTCAGTAATTAAAAAAAAAAAAACCATTCAATTAAAAATTGGTAAATTATTTAACCATAAGGTTCAGCAAAGTTTTAAGCTTTGAGTACTTTTTTAGTAATTTTTTTTTTAATCTTTGGACAGGAGACTGCCTGAGAGCTCTTGTTTCCTGCCCTGTCACCTGCCCTACAACTCAGGGAATTGGGAGAACCAAGTGCTGCATAGAACTCTAAGGTGTCAGCACAGAACTCCTCTCCGGCTCTAAACCAGCAGATCCAATACCAGGCAGAAGCAAGGGAAAGACAGGGCAGGGAGAGAGTTTACTTATATTGTGTTTCGAACACACACACACACACACACACACACACACACACACACAGAGTTATTTTCTTTACAAAAGCAAAAAAACAAAACAGGATAGCAACCTTTGAACTATTAAATCTGTTTTGTGTTTCACATTGAATCTGTTACACTGCTCAAGAGTTACAATAAGCTCAAAGGAAAGGCTGATAGCAAAGACAACCAACAGAAGACAGACACTTCAATACCATACTGAGTTATGAAAAAGAATGAGAGTATAAAACACATTTATTTCACATGCCAAGTTTGATTCAGCATCATTGGATACACATAGAATCTGGAAAGTCCAATGCAAAATGGATTTCTTGGGATCTACCATTAAAAACCAGTTGCCAAAAGGTTTACCCTCAAAGAAGGCTTATTTGGGGGGAGAAACTACTTTGGTAAGGTAAGTAGAAGAAATAAAAGGAGGAAATTAAAGCAAATTACCACTACATACTACAGAAACATACTGAAGGGCAAACATGGTGCAAAGAAAAAGCTCCACTGAGGGTAGGGGTAAAAGTGAAAGTACAATGTAGAACTAGGGCCCTGCTCTAAAGGCCAACAACCTGAGCAAGTGAACAAGCAAACGAGCAAATAAATGGGGAAGGGGGAGAAAGGAAGGAAGAAAAGAAACAGAAAAAGACCTTGCCCAGTGTCCTGGGGCCCAGGGGGTACTGTGGTAAGTGAGTTAACAGGTAAAATGACAAATAAGCTCATAGAAAGATAATTAGTATCAGTAGTCATTACAAATACAGATTACAACTATAATGTGGTAATACTCTACATTGATTAGAATGGGTAAAATGGAAAAGACTCACCACACCAAGTTTTGAAGAGGATGTAGAAAAACTAGAAATACCATACAGTTTGATTCGTATTTAATTTTGACACAATTATACCTAATAGATAATAAAGACATTTAACAGTTTAAAATATTTGAATGAATAAAAATAATTTCAGCATTACCTCCTTCCTCAGCTCTATGTTCCTCATTTGCAAAATAAAGCTCTCTACAAGATAATATTCTTGAAATGTACTAAGAAACCATAGTGCATATAGATGGGCGACTTGTTCAGGGTAATACAACTAATTAGATATGAATGAAAGATTTCACAGTCATCTAATAATTAGGTCCAGGCTATTTCCACTATTCCTATGGTCTTGATAGAGTTTGTCTTTGTAGTTTAACAGATGATTATCCTAACAACTTTATTGAGGCATAAATGATATACATTAAAATGTACAGGGGCGCCTGGGTGGCCCAGTTGGTTGAGTGTCTGGCTTCGGTTTAGGTCATGATCTTGAGGTTTCTGAGTTGGGGCCCAGCATTGGGCTCTGTGCTGACAGCTCAAAGCCTGGAGCCTGCTTCAGATTCTGTGTCTCCCTCTCTCTCCCTCCACCTCCCCCCGCCCAAGCTCAGTCTCTCTCTGCCTCTCAAAAATGAATAAACACATTAAGAAGTATTTTTTATAAAGTAAAACTTTCAGGGCACATGAGTGGCTCAGTCGGTTAAGTATCCAACTTTTGGTTGTGACTCAGGTCACGATCGCACAGTTTATGAGTTCAAGCCCCCCATCAGGATACATGCTGACATGTATCCTCTGCAGAGCAGAGGACTGTCTCTCTCCCCTCTTTCTCTCCCCTCCCCTGCTTTCATACATGCATGCTCTCTCTCTCTCTCTCTCAAAATAAATACACATTTAAAAAGTACAAATTTCAGGGTACCTGGGTGGCTCAGTTGGTTAAGTGTCCCACTTCATCCAACTTCAGCTCAGGTCATGATGTGATGATGGACCCTGTGCTGACAGCTTAGAGCCTGGAACCTGCTCTGGATTCTGTGTCTCCCTCTGTCTCTGCCCCTTCCCCGCTCATGCTCTCTCTCAAAAAATAAACATTTAGAAAAGTACAAATTTCAAGGGTATAATTAGCATATGTATGCACTTGTGAAACCATCATGATTAAAATAATAAATGTATCTATAACTCCCAAAAGTTTCTGCATCCAAGTTTCTTGGATTTTTACCTGCACAGAATCATATAGAATTTACTTCTTTTTTTTCTGTATTTTTAGCTGGCATAATGATTTTGAGATTAATTCATGTTGTGTATATCAACATTTTTGTCTATCCACAGACAAGGCAGTTCTGTGAATACATGACTATTTTATATTTGTTGGGTATTCCTCTCTATACACCCAGGTGACTCTCTTGTATAGGTCTCTTTTCTCAGGGGTGTGTGTGTGTGTGTGTGTGTGTGTGTGTGTGTGTGTGATGCAACTCTAACCTGAAGAGGGACTTGATGAAATATATGGGGAATGAGACTTTTATGAAAAGTAATTCATTTGTGGTAATGAAAGGATGCCTTTCCTAGAGCTTATGGCAAAACACTTTGAGATATTAAGTACATTGTGAGAGGGCACATAAACAAAATTAAAACACAGACATAAAATGGATGACAACGACTGGGTTAAATGGAACGAGAATAGAAAAAAAAAGTATCTTAAAATTTGAAATGTGCTGTGCTGTGTATATCACATGATTCTAAGATAATTAGAATTGCATATTACACTGGAGGTATCTGTTTTCTATAAAACTGTCTGCAACAGATCATTCTGAAACATTATGAACCATATATTTCCTTTCCAAACCTGCCTATCTATTAAGCCCACAAGTAATGAAATTGAAAATCTACACATGAGGAAACCTTTTAATTATACAGAGTAATACAAACACTAAACCAGAGAATGGATTTAAAAAATCCATTTAGAAATAATGCGGGCTGCCTCTTCGAAGCGAACTCTGAGGCTGTGCATTTTCCTGGTAGAGTTCCTTTCTCAATGGTTTGGTTGGTGTTAACAGAATTTTACTTTTTCTCTCTTAAGCTTGTTCTTTTGAATAAAAGAATTCTCATAAGCTTTCTAAGTATACTTTCCTGTCTATAGTATATTTATAATGCTGACAGCTATCCATCTTATATGAGGTAGACCCTTCAGAACAGAAATAATGTATTATTTTCCAATTTTACTACCATTACCTACTCTCTTTGAAAGAAGGTTGGTGGTTTTGTGTTGCAAATTGGCTCTAGTAAATAGAAAATAAAAAAAAAAAACATATTTTGAGAAATTCAACAGGGCTCCCAACAACTTGAGAAAAAATATACGCAGTATGAAATATATTAGGATAATATTTATGAATATACATTAGTAACATGACATATACATACTCATCAAAAAAAGTAGACATTTAGAAATAGATATATTCCTCCAAAAAAACATTTCCTTTATACACAAAATTCTGTGTACTTGTTCCACTGCATTTATTTATATAAGTATATATTTATGTAATATATATACAAACTTATATATATACGTGTGTGTGTATATATATGTATATATGTATACATGTATATACATGCATATGTATATATGTATATACATATATATATATATGTATTTCTTTATTAAGTAAGCTCTTCACTACTAGCACAACGACAAACACAGAGTTTGAACTCCCAACCCAGATCAAGACCTGAACTGAGATCAAGAGTCAGATGCTCAACCAACTGAGACACCGAAGCACCCATTGTTCCAAAGTGTTTAAAATACCCTGGTGTTCTCCTTGTCTCCCTTTTAACTAAGTTAGAAAATATGTATCAATAAATTTATCACTCAAGAAACAGATAAATGACTACAACTATAAAATAGCAACAAAAAATATTTTAACAAATTCTCCTAAATGTACAACTTACAACAAAAATGTATGAAAATTGAAGGCAAGACAGGACTGAAGACAATTGAAAGAAGAGATCCCAAGACCTTGGTTAGACACAGATTTTCTAAACGTAAGTTTGAGCATATTGAAATATCCATTTAACTATATTTTGATTAAATATATGAGATCTAGGGATATGAGTGGGCCATGAAACAAAAACACTATATTTTAAAATGGAAACTGAGTCACACACTACGGAATAAAAAGAGAATGGTGATTAGAAAAAGAGGGGGTCACAAATATGCAATATTACTTCTTTTAATACTTAATCTTCTCTTCATAAATGGTCTGTTTATGTTAAGACAAAAGGAGGAACAATAAGCTTCAACATATATTTATGAACTACATGGGGGAAAAAAAAACATTCAGATATTGGTCAATAGGCAGCAGAGGACTATTATTTCTAGGAGAAGAAGATTAAAAGAAGAGTGAAACTTATAATAGTCCAGTTTACTGACTAGAAAGAATTTCCAGCTTTCAGCACAGGGAAGAGAACCCAAATACCACAGTAGAAGAGATTGAATGTAGAATTTAGAAGAAAAGATTAGCTCAAAGTTGAACAAATACTACAGAGGAACTTCTCCAATTTTTTCAGAGATGTGCAGAATGATCCCCTTGATTTCTAAACTGAATATTTTTCTGCACATACATGTGAGGTAGTTGAGCCTTAAGAAGGAAATACTGCAAGGGAGTAAACAGAAAAATTCACACAGCTTGCACACAGCCAAAAGTTCATGTTTCCACTAGCCAGAGAAGAAAGACCTCCAAATGCAGGCAGCACTGTGCACAGTTCTCATAAGAGTACTGCTCTAGTGGTGAGGTCATAGCTGCTTTAGGCTGCCCTGACTAAATTAAAAGGTCAGATTTAAAAGGATTAAAGTGAATCCAAATAAAAATAAGCAAATTCACAAAGAAAGAACAGGAAGATTTATTTTAAAATATTTCTTTTATTTTTGAGAGAGAGAGAGAATATGTGAGCAAGAGAGGGGCAGAGAAAGAGGGAGACAAGATTGAAGCAGTCTCCAAATTGAGAGCACAGATCCCGATGTGGGGTTCGAACTCACAAACCCTAAGATCATTACCTGAGCAGAAGCCCACCAGGGCTCAAACTCATGAACTGTGAGATCACGACCTGAGTAGAGAAGTTGGTCACTTAACCAATTGAGCCACCCAAGTGCCCCAAAGAAGAGCAATATTTAAAGAAATATAACAAAATCCAGAAAACAACTCTAAGAAGCAAGAAAATGTAACTCATCCCCAGGAGAAATGACAGTCAATAGAAACAGATCCAAGATGACAAAGACAGGTGCAACAAGCATATTAAAACACAATAATAATATTTTCAATATATCAGAATGATAACGGAAATCATGGCAGCAATTTAAATGGAATTTCTAGAAATGGAAAGTACATTATCTGAAATGAAAAACAGACTCTATGAGATTAAAAGCAGATTAGATACTGCAGAATAAACATTAATATATTTAGACATTAGAAAGGAAAGTAAATCAAACAAGAGAAAAAAAAGTTAACAAGTTTGCAGTAAGCAGATGGAAATTTAAATATATCATAAATAACCAAGTAACGCATATGCATACATATTAATCTATATAAAAACTATCCATCCTTCTATTCCTTCTCCCATCTTTAAATTTACATAGAAAGATATTCGGTTAGGTCTTTTTAATACCTAGTATGTTATTTCTGGTTGGTGAAAGTTGTAGACATTGTGTTTATGTTTCTTTTACAATCTCACTTTATTATTTAATTTCTCGAGATAATCAGCATACATCATTTTACTTGGAAAACAGTTTACGGCTTAAAATATCATTTAAGATTTATCCAAATTCTCTGGGAGTAAGTTGAGAGTTTATAAATTTTCTGTGGATAAATAAATTTAGAAAGATTTTATATTTGCATAATAAGAATACAAAACTGAATATGTCTAAAGAACATTTTATACCTCCTAATTTCTTTAACTTTTAAAAAAAATTTAATGTTTATGAGAGAGAGAGAGAGAGAGAGAGACAGAGAGACAGAGAGACAGAGGAGCTGTCAGCACAGAGCCTGATGTGGGGCTTGAAACCACATGCAAGATCATGACCTGAGCTGAAGTTGGATGCTCAACCCATTGAGCCACCCAAGCGCCCCATAATTTCTTTGCTTTTATCTGAAGGGAATATATTAAACTGGAAAGCAAACACCTCAAGTCATAAATACATTCATTTTTAAAAGCAAAAGGTTAAAAAACAATAAATTACTTGACAATAAGGTAATGGTCAAACAAATGAAGAAACATTAACTGAATGCAATACAATCCACTTGTACTACTTATGAATTGTATAAACCAACATGAAAATGCTTGATAGAATTTTAGAGAGAATTCAGGAAATAAAATTTTATACATCAAATGTTCACAATTATATAAACATGCCTAAATCACTAGATGAGAACACATCAAAACAACCATTTTCTTGGGATAATTTGGGTGTTTTTTTTGTTTCTAGTTTTAACTCTTTGGTATTTTAACAATTTGTTCTGATCGTCATTTTTTTTTTTTTTTTTGCCATAGAGTAAATATAAAGTATTTTAAAAGTTTGCATATATAAAAATGAGGAGAGAATAATATCTTTCTTCAGTAAATATCTGGTGATCATTCATTTTACAAGTTACTTTGTTATCTCTTTGAAAGGCAGATAAGATCCCTAGGGCTTGTGGGGAATAAAGCAAGAAGTCAATTTCAATAAAAGGAAGGGAGAAGAAACACTTTACAACAAGCCCTTTTAGCCCTTCAAGAGCCTTAGCTCTGCTCCCCTTGTGAACTTATTTAGCAGGGATTTAAGTAAATCTAACCCAATCTTTAGAAAAAACACAGCATGAAATTCTACTGTGTCACTGGTATCTTTGGCAAGGTATGCCTCATACCTTATCTGGAGTATAGACTTATGAATTCCTTTTAGAACTGAGTCCCATCAGTGTCTTTTTACTTCCTGTTTTTTGTTTGTTTGTTTTATGTTTTGTTTTGTCCACCCCCCCCCCCCCCGCCACCATCCTTAAGGATCTCAGTAACTTCATCAGACTGGATCCTCCTTATTGACAGATGAATCCTGGGCTTTCCACATTTACAAGAATACCTCTGGAATAACCCCTTTTTCTATTATGTTTCCTTCCATCAGTACCTAGTCCTAAGTTACTGAAGACACTATTTCTGACCACTGTTCCTGCTTTCTCTTGCATAACCTGCTCCCTTAGGAGGTTCAAAATTGACATGTTAACAGGGATGACTGTATTAACCAGAAAATGAGTTGGAGTTCAGGGTACCTTAAAAGTTCTTACAAATAATTAAGAAACTAGTAGCAATTAGTAGTGTTTAAAGTATGTGAAAGTAAGAATGTGGCTGTGTGAGAGAGACAGAGACAGTAACTTTTTCCTTTTAATTTAAAATATTTTATTTATATTTTTGAGAGAGAGAGCATGAACAGGTAGGGGCAGAGAAGGAGGCGGACAAAGATTCCAAAGCAGGCTCTTCACTGATAGCAGAGAGCCCCTTGTGGCGCTCAAACTCACAAACCTGAGATCATGACCTGAGCAGAAGTCACCCAGGCACCCCATGGAGAGAATTTTTAACACCACTACAACTACCGGTGAGATTAACCAGTCCTGTAGTTGTCAAGAGCCCTACTGTGATAGATTAGTTGCTTACAATCAGTTGACGGGGTGTTGTGTGTAACATGATTTTGTGTAATACAGTTTTGGATTAATTTGAGTAGATAATTTAAGTGCATTGTTGTCATTTTCATTTCCTTGGATTTCACAATAGTCCCTTATTTCATAGACAAGCAGGAAAGCATTCAGCACCAGAATTTCAGCATTCAAGTACAAATATGTTGTGATTAGCATGTGAAAGACTTTGATTAGGAGGGCTGTTGATAAATTAACACTGAGAATGAGATACACCCAAGGCTTCTTTTTCTACTGAGGGTAAAACTAACTCTCTGAAAGGAAAAGTGACGTTTCCAAGGTCACGTAGCAAGTTGGCTTCTATTTTTTTCTCCCGGTCTTTGAATTCTTTCTACTCCACCTTCATGCCACATTATTGATATCGATGTAGAACATTTGGCATAGTGATAGGAAACTCAAGCCAATGGCAATCCCCTATGCCAGGGGCATGGCTCTCGGTTTCTGTACAATTTTTAAGGAGCTATACCTAGTGTTTTCAAAGAGGAAAATCAATGGACTCCTCTAGTGGCTTTCATTTATTCTTGTTTTGTCATTTTCAGCTCCCATTAACTTTTCCAGATGCTGCGAAAATGAAAAAAAAATGTGCAAAATGGCTCAAATTAATGATGTGCCATATGCAATTTTCAACTGCTTTTAATAACATCCTTTGGAAAACACAGACTTCATCTTCAGACAGTGAACAATAGGAAGTTGTGAAATCCCTAAGTTAATGTTGAAATATATTTTTTGCAAATCACATCAAAAAATTCTCAGCATCTGATTAGCCTAAATATTTAATTAGTTCTGAAAATGTGATAGAGAAAAATAGTTAACACATGGAATCTTCTGACAGATAATCTGTTATTTACAGACATTTTTACTGATGTCCCTGAAGCTGCTGGGATGATGAACTATTTCCCAAATCTAAAGTCTATATGGCTTCTCAGGAGCAGATGGCAAGAAAGTGTCTCAGTTGAGAAAAGTCCTGGTAACCCAGTGACATTTACTTAAAAAATAGTAATTGTTTATGAGGCTGCTGCAACATTTTTAGATTTTAAACAAGATTAAGATATATGTTAATTTCAGTAGACTGTTAATGTGGCTTGCTATTTCAGGCACACTGTATGTTTTTTTCTTTTTTTTTCCTTAAATAATTTACTTAATACAAAATATAAAGTAATCATGTGTAGACAGAAAAAAACAGGTGTTTTCTATAGATTAGCATGTTGTGCGTTAGTAGTTGTGAAGCAAGTTTACCTTTTTGACCTTCTATTTACTCATCTCTACGTGGATAGGATTTAAATGAAATTTGGGAAGTCTTTGTAATATTAAAAAAGTAAGTATTAGTGAGAAGAAGACTATCTTTTTATTTTTGGAAAGAAAAGAGCAAAATTTTGATAAAAATAAAAGAATAAGAGAATGTAAATTTCCATGAATGTGTTTTGGAAACATATTTAACAGTGTTAGGTAAAATGAATCCATAGCTGAGATCACTGGCTTAATGTGAGACACTGTGTCAATAGTTTTCTGCTAAGCATAGTCCCCTATAGAAAATGAGTTTTTCTCTCTCCTACATAGGGCTGTAATCGTCAGATTATTTAAGGGGTAAGGAAGTTCATTCTTGGCACTTGGAGGAAGGCTAGTTCTGACTGTTGGTAGAAAGACTTCCTAAGGGTAGTGCGACTCTTGAGAAAAGTAATAAGCAGCCAATGAGATTTCCTGCCGCAAAGGACACTTGAAGCGTCTACCTTGACGTTTCTTAGTGGGAAAATAGGAGTGAGATGAATATTGCATCTTTACTATGTCCTACATGCTATGGTTGACACATTACAACCCTGTATCATTTCATTTTTCAAACCACCATGATGTAAGAACAACAGAAATAATGAACAGTTTTTTGTTTTGTTTTGTTTTTTCAACATTTATTTATTTTTGGGACAGAGAGAGACAGAGCATGAACGGGGGAGGGGCAGAGAGAGAGGGAGACACAGAATCGGAAACAGGCTCCAGGCTCTGAGCCATCAGCCCAGAGCCCGACGCGGGGCTCGAACTCACGGACCGCGAGATCGTGACCTGGCTGAAGTCGGACGCTTAACCGACTGCGCCACCCAGGCGCCCCAATAATGAACAGTTTTTAAGCGCCTTTCAGGCCCTATTACAAGAAATTACCTGTTTAATTCTCACAGCAGCTCTATGTGATAACCTAACTCAGAGATGAAGAAAAGAGATTGAATTTTAAAGTTTTACCACAGATATAGATCTTGTAAGTGGTAAAACCACAATTTTACTTCCTGATTATAGGCTCTTCACCCCAAGCTACCCCACCTCTTCATTAGGCCCCTTTTATTATCCGCTTTAATTATCCCCTTTTTATTTTAGTGGTACTGAAGTTCCTAAGTAATGCACCCATGTCACACAACTCAGAAGGAGAGGAGGTAGAATTTGAATTCAAAGCCATCAACCATTAATCCCACTCCCTTTGCCTTGTTAACTTTGCATGAGAGTGTCCACAGCAAGCTTCCTAAGGATGTTCTGAAGGAGAAGGCCATTTCAGGGTAGATTTGTGTGTGTTTTCCCCTA
Organism: Herpailurus yagouaroundi; assembly: GCF_014898765.1. Classification (NCBI taxonomy): domain Eukaryota; kingdom Metazoa; phylum Chordata; class Mammalia; order Carnivora; family Felidae; genus Herpailurus; species Herpailurus yagouaroundi. The sequence continues at coordinate 15,474,591 of NW_024412421.1, forward strand.
CTGTTCTCAACCTATGACCTCAGGGTGCCTAGCTGGCGCAGTCAGTTGAGCATCTGACTTCGGCTCAGGTCATCATCTCAGGGTCCATGAGCTCCAGTCGTGCATCAGGCTCTGTGCTGACAGTTCAGAGCCTGAAGCCTGCTTCTGATTCTGTGTCTCCCTCTCCCTCCGCCCTTCGCACACTCATGCTATGTCTCTGTCAAAAGTAAATCAACATTAAAAAAAAATTAAACTTATGACCTCATTGCTACTTCCAATACCATGTCCTAACCAATATGACTTCTTCATATTCCAACAAAGTAGATCTCATCCATGATACTTCCTATGAAGCTCTTCTTGACTCTTCTTTTAATGCCTAACTTTTCTTCTAATGTTTTTTTTATATTTTATTTTATATTTGAGAGAAAGAGGGAGAGAGAGAGAGTGAGAGAGACAGTGCACGCACAGATAAGCAGGGGAAGGGCAGAGAGAGGGAGACACAGAATCCAAAGCAGGCTCCACGCTCTGAGCTGTCAGCACAGAGCCCGATGCCAGGCTCGAACTCACGGACCGCAAGACCATGACCTGAGACGAAGTCTGATGCTCAACAGACTGAGCCACCCAGGGGACCCATAATGCCTAACTTTTCTTCTATGTCTTTTATAACCCTCTCACTTATTATCTTATCTCCCTCTCTTTAACAATTGCTATTTACCTAAGCCCATTATTCAGCAGGCTAACAAACCATTTATTACGGAGTATTTAACCTTACCACCATATGTTTATTCCTACCCTTCTAATTTAATTCCACTATGAATAAAATCCAGATTCTCTTTATCTATAGTAAAATGAAAGATAATCAAAGTATTCTAGCTGGCAGAAAGGGTCATTCAGCCTTTTTTTTTTTTTTTTTTTTTTGCACGGTCATGGTGCTTGGTAGGTCAATATTCTTTGTTAGGAATCATAAATGTTGCTGACACTTAAAGACAGTGTTACTTTTAGGAATCAGCATCCCTGGATGAGGCCATATGAAGTTACCTTCAGCAAGAGCCTTCTTAGCCTCTTAGATGTCTTGGGTAATATGCAGTCAAGCAAGAATGAGATCTTACTTAGACACACATAAACATGCAACAATACACACACACCTAAAAGAATTTGTTTAAAAATGTATAAAACATGTATTGTTCATCATAGTTTTTCATTTAACGATACATAGGCACTTATATTTCTCTTCATGCTTCTAAACAGCTAAAATCTTTTTTTTTCAAACAGAAAAAATATCATTATGAATATTGAGTTATCAGGACCAGTTCATACTCTGAAGTCACAAGCATGTACCTTGACCCTAACAGAAGAGGGAAGGCATAGAAGAGAAGGGTAGTCAGAAAAGAGTTTTCTCACAACACTATAGGGGTTTTAGATTCCTGGTATTTGAACTTTCTTACTTTTGGTTTCCCCCTTTGAAGTCACTTCTGCTTTGGGGCAGATGCAAGCTAAACCTATGGTGGGAACTGGAGATTCTGCAGTAAATACACCAGGTATATGGTGGCTGTTGAAGAGGAGTTAAGATAGCAGAGAACTAGGGCAACTGGGATTTCCCTAGTCACTCAAACACAGCTATATTCAGGTCAGAGCACTTTAACACCCAGGAAATCAATGTGTGGAGTGACAGAGGGATCTCCCACAGGTGGAGGGAAACAGCTCGGTGGGACACAGGTGCATGTATGTGAACTGGGGGAGGTAAAACAGCATAGCCACGGAGGGGAGGCAACCCCGTCTGTGGCGAGACAAAAGGGAAAGACAAAGAGGCTGTGGGATTGCGGTATTGTGCTAGCACAGGAGAAAAACTTCTCTGGAACATAGACTGGGGAACGAGCAATATGGAAAGTACCGGTTTCTACTTTGCAAACGGTTTCTGGAGCTGAAGATCAGGGTTTTTAAAAGCGCACAACTTTCTCCAGACTAGAGCCAGGCTGTGTGTCGATGCCTGAGAGGGGAGCCATTCCCTGGGTGTGGTAGTGATCTCAAGGGCACATTCAGAGAGAACAGTCTCCCCTTCCTCGAGTACTGTGGGAAGAGAGATTATTGCCTCCCCAAGGACAAGAGGCCATGCAGGCAACAGCCAGAGGCCCTGTAGCAGCAGGGTTGGGTGGCACTACACTAGAACAGGGTCCAGGTGGTGCAGGGCCCCTTAAGATATCAGGTCCTGAATTCCAGCTGAGCACCTAGGAGGCACAGGAGACTGGAGCAGGGCAAGCGGGGCCCATTCTACTCTCTGAGGCCCGCGTGAACAGCACGATGGGAGTCACCCAGTCTGGGGAGGAGACACTGCAGTGTTGCCATTTTTCTCTCCATCACCAACATGGTGGGGCTTCAGGGAACAGCACAGCAGCCCCCAGGGGAGGTGGGACCCACCTCCACCACACCTCCCCTCTAGGCCTGGCAACTGCTTATCTACTGGAGCATGACTGACACTGAGTGAACCAGATGGCCTCCCTCCAGAACAGCAAAGCCACGGGTCCCAGGCACCATCAGCCAACTGACTTGCGGTTTGGTATGTTAATCCGTTTCTCTCTCTTTTTTTTTTTCTCTTTTCTTTCCTTCTCTTTTCTCTTATTTTTCTTCCTACCATCTTATTTTTTCCTTTGGAATCAGGCTCATAGTCTCTGATTTCGTTTTTGGTCCCTTCTTCTTCCTCCTCCGCCTCCTCCTCCTTCTGTTCTTCTTCTTCTTTCTTCTCCTTCTCCTCCTCCTTTTTCCTTTCTCTGTTTTGTTGAATCAGGCATTTTTACTGTATTCTTTTTACACCTTTACGATATCTCCTTCTTTATTTTGCTTTTTCTTTCTCTGGATTAGGCCTTATAGTTTCTTTGATACTCTGCTTGTTTTCTCCCCTGACCTTTCATTTTTCTCTTTGTATGGGATAAGTTTCCCTGCCCTTTCCATTTTTTCCAGGGTTACTTCAATGAACAAATCAAAGGACACCTGGTGGAAGGTCCAAACAATCCACCACTGTAAGCAAGGAAGACCTTTGCAGAGGACTAACCAGTGTGAGAGAGGCGCCAAATGTGCAACAACAGAGTACATACAACACACCCCAAAAACACCTCCTGAGGGGCCAGGCCCTGGACAGTGTATGATCCCTTTTTAATATAGTAGTGCTCACAGGTACAGGACACATGGCAAACTATTGAAACATGTAAAAGACAGAAAACTGGCCAAAATGATCACGGGGAGGAATTCTCCTCAAAAGAAAATCCAGGAAGAAATGACAGCCAGGGAATTGCTCAAAATAGATATAAACACTCTATCTGAACCGGAATTTAAAATGACAGTCATAAGACTAATAGCTGGGCTTGAAGAAACATAGACAAGAGCAGTGAATCTACTGTTGCAGAGTCAGAAGGCCTAAGAAATAGTCATGATGAATTAAGAAATGCTATAAATGAGATACAAAAGTAAACCACAGTGACAGCAATGAAGGAAGAAGCAAAGGAGCAAATAGGTGAAATAGAAGATAAAATTATGGCAAATGATGAAACTGAAAAAAGGAGGGAAAAGAAATAACTAGATCATAAGAGGAGAATAGAGACCTAAGTGATTCAATGAAATGATATCCTTATCATACGAGTTCCAGAAGAAGAAGCCAGAGAGAAAGAGGCAGAAGTTTTATTTGAACAAATTATAGCTGAGGACTTCCCTAATCTGGGAAAAGAAACAGGCATCCACATCTATGAGGCATGGAGAACTTCTTTCAAAATCAACAAAAACAGGTCAACACCACAACATATCATAGTGAAATTGGCAAAATACAAAGATAAAGAGAGAATTCTGAAAGCAACTAGGGACAAGTGGACCTTAACCTACAAGGGTAGACACATAAGGGTAATAGCAGATCTGTCCATTGAAACTCAGCACACCAGAAGGGAGTGGCAGGAAGTAGTCAATGGACTGAAAAGGAAAAATATGCAACTGAGAATCCTTTATCCAGCAAGGCTGTAATTCAGAATAGGAGAAATAAAGGCTTTATCAGGCAAACAAAAACTAAAGGAGTTTATCACCACTATACCAGACCTGGAGGGGATCCTAAGGGGACTCTACGAGTGGAAAGCTGCCAAGATTACAAAGGACCAGAGACATCACCACCAACATGAAACCTATGGACAACACAATGATACTAAATCATATCTTTCAATAATCACTCTGAATGTAAATAAACTAAAAGCCCCAAAAGACATAGGGTATAGGAATGGATAAAAAAGACAAGATCCATCTATATGCTGCCTGCAAGAGACTCATTTTAGACCTGAGGACACCAGTAGATTGAAAGTGAGGGGATGGAGAACCACCTATCATGCTACTGGGCTTCAAAGGAAAATCAGAATAGCCATACTTATATCAGACAAACCAGATTTTATTAAAAAAAATTTAACATTTATTCATTTTTGAGAGACACAGAGAGACAGAATACGAGTGGGGGAGGGGCAGAGAGAGAGGGAGGAAAAGAATTCAAAGTGGGTTCCAGACTCAGAGCTGTAAAGCAAAGGGCATGATGCAGGGCTCAAAGCCGTGAACTGTGAGATCATGACCTGAGCCAAAGTCAGATGCTTAACAGATTGAGCCAACCAGGTGTCTTGAGACAAACCAGATTTTAAAACAAAGACTGTAATAAGAGATGAAGAAGGGCATTATACCATAATTAAAAGGTCTATCCATCAAGAAGAGCTAACAATTGTAAATGTTTATGCCTTCAACATGAAAGCATCCAATTATATAAATCGATTAATCATAAACATAAATATGTGTATAGATAATAATATCATGATTGTAGGGGACTTTAATACTTCACTTACAACAATGGACAGATCATTGAGAGAAAATCAATAAGGCAACAAGTGTTCTGAATGACACAGTGGACCAGAGGGACTTAACCGATATATTTAATATATCTTAAGTCCTTAAGATATATTTAGTATCTGCTAAATTGGAGTATTTTAATACTCCACTTACACCAACAGACAGATCATAGGCAGAAAATCAATAAGGAAACAAAGGCTCTGAATCACACATTGGGCCAGATGAGCTCAACAGATATATTCAGAACTTTTCATCCAAAAGCAGCAGAATACACATTCTTCTTGAGTACACATAGATCATTATCCAAAATAGATCACATAGGGTCACAAAACAGCCCTCAACAAGTATAAAAGGAATGAGATCATACCGTGCATAGATCACAACACTATGAAACATGAAATCACCCACAAGAAAAAATTTAGAAAGCCCCCAAATACATGAAGGTTAAAGAACATCCTACTAAAGAATGAATGGGTCAACCACTCATTAAAGAAGAAATTTAAAAATATATGGAAGCAAATGAAAATGGAAACATGACAGTCCAAACCCTTGGGGTGCAGCAAAGGCCACCCTAAGAGGAAATACATTGCAATTCAGTCTACCTCAAGAAGCAAGAAAGGTCCCAACTACACAACCTAACTTAACACCTAAGGGAACTAGAAAGGCAGTAGCAAAGAAAGCCTAAAGCCAGCAGAGGAAGACAAATAATGAAAATTAGAGCAAAAATAAGTAATATAGAATAAAAACAAAACAGAACAGATCAATGCATCGAAGAGTTGGTTTTTTGAAAGAATAAACAAAACTGATAAACCCCTAGCAGACTTCTCATAAACAAGAGAGAACCAAAAGAGATAAAATCATGAATGAAAGAGGAGAGATCACAACCCAAGCCAGAGAAATAAAAACAATTATTAGATAATATTATGAAAAACTATATGCCAACAAACTGGATAATCTGGAAGAAATGGAAAAATTCCTGACACTCACACAGTACCAAAACTCAAAAGAAAAGAAATAGAAAATGTGACCAGACACATAAACAGTAAAGAAGTTGAACAGGTTATCAAAAATCTCCCAAAAAATAAGAGTCCAGGGCCAGATGGCTTTGCAGGGGAATTCTACCAGACATTTAAAGCAGAGTTAATATGTATTCTTCTCAAGCTCTTCTAAAAAATAGAAAAAGAATGAAAGCTTTCAGATTCATTCCATGAAGCCAGCATTACCTTCATTCCCAAACCACACAAAGACCTCACTAAAAAGGAGAATTACAGGCCAATATCCCTGATGACCATGGATGCAAAAATTCTCAACAAGATACTAGCAAAAAAATTCAACAGTATATTAAAATAATTATTCACCATGATCAATTGGGATTAATTCCTGGGCTGCAGGACTGGTTCAATATTCACAAATCAATCAACATGATACATCACATTAATAGAAGAAAGGATAAGAACCACATGATCCCGTCAACAGATGCAAAAAAAGCATTTGACAAAATAGAGCATCCTTCCTTAATAAAAACCCACAAGAAAGTTGGGATAGAAGGAACATAGCTTTACATCATAAAAGCCATATATGAAATGCCCACAGCTAATATCATCCTCAGTTGGGAAAAAGTGAGAGCTTTTCCCCAGAGATCAGGAACGTGACAGGGATGTCCACTCTCATCACTGTTGTTTGACATAGTGTCGGAAGTCCTAGTCTCAGCAATAAGACAACAAAATGAAATAAAAGGAATCTAAAATGGCAAAGAACCTCCAGTCTTCATAGATGACATGATAGTCTACATGGAAAACCCAAAAGCCTCCACCAAAAAAATGCGAGAGCTGATACGTGAATTTAGCAATGTTGCAGGATATAAAATCAACGTACAGAAATCAGTTACATTTCTATATACCAATAATGAAGCAACATAAAGAGATATCGAGGAATAAATCCCACTTACAATGCACCAAGAAACATAAAATACCTAGAAATAAACCTAACTAAAGAGGTAAAAGATCTTTACACTAAAAACTATAGAAAGATTATGAAAGAAATTGAAATGAAATTTCAATTAAATTTCTTCTTTAAATGAAATGAAAGAAGAAGACACAAAGAAATGAAAAAAAAAATTCCATGCTCATGGATTGGAAGAACAAATATTGTTAAAATATTGATACTACCCAAAGCAATCTACACATTCAATGCAATCCCAATCAAAACAGCTCCAACTTGTTCAGCTTGTTCACAGAGCTCGAACAAACAATCCAAAAATTTGTATGGAACCACAAAAGACCCCAAACAGCCAAAGTATTATTGAAAAAGAAAATAAAAGCAGGAAGCATTGCAATCCCAGGCTTTAGCCTGAATTACAAAGCTGTAATCATCATGACTGTATGAGATTGGCCCCAAAATAGGCACATAGGCCAATGGAATATAATAGAGAACCCAGAAATGGACCCACAAACGTATGGCCAACTAATCTTTGACATAGCAGGAAAGAGTGTCCAATGGAACAAAGACAGTCCCTTTAGCAAATGGTGCTGAGAGAACTGGACAGCAACATGCAGAAGAATGAAACTGGACCATTTTCTTACACAACAGACAAAAAAAAAAAATCAAAATGGATGTAAGACCTAAATGTGTGACAGGAAGTCATCAAAATCCTACAGGAAGAAACAAGCACCAACCTCTCTGACAACAGCCACAGAAATTTTTTATTGACATGTCTCTGAAGCAAGGGAAATAAAAGCAAAAATGAACTACCTGGATCTCATCAAGAGAAAAAGCTTCTGCTCTGCAAAGGAAACAATCAATAAAACTAAAAGGCAATCGATGGAATGGAAGATGGTATTGGCAAATGACATATTGGATAAAGGATGAGTATCAAAAAATCTATAAAGAACTTATCAAACTCAACACCCAAAAAACAATACAGTGAAGAAATGGGCAAAACACATGAATAGACACTTTTCCAAAGAAGACATCCAGATGGCAAACAGACACATGAAAGATGCTCAACATCATTCATCATCAGGGAAATACAAATCAAAACCACATTGAGATACCATGTCACACTGGTCAGAGTAGCTAAAATTAACAAATTCAGAAATAACAGATGTTGGCAAGGATGTGGAGAAAGGGGAACCCTCTTGTGCTGTTGGTGGGAATGCAACCTGGTGCAACCACTCCATAAAACAGTGTGCAGGTACTCAAAAAGTTAAAAATAGAATTACCCTACACCTAGCAATTGCACTATTAGGAATTTATCCAAAGGATACAGGACTGCTGATATGGAGGGGCATGTGCACCCCAATGTTTATAGCAGTGCTATCAACAATAGTCAAATTATGGAAATAGCCCAAACGTCCATCGACTGATGAATAGATAAAGATGTGGTATATACACACAATGGAATACTACTTGGTGATGAAAAGAATGAAATCTTGCCATTTCTAACAACCTGGATGGAACTGGAGAGTATTATGCTAAGCAAAATAAGTCTGTCAGAGAAAGATATCAAATGAAATCTCTCATATGTGAAATTTGAGAGACTGAACAGATGCTACAGGGGCAGAGAAGAAAAAATAGGAAAATAAAGACAGAGAGAGAGAGGCAAACCACAAGACACTCTTAAACACAGAGAACAAAATGAGGATTGATGGGGGTGGGGAAAATGAGTGATGGGCTTTGAGGAGGGCACTTGGGATGAGCACTGGGTGTTGTATCCAAGTGATGAATCATGGAAATCTACTCCTGAAGCCAAGACTACACTGTATTTTAGCTAACGTGAGAATAAAATAAATAAAAATACATAAAAATAAAAAAAAATAAGTAAAAACAGAATCATGTACCTCAGGTAGGTTTTAACTTTTCTTTTACAGTAAAACATTTATGTGAATGTTTTATCAGTGATTAAAACCCACCATGTTCACACACACACATTTCATATATTTATCAGTTGAGGTTAGCAGTGACAGAAGCAGATTCCTTCTCTACTTCAAAGATACCCAGTTTGACCATTTGTTTCCCCAAGAGTACTTCTCAGGATTGAGAATATAAATCCACGTATCCACATCTGTTAATTGAGCTTTTTTCAGTTCACATAAGTTCTGTTGACATTTTTAATGGGATAGAATTAATGGATTCTTATATAGTTGGAACTGTTCAATACTTTTGTACAGAGACAAGGCATTGCTCTCTGGAACTCTAGTTGTGCTATGTAGTCTTTAAGAAAACAATGCCACTTTTTCTGCTTAGATGGAGTTGGCATGTGTCAAGAAGCCTTGATCAACTTCCATATAAATTATCCAAGAAAGTAATATTGGTATGATGAATGAAACACTTCAGATATATACAGAAGCATACATATTATAGACATTGTTGCTTTCACAAGATTTTAATAAAGTTTTTTAATGTTTATTTTTGAGAGCTAGTGAGCACAAGTCGGGGAGGAGGAGAGAGAGGGGGACAGAGAATCTGAAGTGGGCTCTGTGCTGACAGCAGAGAGCCTTATGGGGGACTCAAAATTACAAATCATGTGATTATTACCTGAACCAAAGTCAGATGCTCAACTGACTGAGCCATCCAGGCACCCCAACAAGATCTTGACATCCTATTATTTACGAGTATAATGCAAATGTTAGTGTGTGTCTGTGTAAAGACAGAGGGATTAGAAAGCTAGTCAGGTCCTTTATTCATATCAACACTTACCAGGAAACAATAAAATTATGTGTTTTCCTGTACCATCCTATTCTTTGTTTCTCAGAGATAAAGCAAATTAGAGAAAGAGAGGCAGTTTAATAAATATGCTTTTGCCAGGTCTTGCAAAAGAAACTAACAAAGAAAATATCTGGAGGAAAAGACCAAAGCATGTAATTTCTGTAACCACAGGAGATCTTTTCATTAGCCTCCTCTTTGGTTCTTAATAGTTTTCCAGATGCATCTGGGGACTGGTATGATGATTATTTCTGTACAATTGCTCTATCTCTTTAATGATACACAGAAGTTCAATCTGACAGAGAAAAGAGAAAAATTCTATCTAATCTGCTTTCAGTTATGATAAAGCCATCAATGATAATGTTATGCTAAAATAAAATTGGATTCCAGGTACCTTTTAAGTATTTGAGACATTTCGAACACCACCGAAACCCTAATAATTAGCTCCAAGCAACTCTTGCTTACCTGCAAGGATCAGTAAATGCTTAGGGAGACCTAGCAACTCCTTCTCCTATTGGTGCTAATGAAGTATGAAATAGACTAATTTTATCTTACTTCTCTGCCAGTTGTTTTTTGTTTTTTTCTACCATAGAGTGTAAGGACAATTCTCTCCCTACCAGTTCTCCTTCTTTCCAAATTTCTCATAAGGAAACACAACCAAGGACAGCACCACCACCAACACTAACATCATTGTATCTACATAAACTTCATCATTCTACACATATTGAGACTAGCTTCATCCAACTTTGTCTATCCCCAGTATCTTCTCCACACTGAAGTCTGTTTGACCATTTTACCTAAAACTCATAAATTTTGGTCTAAAAATGAAAAACAAACCATTCATGGCCCGCGAGGCCTCTGTATAGCCTGACTCCTGCCTATTTTCAGGGCCATGTTCAGCATGATCATCATTATACTCTGGCTGCTCTAATCACATTGTTTTTCTTCCATTTCCTCATCTTCTCCATGCTCTCTTTGGGGCCATTTCACTGGCCCCTCTTTTGTTTGTTTGTTCCCTCTTTTTGAAGCAATCTTACCTATATTCTTCACTTTAGTGACTTCTATTTTTATTTAGATCTCATTTCACTTCTCACCTTTGTAGAAATACTACCCTTCTTATTAACATGAACGTGAGTTGGAGGTAAGTTGAACACTCTTGGATTATTATAGGCAAAATAGGATCAATTTTATACTTTCATATGCTATTCCTACCACTAGGTCAAGTTATCTTATACATTTCTATGTCATCATAAAGAACTTAATATCAATTATTTCATTATAATATTTATGTATTTATTTGATATATGATTAATGTGTATCTACATGATTAGACTGATGAATAGAGGGGTAATTCCATACAGAACATGCCGTATATGGCATGCAATACATACATCACAGAGTATTAAATGTTACAGAACATTGTTGTATCAGGTAATGTCTAATATATTGCATTTATTATTTTCTTTATTCTCCACCCAAAATTGGTACCGCTAGCTATGATTACAACACTTTATAGTTGATTGATAAAAATAGCATACCGAAAGCAAGTAATAAAACTTTTTTGGGGGAGCCTGGGTGGCTCAGTCGGTTAAGCATCCGACTTTGGCTCAGGTCATGTTCTCGCAGTCCGTGAGTTCAAGCCCCACGTCAGGCTCTGCGCTGACAGCTCAGAGCCTGGAGCCTGTTTCAGATTCCGTGTCTCCCTCTCTCTCTGACCCTC
>NW_024412421.1:15486250-15529002 GCF_014898765.1 Herpailurus yagouaroundi
GCCCAGCTCGGAGACTGTCCCTGGGCTCAATATCATGAACCGTGAGATCATAACCTGAGTTGAAATCAAGAGGAGGACACTTAACCAACTAAGCCACCCACGCACCCCTGTAACTGACCTTTTCTAATCTTATTAAAAAAAAAATCTCAACACAGTACCACACAGACTGTAGTTCCTAAATGTTAATTTCAATACCATCATACTTCTCTTTAAAACCCTCCAAAGCTTTCCCAGCTTCCTTGTACTACAACCCCAAATCCTTGGAATCCTCCTTCAAGAAATGTCAGAATAGCCTGTAGCACATTGTTAATTTTTCAGATAACATCTATAAACTCTGCACCAAAGTTGAACTTACACACTCACACACACATACATAAAGTATTATTTGAAGGAAGGGAGACTGAAAAAAAAGAAGAAAAGAGGGAAAAGAGAAGGATTTCCAAACCTAGAAAAAAAGGACATAAGGTAATTTCATTATATGCTTTTTACCTGAGGGAAGTCCACATTGTTATGCCTGTGTTGAACACAAACAGAGAAATCACAACATTACTGGACTGAGGACTAACAATACAAAGTTTGGAGATGCCAGACCAACTGCAAAGTTAGGGGAATATCTGGAAAAGTAGTACTCTACAGATTTGGGAATAGAAAATCTGAATATAAATACTGCTAAAATCCTTGCATAACACCTATATTGTGCTTGCACGAGGGGGATGGGGAGACACCAAAGAACCGGTTAAAAAGAAACAAAAACAAAAACATCTAAAATGATGAAAGCAATGAGCAGAGATTTCAGCTGCTCCTCATGGCAGGAAAGACAGATTTTGAGTTTTGAGTCAGCCAAAGTGACGGGATGATAGAACAAAAATGAACAGTGTCTGACGGAAAGTGAGAGAATCCAGATTCTCTAAAACGTTTTATCTACAAGGACGACAGTATGATTCAAATTACTAAGCATGGGAAGAAGTAGGAAAATTCTCTTCTTGATCAAAAGAACAAGATAGTCAACAGAAATGATACCATGTTAGAATTTGTAGGAAAAAAAAATCCTTTTAAAAGAGCCAACATACATGGATTCCAATACAGAAAGAAAAGCATAGTTGTAGTGAATAAGTTGGTAAATATCATCAAGAAAAATAAACCAAAAGAATAACATAGAGTTTATTGTAGTGAAACCTACAATATTGTACAGAAACCTAAAAAAAAAAAAATAATACCACATGGGCTTCAAGGCAGAACAGATGAAACAAAAAAATAAATTAACTTGAAGATATGACAAGAGAAATTATTCAAATACAAAGAAGTAAGAAAAATAAATGAAGAAAAAATCATAGGGCCTCCTACATTCGTAGGGCAATACGACAAAAATGAAAATATTTGTAACCAATTTCACAGGAAAGGAAAGAATTAATGGGGCAGACAAGAATATTACAAGAAGTAGAGGCCTTAAATTTCTAAAATTTGATGGAGCACAAACATACATTAAAAACAGTCAGGGGGCATCTGGGTGGCTCAGACGGTTAAGCGTCTGACTTCCACTCCTATGATATCACAGTTCACGCGTTCGAGCCCCACATCGGGCTCTATGCTGACAGCTCAGAGCCTGGAGACTGCTTCATTCAGATCTTGTCTCTCTCTCTCTCTCTCTCTCTCTCTCTCTCTCTCTCTCTCTCTGCCCCTCCCTCGCTTGCATTCCCTCTCTCTCTCAAAAATAAATAAGCGTTAAAAAAAAGTCAGGAAACATGAAACAGAATCAATACAATAAAACCAAAATTTAGTCACAGCAGAGTCAAAACGATGAAAACCAAGATAAACATAAATTTTAGGAGAGAGACTTTTCAATAAATAGTGCAGGAAAAAATAAAAATCAATACTTCAAAATAAAATTCAATCTGAATCTTATACATGCTTTTTATTCAAAATAGATTATAGATCTAAAATTTACCTGTATAGAAATTTTAGAAAAGATTGTAAAAGAAAATATTAATGACCTTGGCCTAGGCTGAGACTTCTTAGACATACCACAAAAGACCTATAACAAATTGTTAAGTTGAACTTCATAATAATTAAAACCCTTCACTATATGAAAGGCTGTTAAAGATGTAGAATGAAGTTGCTGACCATGAAACAAATATTTGCAAAACATGTCGCCAAGAAAAGACCTGTTTTCAGGCTACAAAACAATAATAACAAAAACAAAAACTCTATACATTCAACAGTGAGAAAGCAAACAAACAAAATACTGAACAAAATCATTTAGAAAATGGGCTAATGACTTCTTAAACACTTCACCAAAGAATATATGAAAATGGCAAATAAACACATGAAATATATATTTAACATTTTTAGACTTTAGGAAAATTCAAATTAAAAACACAATGAGGTATCACTATACTAAAATAAAAATGCAGTTGCTAATACTAAATGGTAGCGAGGAGGCAAAGATAGCAGGTCTTTTGTACTTTGCCGGGGTGATTGTCAAATGGCACAACCTCTCTGGAAGTCTGGTTTGCAATTTCTTTAACAGATAAACACTCTGTCTCAGCAATTTTACTCCTGAGTTATGTACTGTAGAGAAATCAAAAACCTGAACATGACTATTCACAGAGGCTTCATTTTTAATATACCTAAATGGAAACAATTCAAATGTCCTTGAACAGGTGTATGTTTAAACAAGCTCTGGTATATCCATACAGTGGAGTACTTGTCAACAATAAAAAGGTTCACACTATTAATATGTAGGACTTTGGATGGATCTTAAGGACATTGTATTGAAAAGAAAAAAGCCAACTTCAAAAAGCTGCATACTGTATACTTTCTTTCATGTAACATTTTCACTGTGACAAACTATAGAAATGGGAAGTTAGATGCAGAAAAACAGAGAAACGTGGACCAAAATAACGATGGAAGGAACCTAAAAGTTACTCTAGAATTCCTAAACTCAGAAGCAGTGTATGGATTTCCCTGAAATGGGTCAAGATATAGAATTGTTTATAAAAATGCAATCTAGTAATATCCAGATACTATAGTATGAAATAGATCAATACCACAGAATGACATGGAGGTAGCCATTTGGGCCGAGGTAAGACACTGAAGATCAACCACCACGTTTTTCTGCAACCTAGCTATATTTTTGAAATGAGAAGGCATATTGTAAACTTAAATGAGAAAAGGAGAGCAGAAACCACCAGATCATTCCAACACCTTAAGCCAGTGTCTCAAGACTCATTCACTTCAAGACCCAAAAGAGAGAAGAGATGTCCTTTTGAGGCAGCAGACATAATGAAACAGATGACAGAAGTTTCTGGTCAAATAATCGATTCCTTCTTTCTTTTCCTTTAGGATATAACTAATAAGTAGCTTCCTCCATTCAAAATGCCACAACATAGGACCTTTGGAGAGATCATGTTTTCTCTGTCAGTTGTTGTGCGTGTGTGTGTGTGTGTGTGTGTGTGTGTGCGCACGCATTCATGCACATGCATGCTTTGTATTCTCAATGTATGACTGATGAAAGTGACTGTTTGCTAATATAGGACGGTTACTGCAGATGTGGGTCAGAGGATTAAAACCACATGTAGGATCAGGAGAAAACGTACATCAAGTGATGAACACCAAAATCTTTCAAACAAGTTGTGCAAGATAAAAAGTTTTATCACTTAATAGAACGAGACAATCAAAGAGCATCTTTGCGTATATAGGATGTTACAGGAAATGAATAACTGCATGGAATTCAGAGAAAATTATTACATTCTTTACTTCGAATTCTGTTCAGTCTGAAATTAATAAGGGTAACTCTGGCTTTCTTTTGATTACTGTTAGCATGGTAGATTTTTCTTTGGCCATTTACTTTTATTTATTTATTTATTTTTCAATGTTTATTTATTTTTGGGACAGAGAGAGACAGAGCATGAACGGGGGAGGGGCAGAGAGAGAGGGAGACACAGAATCGGAAACAGGCTCCAGGCTCCGAGCCATCAGCCCAGAGCCTGACGTGGGGCTCGAACTCCCGGACCGCGAGATCGTGACCTGGCTGAAGTCTGACGCTTAACCGACTGCGCCACCCAGGCGCCCCTTTGGCCATTTACTTTTAATCTGTATGTCACTTTATATTTAGAGTGGGTTTCTTGACAAAATATAGTGGGCTTTTGTTTTTTTTTTTACTGTGTATACTCTGACACCTTCTGTCTCTTCATTGGTACATTGACATTCAAAGTGATCACTGATATAGTTGGGTTAAGATCCACCATATTCACTACGGTTCTCTGTTTACTGCCCTTGTTCCTTATTCCTATTTTTGTCTTCCACTTTTTTCTGCCTTTTTAAAATTTTAATTGAGCATTTTATGTGATTCTATTTTCTCTCTTTTGTTAGTATATTAGGTATTTTCTCAATTTTTTTTCTTTACTTATTTTACAAATGTCCCTAGTGCTTGCAATACACACTTACAGCTAATGAAAACTAACACAAGTCCACTTTCAAATAACGTATCATGCCAAGGGTAGTGTAACCTTATTAAGTACCTTATTAGTAACAAAACAAGCCTCTCTCCTTCCTACTGTCTGCCTTCATTGCAGTTCCTGTCACTTACACATAAGCATATATAGATATACACACAAGCATACATAATTGAATACACTGTTGCTATTACTTTTTGCTATTATTATTTCAGAAGAAACTTATTTGTTATTAACAAGAAAACAATGTTTTACTTTGCCTTTCCTTATTCCTTTTTTGATGCTCTTCCTTTTTCATGTAGATCTGAGATTCTGACCCATGTTATTATCCTTCTGTCTAAAGAACTTCTTTTAACATTTCTTTCAAGGCAGGTCTACGGGCAACAAATTCTTCAATTTTTGTTTGCTTAAGAGAGTCTTCATGTTTCCTTCATTTTCAAAAGATAACTTGGCAGGATAAAGAATTCTAGTGTGGTATTTTTGTTTATTGGTTGGTTGGTTTGTTTTCTCTTAATACTTTTAGTGTTTCACTCTACTCTCTTCTGCCTTGGTTTCTGAGGAGAAATCAGAGATAACTCTTATCTTTGCTTCTCTATAAATAAGCTGCTTCCCCTCCCCTCACCCCTGACTTCTTTCAAGATGTTTTCTTTACATTTGATTTTCTGAGGTTTGGACAGGACATACTTACATGTAGTTTTGGGGCACTTACCTACCTGGTGTTCCCCGAACTCCTGGATCTTTGGTTTGGTGTCTGATATTAATGCGGGAATTTTCTGTTATTATTGTCTGAAATATTGCTTTGATTCTTTTCTCTCTTCTTCTGGTATTCCTGTTATTCATGTTACACCTTTTATAGTTGCCCATAGTGCTTGGATAGCTTGCTGTGGGTATTTTTGTTTCTCTTTGCTTTTTTAGTTTTAGGAGTTTTTACTGCCATATATATTAAGCCCAAAGATCTTTTCCTCTGCCATGTCCAATGTATGAATAAGCCTATCAAAGACACTCTTGGGTGCCTGAGTGGCTCACTTGGCTGAGCATCTCTTGCTTTCAACTCAATTCATAATATCATGGTTTGTGGGATCGAGACCCATGTCAGGCTCTGCAATGACAGCCCGGAGCCTGCTTACGATTGTCTCGCTCCTTGTCTCTCTGTGCCCCCCTCCCCAATCCCCCGACAAAATAAAGAGATAAACATTTTTTTTAATGTTTATTTGTTTTTGAGAGAGACAGAGACACAATGTGAGTGGGTTAGGGCAGAGAGAGAGGGAGGCACAGAATCCAAAGCAGGCTCCAGGCTCCAAGCTGTCAGCACAGAGCCCAACACGGGGCTTGAACTCACAAGCTGTGAGATCATGACCTGAGCTGAAGTCGGCTGCTCAACTAACTGAGCCACCCAGGCACCCCGAAATAAACATTTTTTAAAAGGCATTAACTTCTGTTACAGTGGGGTTTTTTAGCTCTAGCATTTTATTCTGATTCTCTCTTATAAATTCTGTCTCTGTGCTTACATTTCCAATCTCTTCTTGATGTTGCCTTCTTTTTCCATTAGTCTTTAGCATATCAGTCTAGTTGAAAAAAAATTTTTTTCTTGTTCGATAATCCCAACATCCCTGCCATATCTGACTCTGGTTTTGATGGTTCTGAGATGCTTCATGCTGAAAACTGTGTTTTGTCTGTTTGTACTTTAGAATATCTTAATTTTTTTTTACTTTATTTATGTGTGTGTGCGCGTGCGTGTGTGTGTGGTAATCCAGATATGATAGACCTGACACTGGTTCCTGTGGAAGTTTCTGCTCTGGTAAATGGTGGTTATTTGCATCTTCCTGTCTCTTTCTCCAATTCAGAGGACAGCAGTGTGGTCTGTGACTTCACTTGTTTGACAGATCTAGAAAGGGTTTTTGCTTTCTTTTCAGTTAGTTCATCATCTTGCTTGTTAGGATGGAGTGACAACTTTCAAGTTCCTTACATGCTGGCTATATGGTTTTATTTTTACTTGATTATCACTATTCCTACTAGTTTAATCAATTTTACCATTTACCATCCAACTTTTAGCTTTGTTAATTTTCTCTATCATTTGTTGTCTATTAATTTCAGTTCTTGTCATTAATTTTCTTCCTTCTACTTACTTCAGATTTAATTTGCTCCTTTTTATAGCTTCATAAAGTAGAAACTTACATCAATGATTTTAAACATTTCTTCTTTTCTACTGTGAGCAATTTAAAGCTCTAAATTTCCCTCTAAGCACTCACTACTTAGCCACATTCAAGTTGTAAATACATTCTATTTTCATTATTATTCTCCTCAAAATAGTTCCTAATTTATCTGATTACTTCTTCTTTATACCATCACTTATTTAGCAGGACGTTCTTCCTTTTCCAAATGTTTTAGGCTTTTCTGTTTATTGCATTAATATAGATTTCTAGTTTAATTCAATTTTTGTCAGACAGCATACTGTAAGCTTACAATATCTTGACATTTCCTGAGACGTATCAATGTGGCCTACCATCAACACTGTCTGGTTATCATTCCATTGCATTTGAAAAGAATGTTCATTCTTCATCACCTGGGTGAAATGTCAGTTATGTAAACATGTTTGATACTGTTCATTTTTACTTATTTTTTTGGGTAGTTGCCCAAGTAATTACTGAGAGAGGGATGTTAACATCTCCACATCTGATTACAGATCTATCTATTGAACCATTTAGCTTTGCCAGCTTTTCTTCATGTACTGTTAAACACTCTGAGCTTTCTAGACCTTTGGTTGGGCATCTGCTGTTAATGTTGGAAATCCTCTCTCACTACTCCTTGACACATTTCAGAGGAATCACATCTTGCTTCTGAGGCAAGGATTCTAGGTCAACATTCAAGTTCATTCCATCCTTCTTGGGATCCAAATTTCTCTGTTTTTTAAAGACCATTTTTATTTATGATTGATAACTGTGCATTCCACTTTCCCTGATTTTATTGATATTAAAACATTATTTACTATTCTGTTGTGCTGTTTTTTTCCATATATTCTGATGATAGTGCTATTATTGTTCTTGGTTGTGATGCATTATAAAGGAGACAAAAGTAAAAATACCTTCATGCTGTCATGTTTAACTGAGTAAGCAGTGCTAACATTTTTAAAAATACACTCTTTCGGTCTATTCTCAAAGCAGCCTTCAGCAAAAGGTATAGTTAATCTCATTTTGCTCTGAAGAAAGCTGAAACATGCCAAAATACATCATCGGGAAATGAAAGAGGTGGTGCTTGTACTAGAACATGTCTGACTACAAAGCCATTAAAGCATACTATGCTAAATAATAATTAGAAAGGATCAATAGAATCAAACACTATACAAATGTTTTGTGGATTTTTATATAATGAAAGAACTGCCAAGTCCTGATGATATGGGTGTTTGGAGTTTGCAAAAGGAAACCATTGATTCTCACTCAAAGTGCAACACTGTTATCTAAGAACTTCTCCCCCTGCACCGTAACTATGAAATAACACTTTTTCAGGATGCATAAACATTTGTGATATGTCCCATATTAGAGGGAACATTGAGGTAGCATGTTTGCATTCAATTCTTTGGACAGTACTTAGATATTTTGTAATGACACCAAATCTACCTTTTCACAAGACTTTTTTTTTTTTTCCGCACAATGTATCTCTTTTGTAATTTAATTTTGTCTCTTGATAAATTAGGAACAATATGCCATTAGTTAGTAATTATTCATCATGAGTTTAACAAAATATCACTTTAAAAAAGTATTTTCCCTATTCAAATTTATAGGTATTTTAATTTTAGTATTATGAGAGTAAGTTTGAATCATACGGTAAACTGTTCATATCCAAAAATTGTGCGTTTCATAAAATTAATCCTACTGGTATATTTGGAGATCACAGTGAATCAAAAATGATATAACATATTCTTAACAATATACTTGCTGTTTATACTTAGGTGTTTGCAAAAGATGTGAAGATTAGCAGTTATAATTTTTTAAATGTATCTTTTCTCTACTTCTGAAAGAATTCTAGGAATGAAACTTATTAATAGTTAATTATGACATGGAATCAAATACATAACTTTAGAACATAAGCTATAAATTTAAAAAATTGCCCAAAGGGTTTAATTATATAAATGCAATATTTGTATTTTGCATCACTCCCATTTAATGTTTTGTTGGAGACAGTGGTACAGAAATCTCCTTTTCATAATCAAAAGCCAACAATTCTGGTAACATCACAAAATCAATCTCCTTTATTTCCACTCACCCTCTATGTTTTGCCATTTATATTTTTAAATTTTTTGTTGGTTATTTATTTTTGAGAGAGAGAGAGCATGAGCGGGGCAGGGAGAGAGACACAGGGGACACAGGGTCCGAAGTGGGCTCAGCGCTGATAGCAAAGAGCACGATGCAGGGCTTGAACCCACCAACCTCAAGATCATGACCTGAGCCGAAGTCGTCACTTAACTGAATGACCCACCCAGATGCCCTTAAGTTTTGCCATTTAGATTTCCAAGGATTCAATGACTTTCCCTTGTACAACACTTAAGATAGCTGAAAACACACCTCTTCTCCCTCTTCTCATGGTTTTACTCTGACATCTTTCCAACCGGGAACACAGATGTAGTTAGAACAGTAACATTTGGAGGGTTAGTGTTAGAACTAGGTATTTATTTTTTGTTCTCTTAGAAAACAGTACTCCAGGGATCACTGCCTTTTTAGCCCTTTTAAGTTTTTCTCCACCTGTTATTAGGATAGTGGATGGTGTCATATTTGTCAAAAGCAAAAAATCTTGAGAATACTGATTCCTTCAATACCACGAACAATTAGAATCACTTACCATTTTAACAAGTGGTTATCAACTCAGCTATGTTAGGTTTGGAAGTAGGATGGAAGGTTGAGCTCCTACAAGCTTAAAGGTGAAACCAGCAGGAAAAGTACCTCACTGACTTATTTTGGTTCAACCTCATCATTAACTTTCCACACAAATTATGTCTGGGGCTACATATAAACTACATGCCAAAGGTTTCCACCACATTGGCAGTTTGAAGACTGCTCACAAAGCTAGTGTTCCTCAGTAAGTTTTGTCTGAAAGAGCAGGGACAGTGGCATGGTAGACCCAAGCTAATGGCAAAGACTAACAGGTAGACCTAATTCAAATTTTGAGATACACCTTCTAAAGAGGGAATGTCAAAAATATTGAACACTTTTCTAGGCTTGCCTACAGGAACCCTTAAGGAGCAGAGCTGGTCACATTATAAAGGAAAATCCTTGGGTAATTTTACATCCCGTATAGCTCATCCAGTACTATTTACTACCAATAAAAGCATAATGAGTTATTGGTGAATGCTCAAGTTCAAGCCATAGAATTAGTAAAGAATAATAGTTTATTCTCCGTACAGCCTAAATGTTTTCTTTAAATTTTATTGGTAAAATACATCATGCATGATGGGGTTTTAGAAAGCACTATATCATTTAGATTCTGCTTTTAAACAGTGTATACTTTGATGTATCATAGAATCTAATAAAAATGCTAAACCAGGCCGTTAAATATTTATGTGCCGTTTGTATATTGTGTTGGGAAGGGACTTTAATTAGTTTGCTGCACAAGAGAGAATCTGCATTTCCATAAGGAGAAGAAATGTTAAGATAGATGTTCTAGCCATAACTTCCTACAATGAATGTTTTTAGGTCTAATCTGGAAACTGTTCATACAGCATTACAGAAATAAGAACAAGATGGTGTAAGAGCAAGATGGTGTGTGTGTGTGTGTGTGTGTGTGTGTGTGTGTGTATGTTTGTGTAATGAAAATTAATCAATGATTATACATTAGATTGTAGTGAGGCTGATGTGATGAAATCTAAGCTGCAGAACATGTGGAGGATAGTCTATGCTCTTACAAAGTAAACGTTCTCTTTAGCTGAGGGTACATTAAAAAAACCATTTCATTTCCTTACTCATGGTAGTCTGAGAATATCCCTAAAATTTCAATTATCCAATGTCTTGCATTTCCTCAGGGTGGGGGGGGGGTGGTTCTGGAGGAAATGCAAAGAACTTTTGAGGAAGAAAGGACTGGATTCAATGAAATACAACTCTCTCACATCTGAGCTGTGTAAACCCATGCAGGTTATTCTCTGAGCCATATCATTGCTGATGTATTGATTGGCAATACTAAGTTTTCATGGAGCCTCTTTGTGAAAAGGGTAAATTAGGAAAGTTATGATTTAATTAACAATTATACTTCTTGGTTCCTAAGAGATGTTCAGCCAATGTTCGTCTTCCCACTCTTGTCTCAAAGTCATTTTCCTGCATATATTTTTATTCTTCTATTTCCATTTTCAGTTTGTACATTTCTCCCAAGTTGTCTTCCTGTCATGACTATGATTTCTTCTCAGTCCTCAATGTCACAATTTAAAAGTAGATGCTTCATAGAATCCACTTTCTAAAGGAAACTCAAACTGTTCTACCTCACGTGGCTTCATTAATTGTTCTGAATTATTAATTCCAGATTAAATCTTAATTCCTGTCTATCTTTCAAAGTCTTCATGTATGCATCTCTAAACTTAGATTCCATTACTCCCAACATACTCGAGAAGGTTGAGAGTAACTATTCAAACATGATGCATGCCAAGAACATCACTTACACACTAGGTGTAGGTATGTTTCATTGTTTATTCCCCGAGTAAAATAATTCTTATCTCATTCTCTATAAGCCAGTTACTTTACTTCTCTCTGTGTCAATATCGTAATATATAAAAGGGGCACAATAAATCATGTCTAACACATAAAGTAATGCAAAGTGAATATGTGTAGTCATGGATAGAGCGGTTAATAAACCCTGCACATCCCTGGAACACCAATGCCTCTGGAGATTTCTCTATAACCATGTCATTTCACAATAGTCTTGTTACTTTGAACTCTATGACATTTGATGGTGATCATATTATCTTGTAGATCTTTAATTCACTTAGCTTTTGTTTAAGCTCTGACCTCCAAGTAAGAAAAATAATTATCTGAAGGCATGACCTGGGAGTTACAATTAGTTTGGATCTCTGTTAAAAATGTGGGTTCAATGAAGTGGAGAATAAAAACTAGCTATTGTAGGGACCTCTCGGAGCACCTGGACGGCTCAGTCGGTTTCAGCATCTGACTTCAGCTCAGGTCATGATCTCATAGTTCGTGACTTCAAGCCCTGCGTCAGGCTCTGTGCTAACAGCTCAGAGCCTGGAGCCTGCTTCACATTCTATGTCTCCCTTTCTCTCTGCCCCTTCCCCACTCATGCTTTCTCTCTCTCAAAAATAAATAAACATTAAAAAAATTTATAGGTACCTCTTGATAAATATATGCTTATAACATAGCCTTAGTTCTTTATTCTTGTTGCTGAAATTAATTACTTTATTTTACATTGTTTTCTACATTAAAATAATTTAATTTCTTATTTCAAATTCTTGACCCTTTCCCAGGGAATTCTATTTTCCAACACCTTCCCCAAACATAAGTACTTATAGAAAGGGAACCACTGACTACAAAAGTCATGCATTCAGTCACTTAGAATTTGAATTAAATTCTAATGCTTTGATCAAGTTTTGCAGTATCTATACAATAATTCACAAATGGCAGTTGTATAATAAGTGTTTCTTGAATGATATTTTCCTTTTTGTTTGGCTTCTTTCCAATAATGCTTTTCTATAAAGCTTTCTATGATTTTATTCATTCATATATCCACCTATATTATACTGTTGAATGGAGCTCAAAAGTCAGTAACTCATCACTCTTAATAGAACTTTAATTAATGGTAATGGCAATGAAATCACCAAGCTAAGGTGACATATATCCTCTATGGAACTTAATATTTAAAAACTCGGGTGGGATTACTAACACTTTAGATTTATTTAGTCTTTTCATTATAATCATCATTTGGTAAAATCAGAAACACAGAGTTTGAATTCCAATAAAGAGTAAACATCTCATTTAAAATAAAATATTAAACCAAAGGAAAAAAGCCAATTGGTGAAAGTGCTAGGCTTGAAATCAAAATGGAAATATTTCTGAAAACTACCATTACTAATTGGTGAAGGAATCTCACACAGAATATCTAGTATAGAAAAGAAGGCAGTCAGAATACTATGAACTTGGGAAATCTCAAATATATAAATAAGAGCAAAGCTATGAGATATGATAAATCCTACATTAAAAAGAGATGCATATTCCAAGAAATAAAGTTTACATTCTCTTTAAAATCAACTATACCATTCTGAAGGCTTATCTATTTGGCATGGTGAAAAGAAAACTAGATTAACTATGTAGGAAATGCAGAAGAGAACAACAAACAGTAAGGGCACTTCTTTTATTCTGAATCATTTCCAATGTATGCTTTTATGGCAATGTTGTCTGACACATAGGTGCTGATTAAAATTTAGTTTTTTACAATGCAAATATTAAACAACAGACTATTGTACAAGCAATGGGTCAAATAAGAAGTCAAATGGGAAATCAAAATATGTCTCAAAAGAATAAGAAAACATGATACTCCAAAACCTATTGAATGCAGCACAAGCAGATGTTAGAGTAAAATTTATGCCATAAATGATGGCATTAAGAAAAACGTTCAAATAAACAATATAACATTATACCACAAGGAACTAGAAAGATAAGAAACTTAGCTGAAATTTAGGAGAGGAAGGAAAAAACAAGGAAAAATCAGAAATAAATGAAAATATAAATCAGAATAAACAATAACATGATATTGAAAGCAATGACCAGTTTTTCTAAAAAATAAAATAGGCAATGTTTTAACTACATTAACTAAGAAAAAGAAAGAAGACTCAAATATAAAAATGAGAAATGGAAGAGAAAACAAACCAGCAGATAACCAAAAAAATGCATAGTGTAATAAAACATTACTATATACAATTATAACTTAGGGGAAAAAATCAGATAATTCCTAAAAATGCTCAAGTTACCAAGACTGAATTATAAATCTTTTCAAGAAATAGGAAATCTTCTTAGACCAATAACAAGAATGAAAGTTGAATTAGTAATCAAAAATTTCCCAGCACAGAAAAGCCCAAGACTACATGGTTTCACTGGTGAATGCCAACAAACATTAAAAAAAATTAATTAGAATCTTTACCAAATCTTACAAATAATGGAATAAAGAACAAATTCAAAATCATCCCATGAGGCCAGTATTACTCTGACACCAAAGCAGGATAAAAAATAATACAACAAAAAAGTCCAGTCTGATATAACTACTGCCACTCTTTTTTTCTTTTTGACATTAATTTGACAGCATAATAAATGTCTCTCCACTCCTTCATTTTCAATCTTCACCTGTCTTTAGGTCTAAAATGAATCTCTTCTAGGCAACATATTGATGGGTCTTGTTCCTTTAATCCATTATCCTATGTCTTTTGATGGAAGCACTTAGTGCATTTATATTCACAATCATTATCTATAGGTAAGTATTTAGTACCATGTTATTGTTTTTTCATTGTTTCTGGGGAGTTTCTCTGATCATTTCTTGTCTGTCAATTTTGGTTTCTCCTTTATTCTCAGAGTCCTCTTCAGTATTTTTTTTTTTTTTTTTGCAGGATTTGTGTAGTGATCACAAACTCCTTTATTTTTGCCTGAGAAATTCTTTATCTCTCCTATTTTGCTGGGTAGAGGAATCTTGCCTGCAGACTTTTTTTTCCATTTGACACTTCGAATTTTTATTTCATTTTCATTTTTTACTTTGAAGAGAGAACAAGTGTATGAGTGGGGGCAGGGGAAAAGGGCAGAGGAAGAGAGAGAGAAAATCTCAAGCAGGGTCCATGCTCAGTGTGGAGCCTGATGTGGGGCTTGATCCTACAACCCTGGGATGACAACCTGAGCTGAAATAAAGAGTTCGATGTTCAGCCAACTGAACCACCCAGGGACCCTTCATTCAGCAGTTTGAATATATCATGCCACTACCTTCTGGCTTACCAGGTTTCTGTTGAGAAATCTCCAGCTAGCCTTAAGAGTTTTCTCTTGCAAATTAAGGACTTCTTTTGTCTTGCAGCTTTTAAGTTTTTTTCCTTTATCACTATTTTTGCAAATTTAATTACAAAATATTTTGGTCTTCGCCTGCTTTTGTTATTGATGGGGGTGGTTCTCTATGCCTACTGGATCTGCATGTCTGTTTCCTTCCTCAGAATAGGAAAGTTTCCTTTTTTTTTTTTTTTTTTTGAAATCAGTATTCTGCCCCCTTTAGTCTCTTTTCTTCTTCTGGGACTCATATAATAAGAATAGTATTACATTTGGGGCGCCTGGGTGGCGCAGTCGGTTAAGCGTCCGACTTCAGCCAGGTCACGATCTCGCGGTCCGTGAGTTCGGCCCCACGTCGGGCTCTGGGCTGATGGCTCAGAGCCTGGAGCCTGTTTCCGATTCTGTGTCTCCCTCTCTCTCTGCCCCTCCCCCGTTCATGCTCTGTCTCTCTCTGTCCCAAAAATAAATAAACGTTAAAAAAAAGAATAGTATTACATTTGAAGGAGTCACTAAATTCCCTAAGGCTATTCTCTTATTCTTTTAACGATGTGTCCTCTCATCTGTTTGTGACATGAGACCTGGCACTAACTCTAGCAGAACGGAGGCCCTACAAAACTCTGGTCAGGAGATACGGTGTGAGCAGGGACTTACGCTGGTCTTCTGGGAGAGGGACCCACTGAGTTTGGACTGAAACAAGCTTGACAAAGATGGTAGTCCTGCTAGAGCACAGGGGGTGTAGCTCAGTATAAGCAAGTTAGACAGTGTCCACGCTGAGCTGCTTCCCTCAGGCAGCTCTGTGTTTATGTTGAAGGGCAAGGGAGGGAAATGCTGACAGACAGACAGCTCCTTTGTTCCAAGAGAGGCTCTCCCCATGAATGTGGCCTCTCAGGGACTCACTCTGAGAAGAGCAAATAATCTCCCCACTGGGTCCCCCAGGCATTCTTCAGATTGCTGTTTCCGTGCTGTGCTGTCTGCCCCTGAGCTGTTTCCATGCCTTCTCTCCAGGAGGACAGTGCCCTCTGGGCTCTACTCCAGCCAAGCCTGCTGACCTTTAAAACTCCACTGGTCCAAGAACTTTAACCCCACTGGTCCAAGAAATCACAAAATCCAGCCCCTCTCCTTTACCAAACCAATGACTTTGGGGAAATGTTCTCTTTGTGCATTCCCCTGTGTGCCCCTCCCTCTCGCTCACCCTTCTCTGTGACCACAGCTCCCTCCCCTCCACAGCACCATTGAACCCTTTCTCCTTTAAACCATGTCTCCATATTTTCTACCTTGTGGCCTTTTCTCTCCCTTTTGGTGTGGATTTTTTTTTCAGTGTTCAGGTCAATTTCTGGGGTATTTAGGATGATTTGATAGTTATGTAGTCATGTTCATAAGATGAGATAAGTATAGGGTCCTCCTACTCTGCCACCATCTTCCTTTTCTCAGTCTATTTTATTTCTTTAATACTTCTGGCATCTAATATTTTTCTAATACAGTTACTTGTAGTTTCTAAGATTGAAAACAGAAGGGGGCGCCTGGGTGGCTCAGTTGGTTAAGCGTCCGACTTCAGCTCAGGTCACGATCTCGCGGTCCGCGAGTTCAAGCCCCGCATCGGGTTCTGGGCTGATGGCTCAGAGCCTGGAGACTGCTTCCGATTCTGTGTCTCCCTCTCTCTCTGCCCCTCCCCCATTCATGCTGTGTCTCTCTCTGTCTCAAAAATAAATAAACGTTAAAAAAAAAACAAAACAAAAAACAGAGCCAACCAGCATAAAAAATGTATCAGAGCCTTTCTTAATCACCTAATAGGAGCTTCCTATTGTCATAGTTTTTAATGTTTCAAAGACTAAATGACATGAATATTATCTCACGATGGAGAGACACATCAAGGACTGACAATTTTCTAAGCCATATATACTCCATTTCATAATGTGGAGTCAATATTTCCCATAATACTAGCTATGGAATGCTTCTATTTCATGGCAGAAAATTTTCCTTAAGAAGAATTACATTTACTATATTATTTTGCTTAGAAGTAAAGGATAGTAGGTGAAAGATCAAAGCTTACAGAGCCATGAGAGGAGGATTATGCACGTTTATATGGTCATAGTGTAAAATATATGATGTTCTAGGAACATGAATAACTCCTGATATGAGGACTGAGTGTAGCAGAAAGGAAGTGGGCTCAGAAACTATATGAACAGAATGAAGCATTTACACATATATCTTTAGTAAAATTTGAATTAGATTGAATATAATACTCTTTCTTTCCTTCCTTTCCAGAAACCAGCAGTAGGTAACCACAGGATTAGAATACAGTCAACTACATAATGAGGAAAACATTATGATCTCTTTAAAAACTACGAGGTTTTCTCTATCCACAACTAGAATTTACATTAGCTTTCTAAGTATTGCCAGATTACTTACCTTTGTTGCCTAACACAAAGGGAGGTATTTTTATATCAGAAATTTGAACATGGACTTTGGAGATAAGATTGGGACACTTATTTGCTGTCAGATTTTGGTAAGTTACATAATGTCTCTATGTCTCATTTAACTCAGTTAACAGTAAAAATGGCACTTTCAAAGATGGTGAGGATTTAATGGAATAGTATTTGTAAAATGTTAAGTCCTTCTCTTCTTGCCATAGAATCTAATACTTTTTAAATACATTTTTCATACGAATTATAATCATTCATTTACTTGTCCTTTTCATCTGGACTCAAAGCTCTTTGAAGAAACAAACTGTCTTTTGTTCCTGTTAGTGCCTAGAGCAATGCCAGACAGTGGATATTCAATATATAATCCATGGAGGTGGTGTAGTTATTGGGCAAAAATGTCCCAATATTCCCCCAAGTCAACTTTCTGTACTCACATTTCATATTTGTCCCAAACGACGTTCATACACCTTATTATGAAAAAAAATTGGTAAGACAGAAGACGAATAGGAAGATTCTAGAAAGGAGTATGAAAGTGTGATGAGGGTAGGTTCTGTATCAGCACCATCTCTGCAGGTTAGCTGCACCCTCAGTTATACCAAATACCTCACCTTTCTCTGTATGTGTGCTCTTGTCCACTCTGATGGGTGGATAGGAACTACCATGTCTCATATTTTCTCCCAACCAGTCTCTACCCTCCCTAGGACTGCATGCTTACCCTTTGACCTCTGGCTTCCTGTGGTTTTAGCCAGTGGAGGAACCAGCAGATCTTGGGCAAGGGAAAACAGATGTTGGGATATTTATTCCCCTGGCTTCTTTCTTCCTGGGTTTTATGGTTAAACAGTGATCCTCTACCAAAGGCCACAGCTCCTACCAAGTGGATTCTCTGTATCCAGCTACCAAAGAGGTTCTTTAACTCCTTCCTTGTTTGCCCCTTTATACATATAGGTGGTAAAAATCCCTTATCCCCTACTCTAGGTAACTCAGTGGTACCTTCATGTTGTTCTAAATTTATAGATAGCTCCTTTATTAAACTGCTTTCAAATTACCCAGTTTAACTGTACACCCACTGTTTGACGTTAGACAACCAAACCCCATTTAAGCCTTGCTGCCTTCTTGTGTAAAAAGTGGTTAATTATTATACAGTATGGTAAATACTTCTGGAATAAAACAATTATTTATGTAAGGTACGCATTATATGAATTTAATTTGGAATAGGTGAGTTAAGACATATAAAGCATTTAAAACCTGGACACATTGTATAAGCTCAATTAATGTTACAATATATTGCATTGCTATGACCACTCTTACAAATATTATGTCCTCCTCTGGTGTTATATAGTTGTACTTATCTCTTATTTCAATGTGTCATAAATTGCATCTTCAAAGTATACCTGATTTCAACAATGTGCAACTTCCCTAAAGGAAATATCTATGCTTTATTCATTCTTTTATCAATAGGGTAGGGAACACACCACAGTCATGAAACCTGTGAAACGTCTGAATGAATTTATTACCCCCAATTCCTTTGTCAAAACAGATCAACATGTACAGTTACTCTACTTAATATAGCATCAAAGATATCAGTTCCTTTAATCTATTTTATTTTTATAGAAATAAGATACATTTTTGGGGAACATGGCAATAGTTAAAGTCAAATATCTGGAGCCTTACTGAGAAGTGAAGTGATTAGGGTGATTATGTCCCTAACAGGTTTATCCAACATCTGCCAACATGAACTTAAGCTATGGAGTAGGTAAAACCTGGCATAACTTCCATTATGAGGGGAAAGGCATCTTTTGAGTTTAAATATTTATAGATTTTTTTCCTTAAACTTGTTGTTTGTGAAACTGTATTTGGAACTGATTATTTTAATATTTATAGCCTGTCACAATTTAGCAATATAAGAAACCTTCAAAACTTATTCTGAAGTTTAAATAGAATCAAAGCATAGAATTATAATGAATTTATCAAGGTGTCTACAGGAAAATACATAAAGGGAGATTTCCCAAATTCTTAAAAATGTAAGTAGGGATTCTTGATTTTTCTAAAATCACTTTTCAATCATCAGACTATGTATTTTTTTTTTAGAACTACAACCTCTCTGAATAAGCCCATACTTGTCATAGCTTCAAAATTTGTTCTTAATTGTGACTAATGCAATTAAATGCTGTGTTTCTGTGAGTAATCAATGAAAACAATGGATGAAAATAGCCAGTATAATTCCTATTATATGAAAGGCACTTAATAAGTATTAATTTATTAATCTTACCTCCTTTGCTTTGTTTCATATTTTAATACAAATTTTAAATAAGCATAAGCTAAGTTAATGGCAAAAACAGAAAAATAAAATAAACACATATAAAATGGATACAAGGTTCCAGACCATTAGAGATTTTCTGGATTAAAAATGATTTATTAAAATCCATAATATCTTTTTCCTTTTGTTCATAAAAGGGATGCCATCCAGCTTCTTAGGAGAGGTAACAGGTCAGAAAGCAGAAGAACTTGTTTCTATCTCTAGTGAGTCATTATCTTCCTACAGTAACCATGGCTGAATTACATCTGGAGCCTTCAGCTTCCTCATTTACACAACACAGACTTGGAATTTATAATCTGATAACATTTTATGAATCTGTTCAGTTTGAGTGGCTGCCTTGACCTAACAACGTATTTATTTTTGTCCCACTAAATTTTTTTTTTTTTTTTTTGAAACGTGACCAACTACATCTATGGCCATGTTGGATAAGAAATTGAGTAGGTCACAGAAACCTCAATTTTTGGTAATTGTCCTGTCATCAACTTCCTTCATGGTCTTAGGACTTCCGTTTGGTTTCTGTGAACTTAAATTTTGTTACATGTAACAGAGAAGTGCATGAAAACTGAGAGTTTGATTTATATCACCTACTCTTTTTTTCCCCTAAAACAAACATTATGATTTATAATGTATGATTCCCTTAAAGTACATCATTTCTGTTATTAAAAATGAGAAATTTTCCTTAAATTTGCCTCAATAATTTTCACTGTTAAAAATACCTACTTTAAAATGTATATATGTTGTCAATAATATTAATGATAGAACGTCTCTGGGTCCTGACACTTAATGACCTCAACTCTTCTTTTTGAAACTCATTTCAATTTTGACTCAGAAACATAGGGCAAGATGAAGCGTGATTATCTACAAACATTTCTAACAGATTCAATAACTCATAAAGGCCACTTCTGAGTAAATAGGGTATTTCTTTTCTTCCGTCCTCTTGCCACATGCTGACCCAAATAATAATGAACATCCACAATGACAATGTAAAGAGATTTGAAATACTGGCATAGATTCAATTTTGAACACTCACTAAACAGCTATAAAAGGAGTTTGAGGTAAATTATTTTTACCTCTCAGATGACCAAAGTAAACTAAGATATCATTTGTTGCATAGTAGAGAAGATTAAGGACATTTCCCTCCTAGCAACTGAAACTTAACAGATAAAATGCCCATTAAAATTTCTATGGAGTTATAAAAATGAAATATATTTGCTCCATTTAAGCAATAATAGAGATACTGAACTAATGTATTCTTAATTATCACATATGGTTGGGAAGAGAATTTTCTATTATTTCTGAATAACCTTCACTTTTTAATTTCCTTTTTTCAATTCTTAATGCATGCAGTTGTCTTCTTTATAAGACCTATGTTTCACTTGCCTGATCAATAAACAAGTATGATGTATGGGAGGGCTAACTGGAAAGTTACAGGTGCTAGTGGAAAGTGGACAAGACTTTAGTTAATGATATGGACAAAAGTTCAAAGTTAAATGCTATGCATCTCTAGATCACAGAGAAATGCAAAGACGCCAAAGTGTTAGGCAAATCAAGAAGCCAGGCGCTGGAAAAGACAAGGGGAGGTTGGGAAATATGACAGAAAGGGGAGCTTTACTTTGTCCTTAAAATGAAATGATTTTCCTGGATTTCTAATTACCAATTTCTACTACCTGATTGGTTTCATGTATATAGCAAGGGGTTTAGGCCTTCCAGCTTCTGGGAAAGACATACCTAAATGTTTCATGATTAATGATATTTATAAAGGAAAGAAACAATGAAGGCGTTAATCGGCTCTGGGTTGAGTCAGCAATTCCAAACACTTCTATATTAAATGTGGAAGTCAGCCAGAACAGAGCTTTAAATATCTTTTTTTTAAAAAGATGACATAGAATAAAAATAATAAATTAAAACGGGCTCTTT
Source organism: Herpailurus yagouaroundi (assembly GCF_014898765.1). NCBI lineage: Eukaryota > Metazoa > Chordata > Mammalia > Carnivora > Felidae > Herpailurus > Herpailurus yagouaroundi. Next base: position 15,507,366 of record NW_024412421.1, read on the forward strand.
CCTAGCATGACTGTTTATGATGTTTGTAAAAGAAATTTATGAGACAGACTCTCTTCCAGTAAAATTTACTGATTGGTTTATTCTTTGACAAAAGATGTGAACAGAACAATTTTGCAATTGCCTGAAAATAATGCTGGATTTATGGTCTGGTCAGAATATAAGAAAAATTTAATCATCCAGAACAGATGGAAGCGATGTAGTCAGCAAAACCTCCTTCCTGAGTATAAATGGACCAGCGAAAGCTAACTTACTATAGAGACATTGTGCTAAGAGATAGCAGACACTTGGGAGGCAAACAAGGAGAGATAATATAAGACAGATGGAAGAAGGGAAACATAGAAGGGATGTGGATCTGTCTTCAAAGTCAGTCTCTATCAGCTCAAAAAGCAACTTCAAATAAGAAGTAAGTTGCAAGCAGAGAGTTGGGGTTAGAGGCTATCAATCTACAAATACCCTATTACGGGTTGAATTGTGTTCCCCTCCCCCAGAATTCTAACCCCCAGTACCTCAGACTGTGACCTTGTGTGGAAATAGGATTATTGCAAATGTGACTAGTCGCACTAAGATGAGGTCATTAAGGTAGATTCTAACAAAAAACGCCCTTATGAAAAAACGTCCTTATGAAAAAAAGGTACTCATGGCATCCGTATAAAAATTGCAAAGATGTACACAGAGACAAACACACAGGAAAAAATGCCATCTGAAGAGTAAGGTAGAGAACGGAGTGATGCTCGTAGAACAAAGATGCCAGCAAACCACTAGAAGTTAGGCAAAAGGCACAGCCCTCAGAAGGAATGAACCTTGCCAACACTTGGATCTTAGATATCTAGCCTCCAGAATTGTGGGAAAGCAAATTTCTGTTGTTATTTGTTAAAGAATTCCTAGCAGATTAATACCTGCCCAGAACCTCCACTCCTGAGTAACTACAAAAGAAAGCTACCAATAAAAATACCTAAAATATCCTTATATTCCTTTCCATTTTAAGGTGAACAAGAAAAGTCTCTTCAAGAAGCCTAAACTTATTAAAAACTATTTTATTCCACTGCATTCTGAGGGTACTGATATATATTCTATAGCGAATTCTATAGCTCCTAATTTTAAATATTATAATTGTATTGTAGTTGGTTCTCTACAACTGAATAAATGTTAAGCTTCTTGAAAACAGGTTTTCTCCTGGTAACTAGGGAAGAGCCAAATATGTAAATGTGCCTCTTAATTTTTAAAAAACAAAGTAGCCTAATGTGGTAGGCTTCAGAGTCAAACACCTTGGAATCTAAGATCTGGCTCTCACATTCAGCATGGATCTCCTTGGACTTAGGATGATTACAAAGATTAGATCTTATATGCAAAGTATTTCCTACACTGCTGATATAAAGAAGACACTGAATAAATAGCAGCTAGTAAATGGAAGATGGTAAAAATAAAGGGAAGAGGTTATAGATGGAATGTGTAGTCACAGAGAAGTATCAAATCTTGAATATTATGACCATGCAAAGATAATTCACTATCTTGAGCTCTGGTTTCATCTGGATAAGTAGGATGATAATGGATAACATGATTATTAAATGAATGAGCCTGTTGTCGGTTAAGCTATACAAATTCAACAAATTATATAAAGCCACCAAGTGTTAGGTTGCTCTAATTTTATATATAGAATAATTCAAAAAATTACAAATATGTATACCAGCTGCATACTATTCCCTTTCTAACAGATGGTTTTATAAGCATCCCTCTCTCATTCCTTTTTGAATGGTGCCCTTTCAGGGAGCCTTAGTTTCTATCTTAATTCTAAAGATACAAAGAGCAAAATCTTTAGACATTCAGGTTTTTATTTATTTTTTTTATTTTTTTTTCAACGTTTATTTTATTTTTGGGACAGAGAGAGACAGAGCATGAACGGGGGAAAGGCAGAGAGAGAGGGAGACACAGAATCGGAAACAGGCTCCAGGCTCTGAGCCATCAGCCCAGAGCCTGACGCGGGGCTTGAACTCACGGACCGCGAGATCGTGACCTGGCTGAAGTCGGACGCTTAACCGACTGCGCCATCCAGGCGCCCCTAGACATTCAGGTTTTTAAATTAAGCCCCTGATCCAGAATCAGGTGTTCCATGAACACATATGTCTTGCGCCAGTATCCTTTATCACCAACTAAGATGTAGATCCTAGATACACCCTGTTATTGCCTTGGTTACACAGCAAGCCCAACTTAAACTCCAATTGACAAAACTGATGAATCAAGATGGATCCTAGTCTTCCAGTCTCTCTCTCTCTCTTTTTCTCTCACTCTCTCTCTCATCACATAATACTCATTTTTTTTGCAATGAAAAGATTTTTCTTAAGTTAACATATTATATCCCAGATATTCAATGGGAATCCCTATTTTCATATCAAAAAGTAAACAATAAGTCAGGGATTCCAGTGTCATAAGGAACCCCTCTCTACTATCACTCCTTCCATCTTGCATGACTGTTTTGCTCTTTCCTGTTCTGATGGAATTATTTGTTCCTTTGTTTCATACTGAGCCATTTATGGCCAGCCCCAGTCACTAGCCTCCATATTAAATACCAAGCCACCTGAAAGGAGAAAAAAAAATCTTTCCCAGTTCCAATTGCCAAATTACTGATGAAAGATTTCTAACTGTGCCAACTTGGATTATGTTCCTAATTCTAGTCCAATTCACCGAGGATTCAAAATTGGAATTCCGGAATCTGTGTCCCAGTGACTAACCTGTATGAATGGAGGGTCACAGGGATAAATACTTAGTAAAACAAGATCCTGGAAGGCAATCAAAAAGTTACCAGATATTCCTATTCCTTTTCTATGTCAGGGATCCTGACACTTAAAAAAAAAATGGAAAAAACAGTTCCTATAGCAACTCCTCCTCCTCATGAGTCTAATGATTGATTTGTCTTACTTTCTGGTCATCTGTAACTTCCTTGTTTGTGCAAATCTCTGAGAGCTATGACTGATGCCTACTTGGGTTCTGGATGTCCAAAGGATACTTGAATTGACTGCTGGCATTCATTTTCCTCCTAAAATCTGTTTCTGACTTCTGATGCCTGCAAGCTCCCAATTATAATTTTGGATTATCAAGATATATCTTGGACCATCATGTTCAACTTGTATCATGTTTGTTTTCCTTTCAGTATTAACTTCCTCTAATGTCTGATGTCTGGTGTTTACGTTCTCAACCACAGCATGTCTCATACGGCAGTCTGACCTTATGAAGATAGTAGAGACTCTTTCACATTTTGACAGCCAGCACTTCTCTCCAGGTAGCCTTAGGAAAACTTTTGCCTTCCTTGACATAATCTGTTGACATGCTGTAAGAGTCATGGCTCTCCTCTCTCCTGGAACACCAATATGTTGGAATGGCCTTCTTGCTCAATCAATCTTATTGCAGAGACCAAACCGTGTGCCGACTGGACACCATGGCTATTACCCTGCATGTTCAGCCCCCATGCCAGAAGGAAAAACAAACAGGACTTTACTGGGGCAGTAAATATTCCATATGGCCTTGGACTAAAAGTAGTTACATCTGTGAAAGATTTACATTTACAGTCAACATAAATTAACTGTCCCAAGAAAATGAAAAATATAGATGTCCATGTAATTTATTAGCAGACCACTTTGCATAGTTTCAAAGTACATTGAAGTGATTACCAGGAGAGCCCTAGGAATGACAGGAGATTTAGATTCACAGTGAGGATTATTGCTTCCTACATAAATGGGTGAAAGCATAAATAATATAGCCTCAGGAGGAAACTCTTTTATTTTGGTACCAAATATTTGGCCATCATAGGACAGGGTAGCAGAAGGTTTGGGAGGTTGTTAGTCTCTCATACTGAATCAGCTTGAAATTATGGAGAGAAGATGCATGTGCTCTGATTTCTTGTGATAAAAATGTGTTGTGTGAGTTCAATGAACATATGCTTCCAAAAGGATAATCACCTCCAAGAAACACCAGCCTTAGTGAAATCTGCCTGATTTAGGAAGAAGCAAACAAATTAAAGAATTGGCCCAAGAAGTATATGGTAATTTAATTATATAATAAATGTTACTCTAACAATAGACATTTCAGCATTGAAATGGACCTAATATATCCTTCTGGATGCTCTTCGACTACAGGAGCAGGGTAGATAAACAAAATGAACCCTGTATTTTGAAATCACAGAGTTAAGACATGACTAAAACTAGTCATAACTAAAACTTAAGGGTTATCATTCTTATCAGAATATTCATGAACTCGTACCATTCTCTTTAAGAAAAATCACTTAAGATGCCTAGCACACTTCTTAACACATAAGTGGTACTCAATAAATATTTGTAGAATGGATTTACAAATGACTGAATATTTATTATCATCAATAGAAAAGTCAAAGTTTAAAGAAGTGAAGAAAGAGTCCCCTTACCTAATCAGCTTGTAATTCAATAGCTAAAGAGAAACCAATATATTTAGAGTTCCTACTTTAAGCCATGTATTCCAGGCACAATGTCATTTTTGACATGAAGTTTTTCCTGGAAACTACTTTATTACTGCCACTTGAATTAACACTCAGCATAAGTAGGGGATGTGTAGCTGTGAATACCTGGGTCTTTCTCCATCTAAATGGTGGTTCTGACACAAGATCAACCTTGGTTGATCTTTCAGTCAACTTAGGTGAATCCCGTCACTGATTTTGCATGTTTTCATCTTCTGAGCAGTGAAGTTAGGTTGAAAATAAAAGATTTTCCTCTTAACAAACATATAAAGTGAAGAAAACTATCTCATCGTTTTCCTGAAATATAATATTTCTTATTATTTGAACTAGCAAAGATATCACTATGAATCCACCACTGTAAGAATATTCTATTATATTATTGGTATAAATTTCCATAAAAAAGGTACAAGATCTATGTGTATGTGTGTTTGTGTTTGCATGAATAGAAGAGAAAATCAAAGCTCATAAATAAGTATTTCTGAACTCCATTTTTAGAAAAGTCCCCTTTCCCCACAAAATAATCTGTGGTCATTAAATACCATCAGTTTTTGGGGCACCTGGGTGGCTCAGTCAGTTAAGCATCCGATGTCGGCTCAGGTCACGATCTCATCGTTTGTGGGTCTGAGCCCTGCATTGGGCTCTGTGCTGATACCTCAGAGCCTGGATCCTGCTTCAGATTCTGTGTCTCCCTCTCTCTCTGCCCCTCCCCCAGCCATGCTCTGTCTCTCTTTCTCTCAAAATTAAATATTAAAAAAATTTAAAAAAACCATGAATTCCAAATAACTAAAATATCAAAATGATTATCCAGATAATTAGTCAAGAATAGTAATACTACTTCCTCAAAATAAATGACTGATTTTAAAAGAGAAACCGTGGACAAAAAAGTATGGCACAGAATCCCAATCCATCTTAACATTTGCTCATCCCCTTTCCATTGAAATATAACTTATTTTTACAAGAAGTAGAGTTGCCCAAAGTAAAGCTGTCTTTTCACTGGCTCATTTTCAGCTAGATGTTACTACATAGGTAACTTCCAATGAAGAAGATTCAAGAAAAAATGTTCAGTAGCAGATTTTTGTAACTTTCACTTAAAAGACAATTACTGCTCACCATGGCCCTTTATCATTTTTCTCTTTTTATCTGGATTGGACTGTGAACATGATGACTAGATATGAATCAGCCATCTTAAACTGCACGTTCATATTGGACACAGAATCCAGGCACGGTGGAAATACAAGGTTGAAAAATCCAGGCTCCATCAAGAAATTCATGAAGCAGATTCCCCATTCTGAAACTGGACTACCTGCTTCATTACTATAATGTGAGAATAGCATAAATTATTAAATTTATGATAATTTTATGTCATGACACTCTTGCTAATAAATAAATTAAATCTTTAATTATAAAAGCAATTTGTATCCAAGAATATTTTGTGTCTGAACTACATTTAATATTGTGAAAATATAAATATTCATAAATAGGAAGAAAATGTGCTTAAATGGTATTCATTCAGGAGACCTAAGAATTTTTCATTTTTCCGTGGCACCTCAATTATTTTACCTCATCACCTTGAAGAACATTCTAGGATACTAGTGTATAGGAAATGGCAAAGTATACCCTATTCATTTTAAATGACGTAAGCTACAGATTCTAGTGCTGTATTCTAAACAAGTTTAGAAGAAAAAAAAAAGACTGCTCTCCCACCTCAAAATCAAACTTTACTACCTTACTGTACTTATTTAAAATATTTTTTCAATGCATATTTATTTTTGAGAAACAGCGCGCATGCGCAAATGAGCATGAATGGGGGAGGGGCAGAGAGAGACCAGAGACAGAATCTGAAGCAGGCTCCAGGCTCTGAGCTGTCAGTACAGAGCCCCATGCAGGGCTCCAACTCAAGAACCACAAGATCATGACCTGAGCCAAAGTCAGACGCCCAACCAACTGAGCCATCCAGGTGTCCCTTACTGTACTCATTTTAGAAATGAATGACAGGGGCGCCTGGGTGGCGCAGTCGGTTAAGCGTCCGACTTCAGCCAGGTCACGATCTCGCGGTCCGTGAGTTCGAGCCCCGCGTCGGGCTCTGGGCTGATGGCTCAGAGCCTGGAGCCTGTTTCCGATTCTGTGTCTCCCTCTCTCTCTGCCCCTCCCCCATTCATACTCTGTCTCTCTCTGTTCCAAAAATAAATAAACATTGAAAAAAAAATTAAAAAAAAAAAAGAGAAATGAATGACACACATTAGAAAATATTTTTTGAAGACAAAAAATATCTGTCTCAAGAGCTTATGGCTATAATGCCTCTGTTTAATATACAGACCTTCTTAAAGTCAGGAAGTATTTGGACCTGACCAGTAAGGCAGGGAAAGAGACAAGAGAGGTATATATAGACATAGAGACAGGGACAGAGAAACAGAAAGAATGAGAAGTAACCAAATGTCCCTCTTTTTTTCTCCTTCAACTTACTGATAGAAAATAGTAGACTTAAATTTAATCAAAACTCCTCTTTATATATAGTTGGAATTTCTGTATCATCCTTGCTCATCCTTAAGAGAAAGGAAAAAGAAGAAACTGAAAGGTTTAAAGTAATTCTATGTGTGCAAAGTTTGGAAACATTTGTTGAATGGGAACATGAATTAATAAATAAATGAATGATCAGATCAATTATATCAACAAGTTGCACTACTGACGTTTAAAAATGCATGCTCATTTATATATGGTCTTTCTTGAAGTGTAATATATATTTAAATATACCTATGGTAAAAATCAGTTTTTTAATATAACTGTATGGATTTTAACATATGCATAAATTGGTGTAACCATCACAACAAACAGGGTAAAGAATAATTCCACAACCCCCAGAATTTCTTCTGTGCTGCTCCACAGTAGGCAAATATGCCCACAACTCCTAAACCAAACCCATCGGATATCTATTCTCCATCCCATCCCTGAAATGTGTCTTTTTGAGAAAAAAATAGATTTAGTAGAATCAGATATCATGTAACATTTCCAACTATTGTCTTTCATTTAACATAATGCATTTGAAAATCAGTGATGTGTGTGTCCCTTTTTTTAGTGCTGAATCTCATTTCATCATACCACAATTTGTTTATTTATTCAAATGCTGAAGAGCATTTAGGTTGCTTCTACATTTGGGTGACTGTGGATAATGCTGCTGTAACTATCCATGTACAGATTTATGTCCAGATATAAGCTCATGGCTAGAGGGTAAATACCTGGAAGTGGGGCTGTGGGATGCTAGGTCAGTGTAAGCTTATTTAATGAGAAATCACCATGCTGTCTTCCCAAAGTGCCTGCAACATTTTGCATTCTTACCATCAATGGATGACAATTCCAAATGTTCCATATCCTTAAGCATCACTTGGTACTATCACTGTTATATTTCTAAGTTTTTTTTTAACCATTCAAATACTGGTGCATTAGTCTATCAGTCTAGATTCAATTTGTATGTCTTTAATGACTAATTGATACTGAGCATATTTTCATATGTATAGTTGCTATTAACATAACTTTTTCAGTGAAGTACCTGTTCACATATATTGCCTATTTGGATTGGTTTGTTTCCTCACTGTTGAGATTGGAGAGTTCTTTTTGCAACATAAATAAAGGTTTTTGTTAGGTATATGATTCCAAACTCTTTTTGAAGTCTCTGGCTTATCTTTTCATATTTGTAACAGTGTCTTTCACAAAGCAAAGTTTTTAATTTTGATGAAGTTCAATTTATCATTTTTATAGTAAGCATTATTTTACTATCATGAATAAGAACAGCTGGCCTAACTCGAGGTCACAAAGATTTTGTTTTCTTTTCAAAGTTTCTTTTAATAGAGTTATGTTTTACATTTAAGTCTGTCTACTTGCAGTTAATTTTTATATAAGTGTAAATTTCAGATCAAAGTTCTTTTTTTTGCATATGGACATTCAATTATTCCATGAATATTTGCAGAAAATACTATGTTTTCTCTACTGAATTGCATTTGCAACTTTTTCAAAAATCGATCGACCATATCTGTTTTTTCTAACTCTTAAAAATCAAGAAATGGGAAGGGTTTTTTTTTTGTTGTTGCTTCTCAATATTGTTTTGGCTACATAATACACTTCTCTTTCCAAATAAATTTTAGAAATCAGGTGTTTATATTTACAAAACACGCTCTGAGTTTTCGTGAAGATTTCATTAAATCTAAAGATTAGTTTGGGAAGAATTGGCATCTCAACTATATTGAGTCTTCACATCCAGGAACAGTTTTTGAAGTAGGCAATAAAATTAAAAGTGGGTTCAAAACCTTACAACCAGAGGGATCCCTACCTTATGTTGTAGTTGTCCTATGTATTACATATACATACTTTGAAAAAAAAAAACACATTAGACAATGTAATAATTTTTGTCATCAAAAGTCATAGATATTTTTAAAATAGTAAGAGGCAAAATGTAGTCCATTCTATTTACCCAGATACTTGGCATTTTGGTTGTTGTTAATTCATCCCTAAGGTTCCAGATTTCCTCCTTTTATAATGTGTCTTCCATCTAAATAAGCTCCTTTTGTTACCTTTTAAAGCATGTCTATGGATGACAAATTGTCTTAATTGTCTTTCATCTGAGAATATATTTCACTTTCATTCCTGAAAGATAGTTTCGCTGAATAGAGAATTCTAGGTTGACATTTGTTTTTCCTCTCAGCACTTTGAGAAATGCAGTTCGACTCTCTTGTGGCCTCTGCTGATTCTGATTAGAAATCTGGAGCTATGTGAATCTCTTCTATGTGCAATGTGTTGTTTCTCTGTCTTCTTTTAATAGTTCTTATTTTTTTTGTTTTCAAGAGTTTTATTATAAAGTCTTTGGGCATGGTGTACTTTAAGTTCATCTTGCGTGGAGTTTGCTGAGTTTCATGGGTCTATAAATTTATTGGCTTCACCAAATTTTGGAAGTTTACAGCCATTGTTAATTCAAGTATTTTGCCCATATCTATCTTTCTTGCACTTCCTAATGAATTTGCAATCACATAAATGAAAAACCTTGTAATACTGTTGTAGAGGTCCTTGAAGTTCTATTCATTTTGTTGAATCTTTTTTTCCCCCTCTGTTGTTTATGTTTTATACTGACCTTGAATACCACTGACCCTTTCTATTCCATCTCCACTCTATTTTTGTGTTATTTTGACAGTTTTTTTAAATTTTTGATGTTTATTTATGAGAGACAGAGAGTGAGTGGGATAGGGGTAGAGAGAGAGGGAGACACAGAATCTGAAGCAGACTCCAGGATCTGAGCTGTCAGCACAGAGCCCGACACGGGACTCAAATTCCTGAACCACAATATCATGACCTGATGGGGAAGTCCAACTCTTAACTGACTGAGCCACCCAGGTGCCCCTTGATGGTGTTTTTAAAATTTTATTATTGTGGCTTTCAGTTCTAAAATCTTAGTTTTTAAAAATTCTATTTCATTGACACATCTATATTTCCATTCATTTGAGGACTGCACTCACTTTATGGTACATGATTATGATAGATGCTGTTATAAGACTTTGGGTTCTATTAAAATCTTTTAGAGAACTTGTATAAAGCAATCAATCAAATTGATTTCATTTAAATCACAAGTACTGACTCACTTTTTCCGAACTAACAGTTTAGTTTTCCAAGACTTTGCTATGCAATTCTGGTATATACAGTATGTGAAACATCCAAGGTTTTAGTCTGGAGCCTGCCAGCGATCCACACATTTTTTCAGTCTTCAAAATCTTTGTGTTTGTGATTTGCATCACTTGCATACATGGGTAGTTCAGAGAAGAGCCCAAGACCTCATACATAGGTTCTTTTCCCCCTGTTCTCTGTCATCTTTTCTACACTCTTGAGTTCACAGTGGTCCCTTTCCGATTGCTCTGGAAAAAAGCATCTGGTATCCCCATTTTGTTTCACATGGCCAATGACTTGGTCAACGTTGGGGTAAAACAGCAAGAGAAAGGAAGATGGGGCTGCCCCTCCTGCCACCACTGTCTCTCCCACCCCTGCTACCTTTACTGCCATCACCTTAAGGATTCCACTTCCTACTGGGGTTTGCCTAACATCACACTACAAGAGTCAGAGTGTCATTCCGCTACCTTCCCCAAGACCCTCTCCTTCTCCTGTCAATAGAAAGTGTTTTTTCTTAGAACTTATTTTCAGCATTCTGGGAAAGGATCTTCTTCTGTTCCTGATGAGAGTAACTAGCGTTTGGTTTCTACAACAAAGGTGGAACTCATTTCCTTAGAGCAGGCCTTTGAAAGTTCCTTGACAGTGAAGGTTACAAAGTGCATTAAATGAAAGAGAGGGAGACAGAGAGAGGGAGAGAGGGATGGAGGGAGGGAAAGGGGGAGGGAGGGAAGGAAAGGGGGAGGGAGGGAAAGAAAGGGGGAGGGAGGGAAAGAAAGGGGGAGGGAGGGAGGGAGAGGTGAGGAGGTATTTAAAGAAAGAGAAAATTATTCTTTTTAGAGGTATGAGGAGTTAGCATTATTCTATAGGAGGTTTGAGGAGGTAGTCAAAGGTATTTCTTACTTTTTTTTTCTTTAGGTATTATTTTCCTTGGCATCATCATATCAAAGCAAATATTTTTTAAAAATTGGTATAGATCACTAACCAGGGAATACTAGGAAGAGAACACAATATAAAAACCAGATAGTTGGTGAAATAAGTTTTGAGCATTTGGCTATATTTAAAATCTCAGTAACAGTTTCATGGGCTTGTTTAAGCAAGTGTTGACTCACAAGATGGTGGGTAATATGAGATGAGGGTTAGAAAGTATTACCACAGATAAATCAAGGGTAAGCAATTTCAGTGCCTGTCATGTCAGAGAGAAAGTTACTGTCATGTTCACTATACATGTATGCCTCTAAGAGTCACAGTGTCCCAGGATCCCACAGTCAGGACTATTAGAGAGTAGGTGGCCAGAGATAAATGTAGGTATATGAATTCTAAATACAAGAGCTGACCCAAGGAAGGAGAGGCCATTTGATTGATGTTTTTATTTCCATTGCAGGTTGACCACTTTGACAAGGGTGTGAAGATGAATCCAATTCAAAGTATCAATGCTGAAAGGAGCATAGGCAGCCAAGATGCATGGCTACAGACTTGTTTTGACATGGAAGAATTATTATCTTTTGTGGTTAATAGTTATGAAACTTGGGCAAAGTTTTGCTAGATGTTTAGATACCCTTAGGATGGAGAGGATATGGCTCTTTATTGTACACACATCACTGGTGTGCTAATGGAGAGGGAGAAATTAATGGTAAATTTCCGATTTCCAGTTTGTAAAACTAGCAGATGCTGAAAGACATATGAAAGACTTGACAGCCTCCCAAAAACAAAGAGTAGGCAATGAAAAAACCCAAAGGATAAGAAAAAGAGAATTGTGGGGTCAAAGAAGGGAAAGATTATGATTTTATTTATGGATATTTCAAGGTATTTGTGAGCCACAAAATTGGGGATTCCCAGTAGGCAGCTGGAATTCTAGAATGCACTCTCCTACTATGGAATCAAGCAGTCAGCTCTAGAATCTGGAGTTTATACAAAGTCCCATTCTAGAAAGATGAGTTACAGCAACAGCCAAAATGGTAGGGAATTGTTAACTCCAAAAAGGGTGGCCACACAATCCCTCATTAACCTGGCTGCTTTGCCATGTCAGGGTTAAATGATCCTGGGGATGCTTTATTTGTAGGTGCTGGGTTGAGGCAGAGAGAGTTGGAAATGGTGAGTCTCACTGCGGTGTCAGTGACTATAACAACTTAGATAATTTTGCTTATACTGCATAGAACAGAGATCTCTCCCCAAGAAAACAGAAGTACTCTAAACCATTTGGAATTATTTCTGGTGAACTATTCTCAAATCAGCTTTTATTATCTACAACTAAGGGAGCAAATAGGATGATTTTGACAATTTTTTTCTTTTTGAAAAAAATTGTTCAGAAAATTTGAGTTTTTTTAAAGAAAGAAAAATGAGAAAAAGAATGTCTTTAACCTTTCATCTGACTGTTCTACTTTCAACAACTTTAATGACAGTTTCTATTATTTGGCAAGAAAACTCTAATTTCAATCTCTTATCTGAGAAATCATGTATTCCATTAAAATTTGAACAATGAAAGCACACTGCACTAATTCACCCAAAAATAATGCAACTCTTCAATTATTTATTTTTGAATTCAACATAACAAGTAAACCAACTCCCATTTAAACCTAATATGGATTTTAAGCAAAGTAAGTTTTTATCACCAAATCAGGATTACGCTTCTCCATCTTGAAAATGAAGACTGGATGGAAAATAGAAAATTGTCTACGAATGAGCCTCTTCTTGACAAACATCTAATAAAAAGACATATAAGACGTCTTTAATACTTGAACTAAATCTCATGTATGAATTTCAAGTCAATTAAGGATGCTGGAGGATTTTGTCAACAAAATAGTTTAGTAGAAAGCAATATGACAATTTCCACTACAGCCTGGGGGGATGAGGAGTAATTTAAGACACAGAATTGTTTCATTATCTCAGAATCCCCATGACTTTGGACTCCTTGGATGGAAGCACCAGAAACCATTTTTGTAGGGATAAACTTGCAAGTCATTTTTTTAGCCAGAAAAGGAAATTGACTATAGTATTTCATTCTTTATTAAGTTTTTTTCTCTTTAGAGAAAATTCAAAGTTACTATAAATATATGTTTATCAATAAGATTGCAGATATATTTTATGTCGGGATTATGTATATCTACTTGGGATACATATGAAGAAATCAACAGGATGTTACAGAATTAGGAAGACATACACACATCAATACACTCACTCCTATATATAGGAAGAATATAGGGAGAAATCACACTTTGGAATTCAGGAGACTTAGATATGAATGACAAATCTGCTGGTGAGTTTGGACAATACATTGCTGTTCTTCAGCCAATTTACCCTCATTGGAAAGAGTATGACAGTCCCTATCATAAGGTATTAGTGTGGACATCATATAAAAGGAGATTTAAAGTATTCATTGGAATCCCTGACACAGTCTTCATTAATAAATTGTTACTGTTGCCATTACTCTTTCTGTATTGTTTTCTAAATAAAACATGTATTAAGGTCAGTATGCTGTTGTATAATGCATGTGAGAAATTAAAAGGTATGATGGATGTACTCCAAATGGTTGAATCCAATGAAAGACATGTGTTTGACATTCAAGCTGGCATAGTGACACATCACAGATTTACACTGTAACCAGGTCATGGTAGGGGTAGTGATCAGTGGAATAAGAAGGTTACGGAATGTTTTCATCTGGTGCAAGACTAGATTGATGGAACAGGTGGGCACTGGCTCTTCCCTTAGCTCCCTCTATCCTTCCTCCCACCAAAATGAAAATTATGGGTTAGAAAGAGTGCTAACTCATGAATGGCTGAACCAATGACTGACATGTTAAAAATGTCATTCTAGATGTTAGCTCAAAAGAGATTTATAAGGTGAAATGGGAAAAAGAAATGGGTTTGTGGAAGCATGACCCTCACTTCTTTATTACTGAGGGTATTCCACTCTGCTCACATATACTGGGGAATACTGGTTAATAATTCATTTGTTCCTTCAGAATCTCAGGATGAATTCCCACTACCTCAACTGTGAAAGAGATCAGAGCTAGAATATTGCATTATGCAGAAAAAAAAGGAAAATAATTAAAATCTATGGGACTTTGGAGGATATATATATATCCTGTCTTCATGCCTGACACTTTTTCAGTTATGTATTTTTTTTTTTTTTTGACTGGGTACAAGGTAGGGAATAAAAAATGAGGTATCTTATCATTGCTTTGAGTGAGCTGATTTCTAAAACTGTCTGAAGCATTTCATGACCCATGGTTTATGCCACACCTCTACCTATGCTTCTCATCTGTTTTGGGACAACCAATTAGAGATGAAAATTTGCTACAATACAATGACAATGAAGGGGATACAAGTGGATAGGTTACAACACATTTCATAATGTCAAAGTGACTACAGGAAGAAGAGAAAAAGACAGGATCAGGGAAGGAGAGGATATCAGAAATGTTGTATTATCTCATGATTATATTCCACTCTGTTCTACTCTGCAGTAATTCTACCAAAGGAGAAATTTCAGAGTACTTCAAAATTATCCAGGAATATATTTGCCTCTACCTCCTCAGAAAGTGCCAGAATCATACATGATTGTGAAACATGTGAAATATATTTGTGTTTTGGCTATGAGAAAAGGTCTTATCTGGCCTAATGCTTGAGATTACTAGGTTATATTCTAATAATATATTGACAAATAGTAATGGGAGTGAAGAGGCAGAATCCAAGCCCTATCTATTGGCAATAGGTCTTGGATCAACTTTTCCTGGTATAAGTGTTTGAAGAGAGAAAGTAAGCTGAAGAGACATTTCTGATACATAAAATATGGAAATTGTTACAATAAGAATGATTTTAATTATTTTATATTACATACCGTATATATTATGTATATATGACAAAACATACTATTATATATTACATAAATATATAGTATAAAAAAGCAAAGAGTATGATAGAGTTTGTGTTCTAAATACCTATATACATGAGAAAAATTATTTTATGAACATTATATAAAAAATACATTCACTCAGTGCATATAATATAGTATAAGTTAAAAAACTATATAAATATTAAATTAAATAAATTGTGGCTCAGGAGTATGGTCAAATAGTCTGAAACCAATAAAATTCTGCCATTAAAGTGTGTTTACTATCAAAGTAAAATAAAAACATCAAAACAAACATTTATATGTAAACAGGAACTCAATATGATAGTTTATTAACTCACTCTTATGTAAACACACATTCATCATATATGTACATGCACAGACAGAGTCAAATGGAAGTATGGAATTCTCACAATTAAATAGTTCATTTCTCTTGAATAATGGGATAATGGATATTACTGTTCCTTTTTCATGCAACTGTGCATGAGCTTACTTCCTTTCAATCAACATGTACTACTTTCATACTTTTTTTAACACACAAATTTAATTACAGGCAA
Organism: Herpailurus yagouaroundi; assembly: GCF_014898765.1. NCBI lineage: Eukaryota > Metazoa > Chordata > Mammalia > Carnivora > Felidae > Herpailurus > Herpailurus yagouaroundi. The sequence continues at coordinate 15,522,891 of NW_024412421.1, forward strand.
CATCATGAGAGATGACAGCCACAATAAACCTTTAAAATGCACCTAAAGCCTAATGCTCACAAGAAAATACAGTGTCTCATTATAGAATTAGATTTCCACAGTGAACTTTATGTTTGTTTGTTTTTAACCAAGCTCCACGCTGAATGTAAGGCTTGAACTCAAGGCTCTAAGACGGAGTCAGATGCTCTACCGACTACGCCACCCAGGAGGTCCTGTACGGTGAGCTTTCTCAAGGTAAGGATGGTCTCATTTCTCTTTTATGGTCCATAAAACAAGCCTGACAAGTATGTGATGGCCCAACAAATATTTGTGAATTTTCAGAAAAGAGAGATGTTTCAATAGTCTTTGCTTAATGGGACAGAAGAATTTTTAATGCATTTTATCAAAAGTTAAATTAAAGTATCTTCTTTTATAGAAAGAAGATACTTTAATTTAACTTTTGATTAAATTGAAATCTAGGCAGATTCACTCACTTTTATAGAAACATAGAGGGAAAGATGTAGCAGTAGATCATTCCAAATTCAACTCCAATATTCTACCATTTCCCTAAAACACTTAATAAATAAGCATTTTCTGAGAATCTGCTATGTACAGAGTCCTACTATATTTGACAGTATTTACAGGCAATAAAGTTCACCAGACTGTAGAACATCCCATTAGAGGAAGTCTCCTTTGGGGATGGCCAAAGATTCAGTGCTTTCAGAAAGCATAAAGAAGGGGCACTGGGAAGAACACTGGGAAAAGGAGTCAACCTGCCTACTTCCCAAGGCTTTTCAGATTCCCCTGTAGTAGAAACTGCCAAAGTTTCTGAAACAACATCAGTGTTATCCCTCTTTTTCTTTATAATCCCTGTTTCTTATAACTAAGCTGTTGCATTTTGAGAAAAGGATTTTTTCTACCTGGTTTCAATTCCTAAGGACGGTAAAGTGTAAACCATGCACCTTCATTCTAGAGCTCCCTTGATGAAACTAAGAGATAATAAAATGGAATTCCCGATGCAAGAAACACTCAATGTGAGGACAAGGCAAAGGGCTAAGTGCATCTGAGTTTATCTGAACTCAGACTTCATGGAGACAGATACTAATTCCTCTTTGCCAAAGACAAACCAACAAAAACATGAACTACATCAGCTGAAAAGTGCTTTTCTCAAAGGTCACGTAAAAACTAGAGGACTCTCAAAAATGTTTGGAAGTATTCTTTGCTGGAGAGAGTTGATTTAATTACCTATAACCTATCCTCTGGGGACAATTAAAATTTGACAGCACTCTGCAAAGACACATTTGCAGGAAAGGAAATGCTAAAGATATTTTCTGTAAAAATCCTAACACAACGCAAACTTTTATAGTTCCTGGATTTATTTTCGCTTAGTATGAGCAGAGGTAGATTTATGACTTTGTTCTCGTTTGTTTGTTTAATAAATATCTCTTTTTTTCCCCCAGCAACATTACCAGGAATCCAAATGATTCAACAGCAAGAAATATTTCAAAGCTAAGAATGAGAAGCAGCCATAAAGAATTGTGCTTAATTGTCTTCACAAATCTAAGCTGACTGTTCTCATAATGCCTTCTTCCCTGGGTGCCTGTGCTTCAGACCTTTTGTGTCAAGCAAGGAACAATTAACACAGACTTAAGAGTGCAGGTTATATTTTAGAAATGATACTTTCACATTCTTGCAGGAGTTCCAAAAAAAAAAAAAAAAAACTATATATCTGTAGTGATTTCAACAATAACCAGGTATCATCATATATGATGAGCTCATTTTAAAGCTGAGGTTTTTCTCTTGGGGTTTTATCACCAGAAATTGGCACCAAGATCACAACACTGGAGAGGGAAAAAAAGGAAGGGATATCTTTACTGTTTGACTTTCAGAAATGGCTCAAATGACTGTTTTAATTTTGTTTTTAAGGAAAGGCCTGAGCATAGCTGGAAGAAACTGAAGTAGGCAGATTTTATCCATGGACTTAGAAAATACCATTTGCAAAAGTGTATTCTTCAGAAAACTAAGTCTCTGAAGTACTGTTAATTTGAAAAAAAATTCTATAATCAACTATATTTGGGAAAATGTACACTTAAATAAAATTAAAGTCCTATCTTGCTTTTTATTTCTCAAAACTTTTCTTCAAGCTAAGTAGGCATTATCAATTTACAAAAAAGGGATACAATGGGCAATTCTCCAAAATTTAGTTGTTCCCATAACCCTGATATAACTACATATTTTGTGGAGAAGGGCTCTTCAATCTCAACATTGGGTAAGGAAATCTTGTAGTCCCAAGATCTCCTACACTTTGTGATGGACTCCTGACTGACACACAATATGTTCTTTCAGGGATAGGAGGTGTGAGCTAAGTTTTTTAGTATGCAGGGTTTTTTCAGAATTTTGGCAGCCTAATATTAAAGCATCCATGTTATAGAATAAACTACTCTTTGTACATCTCCATAGCATCAGACATCGTGGTAAGTACTCTTCAAAATGTAAGACTTCAATAGATCTACATGGTTAAAGAAAATGAGACTCAAAGTAATCTGGGTAGCTACTTGTGACAAACATGGACATTAGAATTAATTCTGATGTGCCCACCCTTTCCAAAACCATCCTTGAAGATGAATCTTGTTGATGCATGTTTGCATGGTACTTGGACCTTGTCTCAGACCAGAAGCTGACACGGATTCCAACAGAGCAAAACAAGTTACCCAGGCCACCATCACTTTACTATCAATAGTGAAGACTCATCAGTGAACTTTAGGACCGTTAAAAACCCAATTTCCAATCCATTACTTACTTCACATTACTTCAGATTTTACAGAATAGACCTAGACGTTAAGACAGGCTTCTCATGCTTGTATTTAAGAATCAGACACTGCCTCCCCAAGGTTACTCTTTAGAATACAGTAATCTGTATGTTTAATTAACTACTAAGGTAACACTCTTTCAAGTGATCTTTGGACCAAGTTTTAAGAAGCTCTGATATGGAAAATATCAATACTACCAGTTATTGCATGTTGTGTTTCTAAGTCATTCATTGAGGAGCACAAAGTCTTTGTTGGACACTCAAAAAAGGAGACAAAGTCAGAATTTACTAGATTTTTTCACTGTTTTCAAAAGGCTCTATGTAAGACTCCTTTGTTTCTAAAGCTAGCTCAGATTAAAGGACAAATATCTGCTGTCTACTGTTTCAAATTTAATAATTCATTCTTCAAAGACTTTGCCTTTTGCTTATTTTTAAATTCATGTTCAATTCAGATTTACAAATATTTAGGGTATAGTAAGACATGGATTCAATGTAGAATACAAAAGGAAATCAGACACTGGTCCCGCATTCCCACATCACAGGTTGTTACTGGATGCAGGAGAGCAAATCACCTAAGAAAATAAAGTACGGCTATCTTACTCTCTAGAACAACAGTTGCATTTGTCTGATTAAGGGCTGTATTACATCAAGCAGAACTTAAACAGACAAGATTAAAAAATAAATAAATAAAACTAGTTTCTGAATCCCAAAGGCCGAGGTTCAAGTACAAGTACTGAGACTTGACAAATATAGGCTTTCCAGTTGTAAGAATATCAGCCTCCTATTTATCCAGTGAACTTACATCTGTGTTTTAACTGTCATTTTATTCTACTGCTCCTTTTTTCCCCCAGCCCTTTCCTACTTATCTGAACAAAGGAAATAGTAACAGAAAGTCACTGGGGGCAAGTAAAATATTTTTGAATAGACCAAGGAGGAGCCCTGGTTTAGGGACAAACTAGTCCTTTTCAGCACATGTCATACTGACAGCTCTCTTACCCGGTATCTTGCAGTGAGACAGATAATATCACAGCATGCCACGGAGACAAAGAACTGAAGGGCCAAAACAGAGCTCTCAGAAAGGAGTTGAGTTATTGATTTTTTCTTCGTAAATCACATTTCTCTGAAAATGGAGAAGCTGAGCATCTAAGAGGAATGATGGTTTCAACTTAATACCTCCTTGATTCCTAAATACTAGTAAAGAACTAGGGAATGGGGTAAGTGTTTTAAAGAAAATCTATGCAGATATGCAACCCAATGCTAGCAATGGGACTAGAGCCCACTCGTTCTGTCTTTACAGTTACTTTATTTGTTTCTGTCATTCTGTTTTTATATGTTTTTGTTTGAGATTCCAGGAAGTTGTGGATAAAATCATTTTAATGGGTAGAATAATGATTTTTATCTTGTCCTATCTTCCTTTGTGATAATGTCTAAGAAATGCTAGGGATCACAGCAGTACTTAACAAGACATTAGAAGAGGAAGTAAGAAGCAGAAGCAGAGGATTGCCAAACTAGGGTATCTTCCTTTCCTGCCCTGGAAGCAACTACTTCTGCTTCAACAGAAAGTGCCCCAGGTAATTAGAGTAGATTGGGCTGGGATCCCTGCTTATGTTGAGATGTTCTTCTGGTCTCCACAATGATCTCAGAAGGAACCACCTTTACAAAAACAGAATAATCCCATTATCCAATCAATGCCTGAAGACAAGCTAATGAAACACTACATATTTATTGTGCCTATTGATTTATGATGAACAGCTTCCATCAGTATGGAATGGATGGCAGGAAAACAATTAAAATACCATTTTTAAAGTTTTTTATCTGCACATAATTATGACTATGGCAATTCCCCCTCCATTTCCTCCAGGATTTATGATTAATTAATGAAATAGGTATTATTATCTGTCAGATATATATGTATCTGCATACATACAGAGAGAGCCAAAATTCCAACTCTGGTTTCTCCATCTTCAAACCTCTTTTCTCTTCCCTGTGCCAGGATATTTTCTCTCAGAAATAGAAAGTATTTTGCCATTTTGAAATGGTGATGCTCCTATGTGTTATGTGTGTGATATTCTAACATTCTGTAATAATTACCCACATGTTTTTTTTCATCGTTTAGTGTCTGACTCATGTCTGAAAATTTGGTTTTCACCTGTGTGTTTTGAATGTGAAAACTATGATGGCATGGAACAAAAAAAAATGATGCTGATTTAAACACAGACTTGAACCCTGACTATGCCAGCAAGTAATGATATAAACATGGATTAATTAACCAGTCTCCTGGGGTCTCAGTTCTCTTGTCTTGAAAATGAGAACACAATTGCCCTCTTACACAGTTGTGATGATTAATATTAATGAGAACTAAAAAAAAAAAACAAAAACAAACCCTATGTGTATCAGGAATTGGAATTCATGCTACTACTTTGTTTTACTTTCAATCTGTTTTTTTCATCTTCTGTACTTTCTACTTCCATCTCCAGACTCACTACATCCTGGTAGTTTTGTATTGGTCTGGAGTGTGTCCAACTTCTCATATGCAGAAATGAAAATAAACAGATTCCATCCTGGTTTTACCACACAAGCCCTCCCCTGAGACCTCCTCTGTCATGTTTGATTGGATGGAGTTGATTATGTTTTATTTGTAGTTCTGCTGCAATTTGTGTCTTCTTTTTGGGGCGAACATGTTTACTTTAATTTGTTAAACTAAATGTACAAAGTTCTGGCTCTGGTTTACTAATCATCATCACCATCATCACAAACATATGAATGACAGACTTTAGACACCAGAATCAATAATCCCCTGCTCTATGTCTTTTTCCCTATCATCTGTCCCTCAGTGGAGAACAGAGGCCTGACAATATTGTTAAAGTAAATCCTTTCACAAAGGGCAGATCAGGAGAACGAACTCTGAAACCAGATATGTAGAAAAAGAAAAATCTTCTCATAGGAGTGTAAATATATGTGGAATGAAAATTAGGGAAGGAACCTGACAACTGAATGAAAAGATGGGCGTTTTTCCAAAAACTGTGATTTTTTAAGTACTGTGGATTCATAGGAGAAGATGGTGTGTTCAAGGAATATTTTCCAATGACATTGGAACACATATTGTAAGGTAAAGGGTGGAGTTTATGGCAGCACCTTGGGTAGGTATGACACACTAAGAAGCTCAGAGAATCTGGAAACCACAGCTTGCCAATTTTGGCTACTCTTCAGAATTGCCTGCAACATTTTGAAAAACGCAGATTTCTAATTTTTACTCTGAATTAATGATTCTACAGATTCAGGGTGAGATTAACCTCTCTCTCTCTCTCTCTCTCTCTCTCTCTC
>NW_024412421.1:15529012-15566560 GCF_014898765.1 Herpailurus yagouaroundi
TATATATATATATGGAATATATATATGTTATATATATATATGGAATATATATATGTTATATATATATGGAATATATATGAAATAGATATATATGGGAGAGAAAATGTGTGTGTATATATATATGGAATATGCATATATGTGTATGTATATTACATTTAAAATATATTCATATTTTATATGTACATAATATACATATCTACATACAAATATACATACACAAATAGTATATTATACTATACTATATCTGTGTCTCATATATACACACATATCTTTTTCAAATACCCAGATGATTACTATTATCAGCCAGGTTTCTGCACTGCTAATGTACATGCTAGAGAATCTCAAAGAATACTGTGTTAGAAGGAGAATTGGTGATCTAGCAGTGCTGTGCATGACAGAAGCATATTTCAGGGATGTCAATCAGTTTAAAATAGAGAATGTAAGGGAACAGTGATTTAAAGAGCTTGCTCTAGAGTCCAAAGGCCAATGATTTAACAGTAACTATCTCGGGGTAAAGATGATTATTTATGTATAACTTATAAAACATATGGTAAAAATACTGATATTCACCAAACATCCCAAAGTAAATGCATCACTGGGGTATCCAAAGAGGAACTGGAGAAAGGGAAAATTCTTAAGAGATATTTTGGTGGTAAATCAGTAGGAGTAAGTCATGAAAATTGGAAAATGGTTAAACTTAGAAAAATGCAAGCATTAAACACTGGATTTTATTGTGAACGTGATGCATTGTAAGTTTCTGTAGTATATCCAGATGGTGATGAGAGTAGTCAGAAGTGTATACTGGAAAAGTGTGAAGAGACTATGGCTGGGAAACATGTAGCATTTAGAGAGTTGTGCATAATCTGTAGAAGACAGTTTCCTTAGACCACTAGCTCTGTCCTTTAGCCCACACATACCCCTTTGTATTAATTACCTTGATAATTCTTGAAGTATACACGGCTGTCAATTTTGTATTTTTATTTATGTGGTATTTGTCTACTGACTATCTTCCCAAAGAGAGGACAAGACCTGCAGGGGAAGATGCCGTGTCTAGTTCGTTTGCTCTTTCATGTCCAGAACCTAGACACTGCTTAATGCATATTGTTTTTGGATGAATAAATTAATGGTTAGGTTGAATAACTTTTATTTTTTTAAGAATTTTATTTTTAACTAATCTCTACACCCAACATGGTACTCAAACCCACAACGCAAAGATCAAGAGTCTTTTGCTCCACTGACTAGGTTAGCCAGGCACCATTTGAATAACTTTTAAACAAACCACAAAGCTTAACGAAATGTCCTTTTTTGCAAACATAATGTTAAGAAAAAAAGATACCTCAGCAGATTCTTTCACTGCCATAAACCCAATAGTATTAGAAATGATAATACTTTTGGGGCATGTGGGTGGCACAGTCAGTTGAGTGTCTGATTTCAGCCTAGGTCATGGTCTTGGGTCCATGAGTTCAAGCCCCGTGACAGGCTCTGTGCTGACAGCTCAGAGCCTGGAGCCTGCTTTGGATTCTGTGTCTCCTTGTCTGTCTGCCTCTAGCCCACTCTCACACACACACACACTCTCTCTCAAAAGTATTTTTAGTGTTCAGTTGTGAAACCCAAATATCTAGAGTTAGAGTTCCAACATGATTTTGTCTTTTCCTATAGTAAAATGTAATATATAAATGACCAGAGTGCTATTTATATAACAAATAGATTATGAATATGGCTTATCTCATTGCTATTACATACTACAAAGTTACTTATGGAGCTACTACTCTTCTCAAAATACAAAGACAAACCTGGGAACAATTCAAGGGATAAACTTTAAAAGTTACATATTAAATGAGACAAATAGAATGTTAAATGTAATTTTCATAGCCTTAATTATACAAGTTATAGAAGCAAAAGTAAAATTTGTATTGAGTAACATATGTTAGTAAATTTATATTCAGCTCTCTCAAATTAAATGATACAGCCCACTTTTATAGCTCTACAAGTACTTTATTCTATGGAACACTGAACTAATGACCAGATATAAAGAATTTTCTGCTAGCTTTAACTTAGCTCTGAAAAGTCATAGCAAATGCAATAAAATTATATTGCATCTTGTATTATTGATATTTGTGTTACTTTCTCTCTTTGAATAGTCTCTTTTTTTTATATTCTCACTAAGATGGGATATGAAAAATAATATCAGGCAACCCTCACTGGCAAATATATCTAATGACAATAAGTGAATGGATGAATGAGAAAGGAAACACTGTCTTAAATTCTTTTGACAAAGTTTCCAAGAGTGACAGGTACTTAGGTTAGTCCAACTACATCATTTCACATGAATGCAAACTTAAACCCAAGGAGTTGGAGTGTCTTTTCCAAAATCATGTGTTTAGTTCATGAAAATACTAAGATTATAATTCAAGTCATCCAATGAACTTCTTTACTAAACTGTGACAGTGTGTCCCAGTGCCTGGAAAATGGTCAATCTATGAGAGATTGTTTTAATACTTTTCCTGTGTTTAATGGGCATCTCTTACTTTTTTTTTTTTTTAAGATTATTTATTTAAGTAATCTCTACACCCAATGTGGGGCTTGAACTCGTGCCCTCAAGGTCAAGAGTCGTGTGCTTTTCTGACTGAGCCATAAAGGCACTCCTTACTGGGCATTTATTTAAGGAAAGGAAAAAACTAAGCAGAATTCTCACTTGTTCACAATTCAGCATTCACTTCTAACCCAAGAGACTAGTAAATTCCAGATTTCAGGGGAATTTAAAAAAATCTCTCCATCAGGAGAGTGTTTTGATGCTTTCATTATTGCAAACAATATATACAAATGATTGTTCCATCCTCTGTGGAAGATGGTATAATCAATCATTCATCATTTAGTTGTCATTCACTCAATATTTATTGAGAATATACTGCCAGGCATTTTGTTAAGTCATTCACACATGAAAATTTAAAAAAGGACAAATAGTTTTTGGCAAAGCAGAGTGCAAATTGAACTCAAAGAAATTAAGTAAATGGTAATATTGTTTAATTTTTACTTATCAATATGTAATTTTCAACTATGATTTTTTTTTTACTAATGTAGATTTAGATGGGAAGACACATCTACTAACATCCAAGAAAATTTTTATTTAGGTTTGCCTTCTTGCTATGAGCAACTAGATAACTCAACAAAATATACTGAATGCAAATAGTTGGACACTAAACAAAGGTCATAAAAATACTGCAAGGCTAAACAAAGAATACAATTTAGGTAAGCCTATGTTTGCCTCAGTTTATGGCCTGGAAGTAATTTTCAGGCCACAGAGAAAGGGAGGGTGCAAACAGAGTCTGATGTGTTTACTGACCGGAGGATGCAGAGACTAGACTCTAGGGAAACTGAAGTAACTAGAATGTTCCAGTGGTCCTGACAAAAATGAAATGCATAGGTAGAGCACTCTTAAAATCTGAAACTCTGGCTTGATACTGGTCTCTACAGTTACATGAAAAGAAATTACCCAAGGCCAGAGAAAAAACCACTTGGAGGCAATAGACCATGCTTCATCCAAACTCACATGAGTTTGGCAATGTTTGTGATCCGAGAAGCCAAAGTAAAAAGGCCTCTTAGAAAATGAGGCATCTGTTAGATTGTACAGAATGGTACTACCTTAGTAGAGGGGCTAAAGAAATCCCAAAATGAAGACTCTCTGGAACACTCATAAAAGAGCCTAAAGCAAAACATTAAATCCACAAATTGGTATAAAGTTGATTTTATCCAAGAAATAAAAGCCAATAATCATTAAAAGAATGTAAAAAAATTCTATAACCAGTAACATAAAATTTTAAACTTCAGGTATCTAAAAAAATTACCAGGCATAGAAGTTAGGAGGAAAATATGGCTATACTAGGTGTATTGATCAATAAAAACAACCATTCATAATTAAACATCTCCACAAAATGGAAACTACAATACTACTTCTTCATCCTACTAAAATACATCAATGGGAAATCAACATCATTGGTTAATATTGAATGAAATTCCAGTCAAAATCCCACCTATTTATTTTATGGATATTGACAGAATAATTCTAAAGCTTATATGTAGAGACACAAGATCCATAAGAGTCAACACAATATTGAAGGAGAATAAACTTGGAGGTCTGATATTATCTGACTTCAAAATTCACTATAAAGTTACAGTAACCAAGGCAGTGTGGTATTGACCCAAGCCTAGACAGACAGATCAACAGAATGTAACACAGAGCAGAGAAAATGACCCTCATAAATACAGTCAATTGATCTTTGATAAAGGAGCAAAGGCAGTACAATGGAACAAAGGTCATCTCTTCGACAGATGGTGCTGGAACAAATGATATCCAGAGGCCAAATAAATATATAAATAAACAATGATTTGAGACAAAGACCTTACTCCCTTAACAAACTATAGTTCAAAATGGATAAGAGACTTAACAAAATGCAAAGCTATAAAACTCCTAGAAGATAGAAGGGGAAAACCTAGATGACCCTGCATATGGTACTTACATTTTAGATAAGACATGAAAGACATGATATATAAAATAATGGATAAAGTTGCCTTCATTAAAATTAAAAACATGTTCTGCCAAAAACAATGTTAAGAGAATTAGAAGACATGCTATCAACTGGGAGAAAATATATGCAAACACACAGGTCATAAAGAACTGTTATGTAAAATATTCATATAACTCTGAACACTCAACAATGAGAAAACAAAAACCCAATTAATAAATGGTACAAAGACTTTAACAGACACCTCACCAAAGAAGATACACAGATGACAAATAAACTTATGAGAAGAACTTCACATCATATGGCAGTAGGGAAATACATACAAGTCAAAAACAAGGAGATACCACTACATATTTATTAAATGGCCTAAATACAGAACTGACAATGCTAAGTGCTAGACAAAATATGGAACAAGAGGCATTCTCATACATTACTGGTGGGAATATAAAATGGCACAGCCACTTTGAAAGACAGTTTGGTGGTCTCTTACAAAAGAAAATATATTCATACCATATTATCCAGCAATCATGTCCCTTAGTATTTATCCAAAGGTGTTAATAAACAGTCTCTTCCCCAACCCCCTCCACTCCAAAACCAAAACCCTGGTAATTGATGTTTATAGTAGCTTTATTCATAACTGCAAAACCTTGGAGGCAATCAAGTTGTCCTTCAGTAGGTGAATGAATAAATAAAAGGTGGTACATCCAGACAATGAAGTATCATTCAGTGCTAAAAAGAAATGAGCAAGAGAGTAATTAGTGGGGCCTGCCAGCAAGTCTGATGAGGAAAAGAGAGTGAAAGAGAGGTCTGCTGAAACCACTGTCATCCCAAAGTGATCGTGCGCATGCCCAAAGAAGTACCTTCTGCGCAGCAACATCAGAAGTTTCTCACTATAAGGGAGATATAAAATTGTCCAGCTACTAAACTAAAAGAAAAAGCAACAACATGTTTTAGAGGATGAGGGATTCATATCATATCCAGATTTGCTAGATAAATTATCTAAAATGTCTAGTTTTCAATACTAAGTTTTAAGACACATAGGACAACAGGAAAATGTGACTTATACATAGGAAAAATAAAGCTGTAGGAAAAACCAGTTGTTGGATTTAACAAAAACATCAAAGCAGTCCTTATAAGCAACTTCAAATTACTAAAGGAAACCATTACTTAAGGTTAAAGGAAGAAAGAAAGCCAAAATGACAATGTTTCTTAAGAGAGACTAACAAACAAGTTTTTTTCATAAGCTAAATGTAAATTATGGAGTTGAAAAGTAGAATAACTAAAATGAAAAATCCACTAGAGAGGCTCAAGAATAGATTTCAACTGGCATAAAAAAGGAAAACTTAAAGAAAGATTGATTTACTTCATGGAATCTGAAAAATAGAGGGAAATGAATGAAAAGAAAATAAAGAGCTTAAGAGAAATGTGAGATCCAATTAGGAATGCCAGCATACACATAATGGGAGTACATGAAAAAGAGAAAAGAAGCAGGGGAATATTTGAAGCAATAGCTAAAAGTTGTTAAATTAATCTACACACCTTGGAAGTCAAAACCTTCAAGGCAGGTAAATGCAAAGAGATTCACACACATAAGATAAAAGTAAGAAGGTTGAAAGAGAAAACTTTGAAAGGAGAAAGAGAAAAGTGATCCACCAATAAAAATGCACCCCAATAAAATTAACAGCTGACATCTCAATAAAAACAAAAGAGACAAGAACACAGTGAGTTGATATATTCAAAATGTTGAAAGATTAAAAATTGTCAAGCAAGAATCTTATATCCAGCAAAACTATTTTTCAAAGCTGAAGGCAAAACAAAAATTTCCCAAATAAACATGAACAAAGATTTTTTTTGCTAATAAATATGCCTTAAAAAATTATTTCTCAAGTTGGAAAGCAAGTATTCCCAAACTATAATGCAAATACACACATACACACACACACATACACACAGACACGCATGTGCACACACACACAAAATGATGATCACCATTAAAGGTAATTCTGTTACTACCAAACAATATAAAAGTGTATGTCACCTTTTGTTCTTCACTGCTTAGGAAGCAATTACAAATTAATATGCATATAATTATATTAAACTACACCATTAAGAAATGTAATATGTTTGAAAATAACACCATCAAAGTAGTAGAAAAGGCAAACATGTATGAGAGTAAGAAAAAATACATCAGATGTAAATCAATAGCACAAGAATAAAGGAAGAGAATGCTAAATGGTAAACAACAAAGTTAATATTAAAAAACACTGTAAATATGTATTTTCTCTACTTCTTTTACCTTCTTTTAAAGCCATAAGATTATAGGAGTTAATAATTATAACAGCTTATTATTTTGTTGGGACATACATAGGTGTACTTTGCATAAAAATAATAGAAACAAAAGGAGAAATAAGGGATAGAGCTCTAGAGGAATAATGTTTCATAGCTCACTGGGGGTCAGGATGTAGGTTCTCATATATCAGCATGTATATGATCAAGATTAAACCCTAAAGCAGCTATAAAAAATAAGATAGTGAAAATATCACTGAAGAATTAATACCAAAAATGCAGTAAAAGAAAAAAGGTTGATTAACGAATGTATGAAATATGTAGAAAATTAAAGTAAAAGGGCAGGCATAAACTAACTATACCAATATTAGCGTTAAATGAAACAGATAAAGCAATCCAAAGCCAAGATTGTCAGTCTGGATAAAAAACATAATCCAACTGTATGATGCTACAGAAGATCAACTTCTGTAGATTCAAAGATATAAATACTGAAATAAAAGAATGAGAAAAGATACATCATGCCAGTAACAGCCACAAGAAAGCTGGCATGGCTGAACTAATTTTTCTACAGTGGGGATTTGAAAGAGGACTTCACTCATCTCCATTTTGACTTCCAACTTTCTAACTGATTAAGTTCTTTCCAGCTAATTGCTTAAATCAAGCAGAAGAGTTAAGTAGCCCCTAATATCAACTGAAACTACCCTCTCAAGCAATAAGGACTGTCCAGAACCAGCAAGACCACACAAGACTGACCCCAAGACAATACTCAAACTGACCTTCACTGGCTACCTGCACATACCCATTGACCTTTGTCCTACATATTCCTTAAATGAGCATGGAAGTATTTTCAGCACTTTGGAGATGGTCTTTGAGATGTTAGTCACTGGCTTCCCCATGCTGGCCTTACTGAAATAAATCTCTTTCTGGTTTCAACACCAAAACAACAATAACAACAACAACAGCAAACAAAACAGACATTAACTTTTTTTTTTTACAGTTAATAAAGGACTCATTTTTAAAGGACACATTTTATAAAGATGAGAGAATCAATCCAATAACAATATTAAGAATTATAAATAAATATGCATCTAACAAAAGTGCACCACAATTCGGGACACAAAACTGACAGAAATAAAAGATTAAATAGACAATTCATCAAAATAGTTGAAGACTCAAGACCACACTTTGAATAATGGATATAACAACTAGACACAAGATCAACAAGTTATCAAAGGACTTGAATATGATATAAACCTATATATAAGTTTGAGTATAATAGACTTAACATCTGTGCAATATTCCACACAACAATAAATTATACCTTTCCTCAAGGATAGACCACATGCAAAGCCATAAAAACAACCTCAATACATTTAAAGATTACAAAGTATGTTCTTGGGCCATAATGGCATGAAATTAGAAGTATCACAAAACATTTGGAGAAACGTACAAATATGTGGTAATTAAAGAAATTCTCCAAGATGAGTGAAACAAAGAATTTAAAAATGAAATTAAAAAAAAAAACACTTTGAAATGAGTGCAAATAAACAACATGGGATGTAACCAAAGCAGTGTTTACAGTAAAATTTACAGGCGAAGTGTCTATACTAAGAAAGAAGAAAGATCTCAAATCAATTATCTCAAGTTCCAACTTAAGGCATCAATAAAAAGTGAAAACTAAACCTAAGTGAGAAGAAAGGAATAAAGGTGAGAGAACAGAAAACTAATAAAGAAAATCAAGGAAACCAGAAAATCTATTAGGAATCGTTGAATGACAAATGAGCACATGAGATGTTGAACATCACTGTCATCTGGCAAATGTACTTTGGAACCACAATGAGATGTACAAAAGGTAAAATTAAAATGGTTGTATATTTGCTCAAAAAAATCTGACAATATCAAATCTTACCAAGGATGGAGAACGACTAAAACACTCACACTTTCCCAGTACAAAGTCAAAATAATGCAGCCACTTTGTGGGGGAATTTTTTTTGGCAGTTCCATATGACTCATCAATCCCACATCCTACATCTTTCTCCAAGAAGTGTGAATATATGTCACACAAAGAAACATGGCTTTGTGTGATGTATGTAAGTAACTACTCAAAGAAGCTTTATTCATAATAGCCTAAATCACGTAAAACTCACATGCCCATCAATTGGTGAATGCACAAAAGATTTACAGTTTATATTCATTTAGTAGAATATCACTCAGTAATGAAATAAAGAATGAACTACTAATGCATGCAAAAACTTGAATGGATTTCAAATGTGTTATGCTAAATGAAATTAGACAGACACAAAAGACTGCATACTACATGGTTCCATTTATATGAAATTCTAGAAATGGCAGAGAGCAGTTGTGTTGGCCAAGGTCAGACTGCTGAGGTATGAGAATGGCTGCAAATTGGTTAAGAAGAATTTTGGGGGTGCTGGAAATGTTTAATATGATGACTATGGCTACATGGGTTAATTTGTTAAAATTCATTCAAACCTACATACATATTTGGTGAATTTTACTTTATGTGAATTATATCTCAATGAAGCTAATTAGAATAGACAAGGTATAACATATGTATATCTTAATGCAGCTATATAATCTGAGTCTGTTTGCTTTGCTTTATCCTTTCTTTTCTGAGCATGCAGAAGAGAAACTCTTCCTCTTTCCTAATTAATGCCTATTATCTATGGAATAGAATATTTGCTAAATTTCAGATCAAGATTTTATATTTCATATTCTAAAACAGTCTACTGGCTGTGATATTTCCTACAACTGCTTTCTAAAACAGCTAAACTTTATTTTTCAGAACATGTAAAGGATCACGTCATTTTAAAACATGACTATACAATGGTTTGTGCACAAGTAGAAATATAACACCACGGTATACTACCATATTTTGACTGTTCAATTACCCATCATTTGGGTAAGAAAGCAGTGTGAAGAGTTTTTGCCAATATACTCCCGCCAACCAGATATTAAGCTTTTATTAAGAGCAAGTCATTAATTTATTGATATATTTATTAAAAACCATACCATTTCAAATGAGTAGAACACATCCCTACTGATTTTTTTTCACAAGACTATAATATTGAACATCCCAAAGGAGATCATATTTGAAATGATAACCAAAAAAGAGTTGGAGTTATTATATGCACCAATTTGAGGTCACTCAAGTAAAATTTAGTAGAGTGTATTAATTATTTTTTAAAGAAAACACCAAAATCCAAATATGAATTCTAACTTATATCCTATTTTTCTGGCCAGAAATATCCATTACTGAAAAGCAAATACACTCTGTTGCTAATAAACAAATTAAAAAGATTTCTTCTTATTCTCAAATAAGAAAGTTTATAAAACATTTGACAATACTGAAGATACCCAAACAAATCTTATTACCCTTTAAAAAAATGTTTTAATGTTTATTTACTTTTGAGGGAGAGAGTGACAGAGTATGAGTGGGGGAAGGGCAGAGAGAGAGAGGGAGACACAGAATTGGAAGCAGGCTCCAGGTTCTGAGCTGTCAGCGCAGAGCCTGATGTGGGTCTCAAACTCACATACTGTGAGATCATGAACTGAGCTGAAGTTAGACTCTTAACCAACTGAGCCAATCATGCACCACACTATTACCCTTTTATAAACACAGTATTAAAAATTGTGGTGAGAAACCTTGGATACAAGCTGCAATTGATGCCAAAATCTACTTACAGGGTCTACTTGTATTTACTGTAAGGAGCTGATAATCTGACACTGTTCATGTGTTCTTTTACCTTATAACGATGGCATGTCTGAACTGGCCTTAGGATATCTCTTAACAGGATCAACTTAGCCATGAAGGAATGACACTGTGCCAAGGGACCAAGTAACTTTTAGAAACAGATGGGTATATTTTAACTTATTTTAAAATCATTTAAAAATAATGAGTAAATCTAGCTGGAATATAGTTGTCTTTATACAATACACTCATATAATTTTATCATTTGATTCCATCCCAATGGTCAACATTTGAGCAAAGTGTATGAATCAGTGAATATGAAAGCAATGATTGAGTACTGTGTGACAATACTATCTTAAAGGAGAAGCTGAGAGGATGCCAATATCCCCATATAAAGCAGCCACTGGAAGGCAAGTAGACATAGGAGGGAAAAAGAGGCAGGAACCAGATCTGCAATACCTAAAAGGGAGCTCCAGGCTTTATATGCCAAAGGTTGACATTTTCTGCCTTTGTCCTTGAATTAGACTATTTTTTAAAAAAACATAAAGTGAACATAGCCATTATTGGACCAGTCTTCTTGGTAGTGGGGAAAAAAATTCTTACTCAGGTTGTTAATTATGGTTATTTATCCCACCATGGTTTATTTTATAGCTGTTCTCTCCCTCTGAGAAATGTATCATACGGTGAGTGATCTTTATGTTCAGATACTCTTCCAGGTTTTCCCACTGCACAATTCTTAGTTCCTCAGTCCACATTGAAATCCAGTCTGTGTGAAGCTGAGATATTATTTCTTCTTCACTATTATGCATAATAAGAATTACAATTTGTTTGTCAATGATTAATTACCACTCTTCCCAAGAGACAAAATGCTGAGAGTTTTCATATGCTAATATATGCCAAGCTGCCAGTACTAACTCAGCTCTCTAATCCTAAAACTCACCTTAAGTGAAAGAATATCACTGTTTATTGCCAAAGTTGTCATTCGTCTGGAAATGAAATAAATATCTAAGAAGCATTTCAATGATAGACCTGCTTTTCAGCTGACAGATCACTCCTTGTTATCAAAAGGCAAATATATGTCAATGTGTGCATTGCTTAAGACTCATGAGATAATTGCTTCAATTTGCCTGACAATCTAATAATGTCATTTGCACAATTCTGAATGGTGCCAACACTGAATGAATGTTCTTGAACGATATTAAAGGTGTAAAGCAGAGTTGGGGGAAAAAAGAAGAAAAAGATACCTATTGAAGTCTCTTCTGCCAGATGAAATCCTAGATACTAACTTGCCTTTTCAAAAGTCTGTGTCCTTGACTTAAATTTGATACTGGATTTATCACCAAGTAAGACAACAGATCCAAGACACTAGGTCTAAGACAATGTACAGGATTTTAATCACTGCTTTAAATTCAAAATTATATTAATTGATATTTCCAAAAATGTCCATATAGTGAATGGGCATATACATGTAACGAGCTATATGATGGGTGGTGGGAGAAGGCTGTGTTCTAGAATCAGACTCTTCTCATCTGGAAGTCCACTTCTACCACTAAGTTTCATGATGTTGACTATGTTTTGTTTTGCATTTTAAAAGTTTTCCATATTTAGTTTTCTCATTTGCTTACATGGGTATAGTTCCTATTACTATGGATTTTTATGGAGATTAAATGTGCTAATAAATAAAAAGCATTTACTATTACTGGCTCAGGTTAAACATTTAGAATATTGTAACTATTATTATTAATGGTACTACATGTATATTCAATCAAGTTATTAACTCTTCCAAGCCTCAAGTACTTCATCTATCGAAAGGCTCCAATAGTAAATTAGATGTGATTCTGATTTCCTTGAAGTGCCGTGATAGTGACATTAGAAACATATAAATATTGGGGCCCCTGGGAGGCTCACTGGGTTAAGCATCCAACTCTCGATTTCGGCTCAGGTCATGATCTCACAGTTCATGAAATTGAGCCCCACTTGGGATTTTCTCTCCCTCTCTACTGCCCCTCCACCATCTGTGTACATTCTCTCTCTCAAAGTAAATAAGTAAACTTAAAAACAAACAAATTTCTTATCATATTGTATGGCACAAAGAAGATTGAGGGAAAATGTTTATTATCTGCAATCAATAATTAAAATACAAAAAAATATTATATATTTTATACATAGAAGGTACTGGCAGGCTTCAAAATTAACTGCAATATATTTTATTTTATTATTCACCTGAGCTAGAGCTAGCAACAGATTCTGCCTGGAGTAATTGTTCAGATCAGTGGTCTATGGCCAAGGACAGAAGAAATGAGACTTTTAATTAATACAGAGTGGAAACCAGAGAGATATAATAGTTGGGGCATCTGCTAAACTATAAATCCCTGAATAGAAATGACCCTTTATTTGACTGCAATTCAATATTTGGAAATTACAGATGCAACATGAAGTTTATCTCAAATAAAACGTTCTTATTTAACTTAGAATGTAAGCCTCCCATGCATTAATGCATGTACAATTGAATTTTATCATCAGAGAATTAAAGAAAAATGAGGCTTAACATATTTCATTCAATTCATGCATTCATCACCCAAACATCTATTAAAATGATAGGAGATAATTCATTTTTTTCTTTTTAATTAAAACACTTGACTACTAAAAGAATGAGAAAGAAGGTATTTGTTCATGAGAATAGTCAACACATATTTGGAAGACTTTAAGCAGCTGTATCAATGTTGATTTTCTTAAGAGACAGTAGAAAATCAGAAATAAAAAATATAGTGTTTTAAGAAAACAAAAAAATGTGGATTAGCCCAGAATTAGCCATGGAGTCTCAGGAATTAAGAGGCAGGAATATGTGATGGTTGAAGGAAAAATGAGCAACCACCTCCTGCCTGCACTCTTCTTCCCACTACTGTTCTTGACACAGAGACACTGGTCACGGAGAAAGACTGGGGGAGGCATAATCATAAACAGAAGGAGTACATAAGTACATTTCTATTATCTGAAATGTGAGATTCATTTTATCCACAATCTTCCTCTGCTACTTAGCTCCCAAGTTTCCCATAGCCAGATTTATTGAGCCCATGTTGGAGATTTGGGGGAATTTTCCTTGTTTGTTTGCTTTTGCAAAATGGAATACTTCCAAAGAAAAAGATTTTAGTTTTCTCCCTTCATCCTCTAATGAGTTGTACCAGTTGACAAATACTAACCCACCACTGAACCACAGCAAACTAGAAAGCACTTACTGATTTTTCAATATGAAAACTAATACCAATATCAGCAGATATTTAGAGGAGGGAATCTCCTATAAAGCTGGAGCTCAAAACAAAAAGACAAAGGAACAAAAGTGAAAGGAAATGAACCTCACATCGAAACCTCACATCAGTAGCAGTACATAAGAAAATCAAAACCTTACATCAGTAGCAGTTTTAAGAAATCAAAACCTCACATCAGTAGCAGTACATAACGTTTTAGCAGAAGTCAAAATACATATTTCAACCAACAAATATGAAGAAGATGCTATATAAATGAAATACAAAGTCAGAAAGAGTTCTGGGATATTAAAAAATAACTACTTGTGTCAAGGAAATCACTCAAAATCTGGAACGAAAATAATCAAGGGAGGACTCCAACAATTATATATGAAGAACTTCGATGCAAGGCATTTTGCAATACAAGATATTAGAAATAATCCAAATGATTAAATATAGTGTAGAATCACACACACACACGACATACACACACACACACACACACACACACACACACACGGATAACAACAAACTTTGTATGGCATGTGACAGCTCTCAGAGAGAACTGAAAAACCTATGAAAGACATGTAACTGTTAACAATAGTGTCCAAAATTTGTTTAGGTTATAAGGTAACAAATGGTTTTATTTTTTAAATTTTCTTCATTTTTTAAATTGTAGATAATATATATTATGTTTATTTTGACAACCTTATATATAAAATAAAATAGTAACAGAAATTATTTTTTTCAGTTCTAGGTCCTAAATGCCCTTTATTGATTCAGTTAAATTAATTTCATCTAAGAAGGCACGGTACATTTGTTGAGCACTTGCTATGTGCAATATGTACTAGTCACCAAGAGTAATCGTGTTCACCAAATATGCCAGTTTTTGCTTGCATTCTAAAAAGGAAGAGAGCCAAGAAACAAAAAGCATAAACATAAATGTACATCATTGCTTATAAAAGATGCTGAGATGGAAAACACAGATCGATTAAATAGGGAGTATCAACTGGATGGTTAGGAGAGTCCTCTCAAGAAAAGTTGACTTTTAACCTGAAAATTAGATTACGGAGCCATATAAAAGAAGTGCTGAAAAAGGATATGGGACTGCAGACATCAACCTCCAAAGTCAAGAAAATCTCATTATAATCCAGAAACAAAATGAAGGAAAAAAAACATAATTAGCAAGAGAAGATAGGTATGTGTTAATTTTGAAAGAAGAGGGAGAAGTTAAAATTTTAATTTTTTTTTGTTTTTAAAGTTTATTTATTTTGAGAGAGAGAAGAGAAGAGAGAAGAGACACAGTATGAGAGGGGGAGGGGGAGGAGGAGGCAGAGGGAGAAAGATTACCAAACAGGCTCCACAATGTCAACATAGAGTCTGATGCGGGGCTCGAACTGACTAACCAGGAGATCAAGGGACCTGAGCTGAAGTCAAGAGTCCAATGCTCAGCCAACTGAGCCACCCTCAGTGCCCCCAGAAAATTTTCATTGCTGGGATCCTTCCAACCTAATGCAAGATTGATGTGAGATGTTTACATATTTTGAAGATCATCCTTGTTGTCTGATGATACAAGAATAAGAAAAGAAAGCAAAAGCAAGAAATGTTGAGAAACCATTGCATTACCCATGTAAATAGGAAGGCACACTAAACTCCAACTATGCCATCACAGGTTAATGGTTTTTATTCCTGGGAGACCTGCTTCGTCATGAAGAATCAGAACGAAATGATGCAACAGAGATCTCTTGATCCAGGTTCTATTTCAGAAGAGCAGAGAACACAGCACACTTTGAAGGATACTGCAAGGGACAAGGCCCACTACCTGAAAACACGTGGTTTCTTGTTCACTAACTATGCACTGATTTGGCAATGATGTTAAGTAGCACAGCTACAGGGGCTGAGAGAAAACACTGTGAACACAGAGGACCTGGTTTTCCCCTCCTAATCTATCTTTTAATAGCATTATTGTTATTATTATCATTATTATTAAATTTTAGAAAAGCAACGTTACTTATGCAACAGAGTAAGTAAGATGCTGTGTTATAATAGAGGTTTGAAGGACCCATGCTCAGACCTACTGAATCTGATTTGCTGGGGCTAAGGCCTTGGTTGCTGGATTCAAACACACTCACCACACATACTTCCCAGGTGGTTTACTAAACTGGCCAATATGGGAACTGTCCTTCCAGGCCACATGGCAGCAGGCTT
Source organism: Herpailurus yagouaroundi (assembly GCF_014898765.1). Taxonomy (NCBI): domain Eukaryota; kingdom Metazoa; phylum Chordata; class Mammalia; order Carnivora; family Felidae; genus Herpailurus; species Herpailurus yagouaroundi. Next base: position 15,544,984 of record NW_024412421.1, read on the forward strand.
CCCTGGCACAAATCATTCGTGCACCTTCAACTTTTTTTTTTCTTTTTTTAAAGTTTCAACAGACAGAGTTAGTGCCAACCAATGCCACATTAAAGAGTAAAATAGAGGGGCGCCTGGGTGGCGCAGTCAGTTAAGCGTCCGACTTCAGCCAGGTCAAGATCTCACGGTCCGTGAGTTCGAGCCCCGCGTCGGGCTCTGGGCTGATGGCTCAGAGCCTGGAGCCTGTTTCCGATTCTGTGTCTCCCTCTCTCTCTGCCTTTCCCCCGTTCATGCTCTGTCTCTCTCTGTCCCAAAAATAAATAAACGTTGAAAAAAAAAATTAAAAAAAAAAGAGTAAAATAGAATTTTAGGGCCCTGAAAGTACTGTTCTATCCTTATGCTTTTGAATTCCATTTTATTCAGAATTAATTTACATAATAATCTACAATATAAAATAGGTATGAGTTTCCTCACCCAAATGGTAATTCAAACTCTTAAGAACAAATGCAGTTTCTTCTGAAATTTGCCTATCTGATCCTGAAGAAAATTCAGTAACTCACTTCAAGTAAATGTTTTATTAAAAGGGACACTGTAAAGAGGAACAAATGCAGCACTCTTGAAGTCAACATAATCTAGGTCATGACACCCTAGAAACCAAATTATTTATTTTGTGTTTGATACACTGTACCTTTTTTCTTTTACTCTAAGTAGTAAGGATTTGAATAGATATTCAGCTGTTCAAGTAGATAAACCATTACTTTAATGCAGGCATTACAGACTACAAAGAGATGGGTAATTCCTGGTCCCAGCCATCAAGGGAAGACAGTATAGCATAATCAAAAGACCGTTTCTACCTTAATGTTCTCTGATTCTCAAATTCTAATACTGTTGCATGTCCTGAGAAAATCATAGGCTTGCTTTCAGTCATTTCAACATATAAAATGAAAGTGGAGAGAACAAATGTCCATTTAGTGCATTCTATACACAAACACTGTGCTTGGAGCTTTATATGTGCTGTATCATTTAACCTCTGCAAAAATGCAATAGGATAGTATTATTCTAACAATCTTTCATATGAGGAAATTGAGTCTTAGTGTGGTTAAATTATTTGGCCAAGGTCATGCAGAACGTATAAAAAAAATCCACTTTGGTTTAATTGCATGGCTTATGCTGTTCTCTGCTATGTCAAATTATCTTCCAGAATGAGTTCTTTTTAATTTTCTTTTTGTAGAATTAACTAAAGGCTTTCATATTAAATTCTAATGCTCCCTAGGGGCACAGAAAGGACAAAGTCTCATGTGTTGTTTATGATTTCTGCTTTAGTACAGACCCACAATAGAGCTACACACCAGCCAGAGGAAAGGGAGACGACTTTGGTAAGGGAAATCTTAATTCACTTTACATAATGAAGAATCATGGAGTGCTGAATATTAGGGTTAATCTATTCATGGGATAATAAAAAAGTTTTATCCCTGTGGCAACTCTAATCCATAAATAGAGATTTCCAGGAATGATGTGTTCAGAAAGCATCTAAAAGTGTTGATGACATTTAGCAGAAAAGGGTACCAGGATCAATTTGCAAATTCTAACATGGATGCAGTAGGTGGGAGGGGTGATATTTACTCTGGCAATTTCCTGCTCTTTACTCTCCTGGTGTTTAAAACAAGACAACATGTCCAAAATGGAGCTGTTTATACTAAGCCCCAGATTGCCAAACCAAGATTTAATTATAGTTTCAGCTCTCCCAGAAATGGAATCTTAAAATAGTCAATCAAGAATCAACTGATCATCACTAGTTAAGTGAGCTGCCGGACAGACCCCTGCCATCCCTGAAGGAAATTAACCTTGCAATAAATAACAGACTTTTTTTTTTAAGCAGTGTGACTTCCTTGTTCCCATTCCCTTCTGCCTATAAAAGTCTTTCATTTTGTACAGCTCCTTGGAGCTCCTTTCTGTCTCCTAGATTAGATGCTGCTTAATTCATGAATCATTGCATAAAGCTAATGAGATCTTTACAACTTGTCAACAGAAGTTTTCTCTTTCCCCTTTTTTTTTCTTTTTTACACCATCAATATAAGTTTATCCAAGTAAATTTCTCCTTTCATTCTTCAATTTAGCATCCTTGAAATGGTAGTGAGATCTACTGCTCAGGGTTTTGAGAGGCATTACTTTAGTTGCATAGCTAAGATAACTTGCCTATCCCAGGGCCCAGTTCCTTTGCTGCCATAATGTCCTGGTGCAGGGTTCAGCACAGCTTGGATGCACTACAGATACTTCACCAGTCACCTGTTCTTCCATCTGCTTTCACTAATGCAGGTACTGTTTTGGATTGCCGTCTCGCCATCTCTTCTGGAAAGCATTGGTTGTAAACATGCCTCGGAATCCACTGGTATTGGGCTGAATTCTGTCTACGCCATGTACTTTGTGTTTGGGCAATTTATTTCATCTCTGTGAGCATTGGTTTCCTCATCTACCAAATGTGGTTTCTACTAAAACAGCACACACTTTTCAGGGTAGTTCTGAAGATCCAATGAGTTGAGAGATTTTCTATCTAGAATGTGCCAAGTGTCTAATAACAAAGTTGTTATCTAATAATTTCCTTGTAATTATAGATTATAATACTGTGTGTGTTTGTAATGATCTCCAAGCACTAATCTTCAAAGCACAGCCTATAAGACCATTTCTCTTCCAGCCCACACACTTTTTTTTCCTCCCAAATAAAGGAAAGCCAGTTTTAGATTACAGAAAGGTGCATCACAGTAATTCTTACCTCACTCATTATGTCCTAAATGTCAGTTTATTCTTTTTTAGTTCCCAGATCTGGTTGACAGAAATATTTAATGATTTTCATATAAAAAACTAACTGGAGACCTCTTTTTCCTTCCACAAATGCAAATATTTTAAGTCTCACATGTTCCTGCTGCAGAGCTGCCTGCCCTAAGCCATTCATTAAACCCTATCTCATCACATAGTTTTTGTTTCACAGAATCGACCATTGTTCAACATCATGTTGCATATTTTTTTTGTTATTCATTGTTCAACTGTGCCAGAATGAAACCTCCTTAAGAACAGGGAATCATTCTAATTTTATTCTACTGCTTAAACCTTTAGCATTTATGATAGTACCTAACCGATATGTTTGTTTTTAAATATTTATTTTGAAATAATTATAGACTCATAAGAAGTTGAGAAGAGTGCTACAAAGCCATTCTGTGTACCTACAACTCGCCTTGCTCTAACACTGGTAACTTACATAACCAGAGTACATTATTGAAACAGAAAACTGACAGTGTAGACACTAAACAAGTCACGAGACTACAGACCTTACTGAGGTTTCATCAGTTAATGAAGGAGCTAATTTTTGCATGCCTTTCTATATCTCTCTAGATTTAATCACATTTACAGATTTTTATAACCACCACCACGATCAAGATGCAGAATTATTCCTTCACCTTGAAGTAACCTCCAGCTACTTTATAATCATTCTCTCCCCTTGCCTTATCCCTAACAACCTATAACCTGTTGTCATTTGTATTAGGGTTCTCCACAGAAACAGAACTAATACACATATGTATATATTATTTAATCATAATTAATAATATATTATACAATTATAATATATATTATATAATTATATATAATCAAATATAAGTATAAATTATAGGAGATATATATATATATATATATATATATATATATATATATATAAAACCAATAGGATACACACACACACACGCACACACAGGTATGGAGTTCTATATATGGGGTGTGTGTGTGTGTGTGTATATACAGAATTGGCTCACTTGATCATAAAAACTAAGTCCTGTGACATGCCATTTGCATGCCAGAGACCCAGAAAAGCTGGTGATGTAATTTCAGGCTGACAAAAACCTGAGAACCAAGAGTAGCTGATGGTGTAAATCCAATTTCAGTCTAAGACCAGAAGATCAATGCCCCAGCTCAAACATATAGGAAGGAAGCAAAGGAGGCAAATGTCTCCTTCCTTCACCTTTTTGTTCAACAGATTGGATGATACCCACCCATACCAGGGCGAGCAATTAACTTTACGGCATCCACTGATTCAAATGCCAATTTCATCCGGAAACACAGTCACAGACACACCCATAAATAATGTTTAATCTGGGGACCCCTTGTCCTTGTCAAGTTGACACACACAACTAATCATCACACCATTTCTATAATGTTTTCATTTGGAGAATGTTATCTAAGTTTAATCATGTTAATTGATTTTGAGGCTGGCTATTTTCACTTAGTAGAATATCCTTGAAATCCATCCAAGTTACATGTACCAATAGTCTATTCCTATTAAATGCTAAATATTTTCCATATTTGCATGAATCATGTCATTAAATAAATCCCACTTTCTATAATCTATATCTTCTAAAAACATGTTAAAATATTTGTAATGCAATCACTTGATATTAACATATTAACCTGAGACTACTTTTATTTTTAAAGTTTATTTATTTTTTGAGAGAGAGAGCTCCACACTGAGAGCAGAGATCCCAATGTGGAGTTCAAACTCACCAACCCCAAGATCATGACATGAGGCAAAATCAGACACTTAACCAACTGAGCTACCACTACTCTTGACAAGAACACTGTATATCCTTTAGCAAGTGGTGGAAATTCCTAAAAGGAAAGTTTGATTAACTTATCAGCTGCCAAACAAAGGAGGATCTCCATCTTTCTGCCTCTCATGCTTCAGTGTATATAGTTTTTCAGTGTTTCCCAGAGTTGACATATTAGTGTCAAACACACTAGAACACATTTTCTATTTATATCCTCCAGATTTCTTTCCCTTTCCTGTTCCCAGAATAGACTACTTTTTAAGTGGATTCAAAAGGTAACAAAATCCTCAATCAACTGGTAATTCACTTTTGCTTTCTCTCTTCAAAACACTTCTCAAAATATTTTCTTGTTAAAAAAAGAATAAAAAGAACAATCTCTAGAAGTTCAGATTCAGCAGATATAAAGAGAGACTCTGGGATATGAATTTTAATGTACCTTTCTAAATCCATACTCAGTGAAATACTGGAATTATTCAAGGAAAGCAAACAAAAACAAAAACAAAAAATAATAACACGACAAAAAAACATCCAGGACTGGATGATATAGACAAAACTATGCAGGTTTAATACTTTTTAAATACTTTTTTAAGTTTATTTCATTTATTTTGAGAGAGAGAGAGAGAGAGAGAGAGAGAGAGAGAGAGAATGGGAGGGGCAGTGTGAGTATGGGGGGCAGAGAGAGGGGAGCAGAGAGAGAACCCCAAGCAGGCCCCGTGTTGTCAGTGCAGAGCCCAATGCAGGTCTTGATCCCACAAACCATGAGATCATGACCTGAGCCAAAAATCAAGAGCCACCTGTTTAACCAACTGAACCTCTCAGGGCGCACTGCAGGCTGAATACTTTCAAGCTAATGATTTTCAAAATCCAGTTAGTGAGTTATTTGGGGGATTTAACGTAATTTTCCAAGTTTCCTATTCCCCCTCCCTTCCTTCCCCTCTAGCACTATGAACATCACTCATGACATATAAGCCTGCTGGTATGTAACTAGGAGGAAAAATTTAAACTATTTACCAAAAAAATATATAAAATAAAAATAGAAGGCATGAAGCCATCCTAAAAAAATGAAGAAAGACATGTGAATTGATAAGTAACTAGTGCCTCCTGTCTTACCATACACCTGCCACCTTATATACCGCTCACAAGAGCTCTTTGAGATTGGAATTATTTTCCCTAAAGTAGTAAAATGAGACTTAGAGATATTATGTAAATTGCCTAATTGCCCCAAGCGAGGTGGAGGCAAAACTGAGATTGCAACAGGAACTACATGGTCACAAGCTTTGTTTCCTTCTTTACCAACTATCACTTATACATAGGCCTGCTCTCTAGAAAAGACTTAGGTTTTTCTTGGTCAAATTATGTAAAATTTCTGTATAAAATTCCAAAATTTAAAAAAAGGAGAAAGAGAAAATGACATCTGATCATAAAATATAGCCAATAAAATAACATAAAATTATTGTCAAAAGGTAGCAAGAATTTTTGTCAAAAGATAGAAAGAATTTTCTAAAAGGCTTAAATGGGACCCAAGAGATTTGATTTCATGCCTTACATTTAAAAGTTATTTATGACATTTGTTAAATACAATAAGGGAGGCTTTTAATGAAGGGGGGTCAGTACAATGGGGTTAGTAGTAGAGAAGAGAAATGAGTTCAATTCTGGACTCTATAAGGAAAAATGGGAATTTATAGCCAAGTCAGGGGAGGGGGAATAGAATATGGACAATTATTAAGAGGTAGGGTAATTCTTGGTGAAACTACTCAACAGGGTTTTTGCGGGGAGGTCAGGGTGACAGGTAGTCAGAGGAAGGGTGGGTATTTATGCAGAACTGGAATAACGGGGCCAAGGACAGGATCCAAGGTTGGGGTCTAGTAACAAAAAGGACTCTGTTTCATCATCTGAATAATAAATCAGCTGGTCTAGCTAATTGCTAAGCTCTCCTAAATGGTGCTCACTTTTTCTGGTTTTGAGAATCCACTCAATCACGATGTACTTGATATTAAATTAATCCCCTTACAGAAGCAGAATGTTAGAGAATTCAGCATGACATTTATTTTTCAGTGGGATATGTAGAGGAGTTGAGGAACCTAGCTAAGAACCAGAATTGGAAAAAGATTCAGTACTGTGGGACCAAAGGGGGAAAATATACGTATATGTGTGTGTATGTATTTATGTATACATTTATATACACACACACACATATAGCCACTTATGTCTACCATCCAAGTTCCTAGAATGCCACATGCCTTGTTTATCATTTCAGAGACCAGTGGTCAACTTTTTAATATCTGCTCCACTTACATATAGTCTGAGTAAACATCTCACAAGATGTTGAGAAGAACTGATAAAGAACTTCTCTTCATAGTTTCACTTTCCCATTTACACACTTACCTTGCTTTCCAAATATGCTTGAGAAGAAAAGGTAAAACTACTGTAAGAAAATGAAAATACACCCACAGGGCAGAAAGAATATATAGTGCATAACCACAGAAAGAGACACTGAAAATATAACGAATTGAAGCACTCTGTATCAACTATATATCGATAGTAAATTTAAAAGTAAATAAAAGAATTGAAAGCAATTGGGATTTGAAAATATATCATTATTGAGTATGAATTTTTCCTCCTCAAAAATATACATGTTATCTTTCTTACAAAAATATTTCTTACTTCCCATTAATTTCAGTACACAAACCTAATTTTTTGGCATTGTAGGTATTTATAATCAGGCCGTGTCTTTTAGGAAAAAAAGTCTCCAAATAAAATACAATGAGAAGAAAAATAGCATAATAACATAGCATAATGTGTATAATCTTGAAATAAATCAGCCAGTATCCAAAAATACCCCCAAAATTGTGAGATCTTGGACACGTTATCTAATTCTCTGTATCCCATCTGCATCAATACACAGATTCTCCATCTGTAAAATGGGAGAATTCAGAGTATTTAAACATTTTTTTTAACGTTTATTTATTTTTGAGACAGAGAGAGACAGAGCATGAATGGGGGAGGGTCAGAGAGAGAGGGAGACACAGAATCCGAAATAGGCTCCAGGCTCTGAGCTGTCAGCACAGAGCCCGACGCAGGGCTCGAACTCATGGACCGTGAGATCGTGACCTGAGCTGAAGCCGGTGCTCAACCGACTGAGCCACCCAGGCACCCCAGAGTATTTAATTGTGTAGATGGGCAGCAGAGAGTCAGACTGAATGATCTCATAGTGGGTGATATGCATCATTTTTGGGTGTGTGTGCTAATCTAAAGACTGCTGGAACACCTTTACCTTTCCTTGCTTTTCTGCAGGGCAAGACAGACCTCAGGACGCTGATTTGCTTGATAAGCAGCAAATTTCTCTTCAGTGGGCTGCCTCAAAGTATAAACTTGAGAGGGTGGTGAGCTTTATAAATAGTTAATAAAAACTTCTGTTCATTCATCAATCAACTTAAGGTTTGCTAAAGTGCTAAGTTTATATCCATCTCCAGGTTTCCTGTGTCTTATTCCAATTCTACTTCTAAGTATACAATACAAAGAGAGGACTTTCATACAACCCATTAGAAGCACTACTATCTTCATCTGAATATCATTGTTAACATTAACTGTATGAGATTATAAAAATGCACTCAGAACAGTGCTAATTCATGCTAGGACTAGAAGGAAGGTTATGGCTTTTTAAAAATTATTTGAGATAGAGACAGACTCTTAAGCAGGCTCCACCCATGGAGGCCAACATGGGGCTTAATTCCACAACTCTGGGATCATGGCATGAGCTGACATTAAGTCTGATGTTCAACCGACTGAGCCACCCAGGTGCCCCAGTTATGGCTTAATGAACATGTAAACCATACCCAAATTATATCCATTTTTCTAAGATATCACACTCTTGATGCACCTACACATATTCATATGTATGATTTTTCTCACTATGTTAAAATTCAGTATTTAAATTCTCCTCCATATTATATTTTAATCAAGTCTATTTATTTGAGGAAAAAAATACATACAAGTTTGTTCAAATAGAGAATGTTTGATTTAAGGGTCCCAAGTACAAAATCATATACTGTGACATCCTTCTCAACCACTCTCTCTGTTTCACACGTAAACACACACACACAGAGTTCTTTTAGTGGTTGGGTACCTGCTCAATTTCCTCCCTATAGGTGACATTTCCTGTTTATTTCAGTTTGTTTACCCCTTTTAACTTACCTCACAGGTGGATTTGGATTCCCCTGGTGTATCCAAGTCCATAATCCACCAGTTGTATCAGCCTAGCTTCTCACAGCTACCTATGACAGTGAACATGTGTGTGCCTGTTTGTATGTGTGTGTGTGTGTGCGCGCGCACGCATACAGTATGTACTTAAAGGATTCTTTGGAAAAAAATAAATTGTTCAAATAAAAATTCTCAGCAAAATAGAGGAGATTATGAGCTATAAAAATTTTTAAACATTTTTCTTTAATTATAAATTCCATTCAACAAAATCCCCCAATTTACAAGTGAAATATACAGTTGGATGGATTTCAACAAACGTAGAACATTTCCATCATTCCTGAAAGTTGCTTGCTGTCTCTTTATATTCAATCCTCACTACTCACTCCTCACTTGAGGCAACCACTGCTCTCTAAATACTAATTCCTGGCGCCCCTGGTCTTTGGCTTTCGCTATAGTAGATAGATAGAGTGGTAACTCACTATGGTTTTAACTGGCACACTCCTAACTACCACTAATTTTGACACACTTTTCCTGTTCATATTGGCTTCTGTATACATCCTTTGGCTATATATGTATTTGGGTTCTTACCCTTTATATTCACAGGTGGTCTTTAATTCTAGGGATCAAAAATTTAAATCACACCTATTTGATTATAGTTATGGAATAAAATATCTAAACAAAATCAGAAAGAGATATTGGCTATATCACTTTCCTTGACTCTCAAACACTTGGCTTCAAATATTTCATTGAACTTTATGTTAGAGTTTAAACTTCCCATTTTGTGTTTCATTAAACATTGGGCTACATGTTCACATGTGGGCTTTGATATGGGGAGTGGAAATGTCAGGTAATACATTTCTGTTGTTTTAAGCTGGTAACATTATAGTAATCAGTTATGCATCAATAAAAAAAAAGCAGGCAAGATAGAATTTTTACTGGTTTTTTTTTTTTTTGGATTTTGCAGGTCATAAAGTCCTGTTACAACTACTCAACTCTGTCATCTTCATGCAAAATCAGCCATAGACAATACATAAGTGACTATTATGTTGATATTACAATAAAGTTTTATTTATAAATAGCATTATAAATTTATGTAGCTCATGGGCCATAGTTTTCAGACTTCTCATCTAGAAAATCTAGGCATTTATAGATATTAAGGAATTTTTACATTTTAAAGATCACTCTGCCTAAGATTTTGATAATTGATAACAGAATGGAGTAAACTAGAATGACAACAGAATACTTTGTTGGTTATTGCATTTGGCAGCTTTTGCTAGGAGAAAGATGGTTACAAGGATGACAAGGAAGGAAATAAGTCAATGTGCGTGTGTGTGTGTGTGTGTGTGTACGCATTTGCATGCACATACATAAACTTTCTATTAGAAGTTGTACAATTCTGACATTTTTGCTCTGTGCAAATTAACAGATTCTGATACAATTGTAATATAACCATAAAGAAAGTGCCTGAGCTTTATCTAAGAGAATGACATTGGAGTGATCAAATTATTTCTTGTACATAGTGGATTTACATGAGTTATAGGGATGATAACAGCTCTACTGATCGAGTGATTTAATGTCCTCTTCCTAACAACTTGCAAAACATTATGAGATAGTGAGAATGATATCACCAGAGGCATTTTGAAACTGTCTGAAATTGATCACTGCTAGACAATAGTTTCGTTTTTGCCTTGCCTCTTCTCAGACAGTGCTATTTGAAATACTATTTCTGAAAGCCTTTTTATTGGAATGCTTTCTTAGGGAACTGAATGGTGTCTTATGTAGCACAGCAACCAGCTCACTGACAGACACATAGTAACCATGAAGTAAAAGTCAGTGGACTCCATCAAATTTGGCTGAAATAAAGTCATTTTTATATTAAGTCCGGGATTAAAACATTAAAGCAAAGTCCATAATTATGGTGAAGATCATATTATTTAGACGCCAACATTACTTTTCTTAAGAAAATACAAAGGGACATGGGAAGAATAAATTGGGAGGCATTTCCCCATTATCTCTCACGTTCCTACGTGTGCTTCTCAGAGCCACAACTCAATGCCTTGACCACTCATTACCCGTGCCATTTCTCAGGTTGTACTTAGAGCAAGTAACTGAGGACTAACTCTTCCCTGAAGAATGACGGTTTATGGATTTTCTGCTTGCTATAAAATGGTAGGTTTCTTAAACTTAGTGTTTCTCTTTTAGAATATAACCCTCTGTGTAGGGGACATCTGTCGAGGCTTTCCACATGGGATTTGGCAGGCAACAAAAAATGATACAAACATGATGATGATCATGTTACTTATTGTGTCATGAATGACAGAGTCCTCTGTCTCTAAAGAGTTTCAGGTCTTCTGCCATGAAGACATGTATGAAAAAGTATCAGGCTTAATTTATTAGATTTTAAGCATGGAATAATCAAATCCTATTTTAATAAATATTCCAGACTGACTACTAATTATATAAATTTGTGCATGTGCATACACACACAAATACATATGTCACCTTTATTATTCATTTCTTAATAAATTTCATCATGGTGAAATTTTAAAATTTTATGCTAATGACATTTTCCCACATACTTATGAAATAACATTAATGTTAATCATGTAAATGATAATAGCTTTGTCATTTACAAAGTACTTTTTAAAAGTATGCATTTGATCAAACTGTAAGTCACATATAGAGTATATTATTAATAAAAAATATAAACGAAAGGCTACTGTTCAGAAGTTGTCTATAATTTTTCAATTCAGTGTACTATTTGAAACCTGGGTCCACTACTTATGATTTGAAATTGTCCATTCTAATGAACAAAATATCATTAAAAATACAGCACTTTAAAATAAATTATTTCAGGATGACTTATGTATTCAGTCATTCATCTCCAACACTTCTTCAAATTTGCTGTATTACAGTAGCATATAACTTTACACAGTGCATGTTCTGTGTGTGTGTATACGCACACAAGTGTGCTAGAGAGAGACAGAGAATAAGCAGATGTAAACAGCACATAGTACTTATTAGGTATGATGAGGATCATCGGTTAGAATACTTGGTTTCCTTTTATAGCGTTGCTAAGTTATCTTTTGATCACGAGGGCCAAACATGTTTATTGAAATAATTTTGGAAATTTTAATTGCATCATCAGTGTTTGAGTTGAGGTTAGAAAGGAGAATAGACTAGGGTCAGGAATGAAGTTGGCTGAGAATCATGAGCTCATATAGATATCTAGATATTAGAATTTCAGACTGAACCAAACCTCAAATCTTCTGTTTCCCTGGGAGGAAAAAAAATCATAAAACTTAAAGTGCCTATGCATAGGTTCACATATAAACTGTAAAGCCCTGAATACCTTATTTCAAGTTTATTACTAAACTCTGTATGGTCTTTATTGTGAAGGCCTTGCTTTCCTTCCTGCTACATGGATTGGAATTCTCAGTTTTCAAGGTGAAGTGAGGACTGAAGAATTAAGTTGGTGAACTACTTTAGGTCATGAGGTTAGAGATTCGTATATGCTCATCCTTCAGTTCTTGGAGCCTAGATTGCACAGTGCCTTGACAAGGACAAGACACACACACACACACACACACACACACACACACACACACACACACGACATAAAAACAGAGAGAAGTAAGAGTGAATGAAGAGGTCAAGAAGACTCTTCACGATGATTGATGAGGCAAGCATGAACCTTAAGCAATCTCTGGAGAGATTCCTCAGACAACGAAAACACATCATAGTCAGAAAATAATAACCACAGAAAAGTTACAAAACTTCATAATTACAAAGAGGAAGGGAAGAGTAGGAAGCAGGTAAGTAGGCTAAGGTAGGGAGGGCAAGTTACATAAAAAACAAAAAGAGGGACTAAGAAAGAATAAATGGAAGATAGTAAACAAGAATAAGGGTGGATGAGGTGAAGAAGAAAGGTAGAGAGACAAGCTGGGGAGAAGGGAAGGAAGGAGGGAGGGAAGAACAAAGAGAGGGAGGAAGAAACTTATTTATGCTAGCCAAACTTTCTTTCTATATGATTAGTAAATGAACTAGAGATTCTGTTTGAACCTTGCAGCAGCAGAGGAGAGGAGAAAATGGCCGTTTTTTATACACTTGACTTAAACATGCCTGCCCTTCTAACTGGCAGCCACTGCTTATTCCCCTGACAGTACCTGGAGAGGGTGCCTGTAGAACACCAAAACGGTGGTGGGAAAATATGACATGTGACACCAGGGCAAGATCTGATCCTCAACAAATGAAATCTGTCAGCCATCTCCTCAAAGGCTGCCACCTTTCATATCCCTGCTTGGCTGAGCTAGCTTTATACAGAGACTTATTGTATTATTCAGCTGGTTTGATTTTCCTTTTTATGACAACCCTCCCCTGGAGACCATCCATCTCTTTACAATCTTGGAGAATGACTCTAACTGAATGATATTTCAATGTAATTTATAACTCCCTACTGTAAACACAAATAGGGGTTGTTTCTTAGCACTGGAATGAATGCTAATGGCTGGTCTTGGGCCACTGTCACTTTGTATGAAGTTAGTATCAGAACAATTAATGAATCTAGACAGGAAAATTGAATGGGAATGAAAGATAAAAGAAAAACAAAAACAAAGCAAAATAAAAAACAAAAAAAGCAAACAAACATAAACATCCAGAATGAATAAATGGAAAGACTAAATTTCAGTTTCCTGTGATCATTAGTTAATCTTGTATCCACAAACTTCACAGGCAGCTGAGAGGAATAATCTATGATTCAGAGTTATCAACAAAGTTATAATACATTCCGGGACTGAATCATTTTAAAAATACAAGAAAAAATACAAGAAACCTTAAAATGTACCTATTCCACTGGGAGACCCAAAGTGCTAAGATTTCAATTCTCCCCAAATTTATCTGTAGATTCACAACAGTTCCATTTAAAAGAATAGCAGGCTTTTGTTGGTTGGTTTGTAGAAGCTAAAAAGGTTGTTCTCAACTTTATATGGAAACACAAACACTATGAGAAGAGCTAAGACAATCTTGAAGAGGAACAAAGGCAAGGGTTTATAATACCTGATTTTAAGATCTTTTTTGAGGTACAGTAATAAAGAAGGTCTAGGTGGTGGTGACGGCACCAGTGCTACACACAGCCAGCTTTTCCCTCCATGGTTTCTCTTCGCTCCCGGAAGTATGTTAGCTCAGCGGGCCCCTTCCGGAAAAGGCCTCTGCTACCCGCCTCAGAACCCATCCCTTCCCAAGGTCCACCTGCACTGGCCGCCACGACCTCTCCCACTCCACCCCTGCAACATAAGCGTCGCACTAGCTGAGGAACACGAATAGGGTCCACTTGATTTACAACAAAATCATCAAAGTAGTACAACGTGCCTAAGAAAGCATTTTAAAAAAATAATACTGTAATACCACTGAGGATACAACTAAGTGTGGGATTTCTAGGTCATCCAATATAATTAACTTTATAAGCAACTGCCAACAAGTTGTACAAAGTTATTGTATCAGATTTATTAATGCCCCTCATTATCACCAACATTTAGTACCACTTGCCTAGTTTACTACAGCCTTTCTGGAAGGTGGGAGCTGCTATCACATTGTGGTTTTGACATGCATTTCCCTGATGATTGATGAGGTTGATAACCTTTCCTAGGCTCCTTAGCCCTTTGAGTCTCCATGTGTGTGAAATGCCTAACCAGTGTTATGCTTACTTTACTACTGGGTCATTCTTATTTTCCTTATTGATTGGTAAGTATTCTTTTATATATCCTGAACATAAGAAAAAAAAATATGTGATTATCTTCCCTCTCTCTATTGAGTTGTTTGGCCGCTCTCTTAATGGATCCTTTGGATAACTGAAGTTCTCAATTTTAATATAATATGTAAACATTTATAAAAAATATATAAAAATATATTAAAAAGTATATACATAATATATAAAGTACATAGAAATATATCCATTTTTACTTCTTAAATGTTGAGCACTTTTATGGCCCTATTTAAAAAAAAAACTTTGCCTTCCTCAAAGAAATAATGATGTTCCCTTATGTTTTCTCTAAAAGATTCATTACTCTCCCTTTCATATTTAGTTATACAACATATATGGAATTAATATTTGTTTATAATGTCTGGCTGTTAGCTCACAATCTGCATCCCTGCACCCCCACATGAAGGGCAAGGGGTGACTGAAAAAAGAGGCAGACCCCTCCAAATTGGTAGGTGGAGGGTTTCATAAACAAAGGAACTTAAACAGGAGATTTATTTTGGGTGGCTACAAGACAAGTCAATTTCCACACCTGCCTGCTGGCATTTTAAGAGTTTGTACAGAAGCCCTATCAAGGTTTGGGTCACATATTCAATCCAGATGATCTCAAGACTATATCCTTGAACCAGCTCCTGCTATGGCAATGGTTGATAGAATATATATTCCAAGGAGAGGGGAGAGGATAAGGAACCTCCTATTGCCGGAGTCCTGCTCTAAGGTCAATGGCTATGTCCTCTCTATGACGTGCTCCAAGAGTATCAAGAAAGATTTTTCTTTCTCATATAATTTTCCATTGACTCAGCACCATTTATTCAAAGGGCTTTCATTGCTGAACTTCAGTGTTATTTTAAAAGAATGTGTAAGAGGTCAGAAGTGAAGGGTACTGACTTTAGATAGTGAAAAACATGACTGTATCTAGTAATTTAAAACTTAATTCAGCCATGAACTAAATGTTAGTGCACTTTAATGCATGTAAGTTATACTTTAGTACAAAAGCGATTGCATGTGTATTGATATTCACGTAATATTGGCAAAGATGCTGTAAGTTAAAGGTATTAAATGTCTTTAAATTTTCTCAGGTTATATAATGATAAACAAGGTACTTCTAAGTTGATGAAAAACAGTTAATAACAACATGATGAGGCATAGTAAAACTTTTTTGATGCAGACATTAAGAAAAGTAATGACTCCAAAGACCAAGAAAAAATTTGCTTGCAAGTCAGATGCTTTTCAATACTTTTCTTCAGCAAAATTATAGGTGACATAATGGAGGCGTCTACTGAGGGAATCACTGAAAAATTTTGATGACAGAGAATGATGAACTTCTGAATTGCAGCTTGGAAGGGGTTTACAGCACTGAGTGACTTTATATGGCAAAACTCTTTTTATTCCCTTCTACTTACCTGTGTACATGGAGTACTTAGTCAGCAGCTATCTCTGGTTTTAAAACAAGATATAACTGCTGTTGTCTCTTTCTTATTCTAGCAATAGAAATATTATCCTGTGAGTAAATGACCTAATTGGTAACAAATTCCTTTCACATTAAGCATCCAATTCAGAAAAAAAAGTTATGGTTAATAAAATGAAAATTATACAAATACTAATTACAATATCATATTAATCCATTTATTTGTAAATTCTTACAGACTTTTCACTATGGGATGCTATAATATAAAATGTATTTTATATGCATAATTTATGAATATTTTAAAATTCATTTTATTATAAAGTTGTGTGATGTGGTAAAAATAGTATTTTCAGGGATAACCAATTACATCAGGATAAACTTCCTGAAGATAGTGAAATAAGAGTATGAGTAGAAAAAAAGGGATATAAAATTCGTTTAGAAAAACTGTCTTGCAAACTTATAAAATGACTGATAATGGTAAGATAGTGGGATTTTTTTAAATTTCTTTCTTTATTTTGAGAGACTGTGTTCATGCATGTGTGGGCACAACTAGGGGAGGGACAAAGGGAGAGGCAGAGAGAGAATCCTAAGCAGACTCCATGCTGTCAGTGCAGAGCCCATGCAGGGCTTGATCTCGCAAACCACATGCAAGATCAAGACCTGAGCTAAGATCAAGAGTCTCATGCTTTACTGACTAAGCCATCCATGTGCCCAATATTGTGGCTTATAATAATAAATACAGCACCCCCCCATGTATGTTCTAAGAGCCCCAGTGAAACCAGGGATAGTACTGGATATACATATCCTATATAGAATATGTTTTTTCCTATACATCCATACCCATGATAGAGTTTAATAAATTAGGGATTGTAAAAAGTTAACAACAGTAATCATATAAAACAATTATAACAATATATCATATTAAAAGTTATGTGAATGGGGTGTCACTCTGTCTCTAAAAATACGTTACTGCACTGTACTCACCCTTCCTCTCCTCCCAGAGTCAAGAGATATTAAACTGCCTGCCTGATGAAATGAAGTGAGGTGAATGAAGAAGGCTCTGTGAGGTAGGGTTTGTGATGTACGTTTAGATCGCTATTGACCTTCCAATGATTTCTCAAAAGGAGTAGCATGAGCCTCCTGATAGTGGCTGACTGCAGGGAATTAAACTGTAGAAAGCAAAGCCATGCACAAGAGGAGACTACTGTATATATTTGGTCTTCCTCCCCATTTCTGGAATAGAGTTCCTTTTTTTTTTCTAATTTTTAACATTTTTAAATTTTTTTTATTTTTTAAAATTTACATCCAAACTACTTAGCATACAGTGCAGCAATGATTTCAGGAGTAGATTCCTTAGTGCCCCTTACCCATTTAGACCATACCCCCTCCCACAACCCCGCCAGCAACCTTCAGTTTGTTCTCCATATTTATGAGTCTCTTCTGTTTTGTCCCCCTCCCTGTTTTTATATTATTTTTGTTTCCCTTCCCTTATGTTCATCTGTTTTGTCTCTTAAAGTCCTCATATGAGTGAAGTCGTATGATTTTTGTCTTTCTCTAATTTCACTTAGCATAATACCCTCCAGTTCCATCCACTTAGTTGCAAATGGCAAGATTTCATTCTTTTTGATTGCCAAGTAATACTCCATTATATATATATACCACATCTTCTTTATCCATTCATCCACTGATGGACATTTGGGCTCTTCCATACTTTGGCTATTGTTGATAGTGCTGCTATAACTGCTGCTATATACTGTTTTCCAGAGTGGCTGCACCAGCTCGCATTCCCATAGAGTTTCTAATTACTTGTAATGTCCTAAGTGTTGGGAGTAAATCTCTTGTTATGTTAATGAGGTGACTTTTAGATCTCCCCTAAGGATGAGTGCTAGTGAGGGGGGGGGGGGAGGGGGGGCACCACCCAATTAGAGAGTCAATGATTTAATTGATCATGCCTACGTAGCAAAGCCTTCATAAAACTCCAAAAGGGCAGACTGGAAAGTTCTGGGTAGGTGAACACTTGGATGTGGGAAGACAGGTGTCCCGGGAGATGACATGGAAGCTTCACAACCTTTCCCCTTATTGTGCATCTCTTCCATCTGGCTTTCCTGAGTTATATCCTTTTACAAGAAAAAAATGTTTCTCTGAGTTCCATGAGCCCCTCTAGCAAACTAAAGGAACCTGAGGAGAGGGGTCTTGGGAACTTCTGCTCTATATAGCCAGTACGTCAGGAGCACAGGTGACAACTGGGGATTAGTACGTCAGGAGCACAGGTGACAACTGGGGATTATGACTGGCATCTAAAGTGGGATGGGAGGTGCACAGGTTGGAGAGTGGACAGTCATGTGGGACTGAGCCATTTACCTGTGGGATCTGATGTGTAAGAACTGAGTTGAATTTTAGGACACACAACTTAAGTCCGAGAACTGCTTGCTGGGGGTGTGGGAAACCACCCTCCATGCACTGGAATTGGTTCCATGCACTCCAAAGGCTGATTATGAGCTTGCTTTAAGACTTCCATTTCTAGTGAATATACTTATAAGAATGACCTACTGGTCTTAAATTTTCAGTATTTAAAATGTGCCAGAAATTAAAACATTTATAACTATACGCACTTAAAGTTAAATGTCATATGCTTATTTCAATATTTGAGAGAGGTTGAGGTTTTCATAATCCTTTTGGAAATTCATGAACCAAAAAGTTGGAAGAGCCCTGTCCAAGAATGTAGAAGTAGTCATGTATAAACTGTCGGTACATGACGGGCACAGAATCCCTGCTTTCAGCCACAGTCCTTCCAGGGCTCCTCTGCAACCTTCAGGATGAAGTTCATCCAAGAACAAGACATGTGTGATATGACTTGCTTCTGCAGTCCTTCTTTCCTCAGTGGTATTTTCTATACTCATGTACATTGATCCATGAAAACAGAATGTTTGGCACTTTTCTGAAAGGATCTGCACATTTCCCAGAGGGCTTATTATTTCTGTCTCCACTCCAAATGGACAGGCAGAAACTCTTTCTCCTCAAAACTCATCTCAGCATCATCCCATTCTCAGAAAACACCCCTGGGTGATCATATAAAAGTCTGTACTCTGTTAGGATTAGAACCCTTACTAAGTGTTTATTTTTACCAATGTCAAAGTCCATGAATTCCTTCAAAGCAGTGGTTGTTGGTTTGTTTTTTTTTTTTTTTTTTTGTCTTTAAAATTTGAACTTTTAAACACTGTTATATAGCACACAAATGAATTTGTGGAATGAGTAAATTTAAGAATAAACATTGAATCTACTTTTCTTTTTCAATGCGGCAAACTGATTCATTTGAAATAATTGAGAAAGATATATCTGGGTTACCTGAAATCCTTAAGTTTATAATACCCTAAAGGTAAATCTTTATTTTTAAAATATTGAAGTTACTTACAAAATACTACATAAATGGAACACTGATTAATTACATAATTAAAAACATGACAATTCTAGAACTATTACTCCCTTATTTTGTCAGTAAATATATCTTCCTAAAGTGTGAATACTCTTCTAAATATGTTGACATGGCTTTTGCCAACCTGCTGACTCTATTAACATTTTGTAGTACAGTGTCTCTTCTGATTATCAGAAACTGCAACGATGTGCCATCTTAAATATCCTCTCTAGTTGGAAAATCTATAATGGAATAATTTAGTTTGCTCATGATGATTATAACTATTGAGAGAATAAGCAGTAAACCAGAGAATTCCTAAAAGCCAAACAAAACTAGAAAACCCGATTTCTGCTTAGGTCATGATTCCAGGGTCCTGCATTCAAGCCCTGAATCAGGCTCCATGCTGAGTGTGGAACCAGCTTAAGATTTTCTCTCTCTCTCCCTCTGTCCCTCTCCCCTGTTCACATGCTCTCTCTCAAATACAATTTAAAAATTGAGAAGAGCTGAGAGAGAAAGAGAGGAAAGAGGAAAGAACTAGAAAAGATAGGAAAGATGAAAAAATGTATTCCCAACGATTCAACTCTACATCTTCTAGCCAGACATACTCAAATCTGTCATTAGATTTCCCAATAATGTGATTCAATGTGTGATACAGATCTTCTTACCCTGAGCTAGTTTTTGAGTTCTGTCACTTGTAATCAAAAGGGTTCTGACATAGAAATCTAGTTACATGAAGTTAATTTTGATGTTTTAATAAATATTAAGCACCCACAGGGTACAGATAATACAGCGGTAATACATTGTTTTAATGAAAGGCCATATAAAGAAAAGATAAATATTACTATCATGAACTACAATATATAAGTTCACAACAATTTATGAAGAAACATATCACCAGCACAAAAATAAGTGTCATTTAATAGACCCTATCAAAAATGGAAGTGATACACTCAAGGGCCTTGACACGTTTGCATAAGTAATAAATGAAAAAGTTTGGGATGACAGTATTTTCAATAACACTACTTCTCTTTATTTTTTGACTATACCAATGAAGCGATTGTCTTTATTTCTTTGAATACATTAAAATATCTAAAGATTAATCAACATAACAAAAAATCACTAATTTTGCAGTGATATTTCTATTCTCTGCTATATTATCACAGAATATCTTCAATCTCAGATTACTGTGTGCTCCTTTATCAGTGTTTCTGAATCACTTAGTAATCTCTTTCAGAATTTATCATAATTCACCATAATAATCATTGTGTGTATGTTTTTGTGTGTGTCTCACTAACTATGAGTTCCTCTTGGATGAAAGGGATTTTACATCTTGTATTTCTCACATATTTGTCCAATATTCAATACATACCTCATGGTATATAAATGCTAATTATATCTTAAATAAATATGTTAGTTCAAATTCCAGATATGAGCCCCACTCTTTCAATAAACTCTTTCATGATTATGGACAAAAACAAATTTAGCTAATAATAAATATCTATGTATTTCATATTGGACACAATCTTTTTGCTTTTCTTAATCTCTTATCTTCCTTGAGATTGTTAGTAATTTAAAAACTCTCCATGAATTAACTTTAAAAGCTTTTATCTTCCTATGTGTGGACAACTAATATTCCATAAATATTTAATTAAGTATCAAATGATCTCCTACATTCCTTAAATTACTCAAACTCATGGAAGATGTATAAAATCATGTAGACTCATATTTGGGGATGAATCCAAAAGAAATCATCAGCGTTGATTGTAACAAATATATGTCATCATTTTATAATATGAAGACTGAACTGGCCAAATCTTTCTCTCTCAATATTTCAGTTTTCTAGCATATTAAGTATAGGTGGACTAAATTCAATTTTAGGTCATGTCTATGACCCTAATGATGCCTAAAACTACCACGACACAGTGTTCTGCCTGCCACGTGAAGACGTATCTTTCATGTTAAATATTTGTTTGCAAATCATTTCTAGAATCTAATACACCACAAATTTCTACACTGCCCATCCACCCAAAGTAGCAGTAAACCTGGTTCTTCCTTTTGGTTTCTTTTGTTTTCTCTCTCTTGACATTCCTTAATATAGCTGAATAGTTCTCCTACCTGAAGTCTGCATGAGGTAAAATTTGAGAGCATGCATTCTGGCCTTGATGCCTAGATTTGAATCCTGGACCTATTAGTTGTGAGATACATGGACTCAAACATATTGTATAGCTTCC
>NW_024412421.1:15566570-15598553 GCF_014898765.1 Herpailurus yagouaroundi
CCTATTAGTTGTGAGATACATGGACTCAAACATATTGTATAGCTTCCCTGAGACTCAGTTTTCTAATTTGAAAGATCAGCAGAATAATAGAATCTCATATGTCTAATATGGAGGAGATAAAACAGGTATGTGTGTAGATATGGAGAAAGCACTTAAAACAATTAAAACAATTCCTAGTACCTGGTAACTATCGTATCAATGTCTTTTATACACTCGCAGTTGTAATTACTGCTATGCTAGCTTTAGTGACTGGACACTAGAGCTGTAGCTAAGGTACTACAATTCAGAGAGGGAGAAATAAAGGAAAATAATAAAGAAGAAAAGGAGGGAGAGCCAAGGTATCAAGGGAAGGCCTTTTGAGAGGCTGCATTTAAACACTGTGTTTTAGAACAGTTGCTCCAAGTTAAGAACAGAGAAAATATTTGAGCTGGCTTCATCTCTCATTTGTCAAAAGTTAAATCCACATGGCACTAACTCCCGTGTGCTTTGAGTTGTGTTTCTTTGGACACTGAAGGAGTCCCATACTCAGCATCAGAAATGCAGTCCTGAGACCAGAAGAAAGTGGTATGTTACCCATACAAAAAAAGTAAAAGATTATGTTGCTTGTACAAAAAAAAAAAAAAAAAAAAAAAAAAAAAGTAACAAATAATCAGAATATCCGAAGAGGAAGAGAGGAAAGACCAAATAAATATATGACATAATAATGACTTAGAACTTTCCCCAAACTAACCAGTCACCAAACTACAGCTCCAGGAAGCCCAGAGATTAGAATTCAGTATAAATACCAAAAAAATGAGCCAAACCTATAATAAGGCATATCATATTCAAAATATAGAAAAACAAAGACAATTAGAAAATCTCAAATGAAGCTAGAACGGGAGTGGGAAAACTCCCGACCTATAAAGAAGGTTAAGAATGATGGTAGACTTCTCATTAAAAACCATGTAAGCAAGAAGATTGAGTGAAGTATTGATGGGGGAAAAAAAAAACAACAATAACCTGAATTTTATATCCTATGAAATTGTCCTTTAAAAGTTACAGATAAAGAAATACTATCTCAGATCAAGCAGGCAGAAAATCAACAAGGATAGGTTTGACCTGAACAGTACTAGCAATTAACTTTATCTGTTTGACATTTGTATAAGAATTCATCACATAACAGCAGAACAAAGTTTTTTTCTCAAATTTACATGAAACACTCAACCAAGACAGAACATATTCTGAGCCACCAAATGTTATTTATCAAATTCAAAAGATAATATAAATCATACAAAGTATCTTCTCAGACTGCAAGTGAATTAAGCCACAAATTAGTAACAGAAAACTAAGTGGAACCCCCCCCAAACATCTGTAGGTTAACACACCTGTAACAATACATAAGGCATAATAATATTTATGAATAATATATGGGTCAAATAAGGAGTCTCATGAGAAATATAAAACTATTTTGAGTTAGATGATAATAACAAGTCGATAAAATTTGTGGAATAGAGAGAAAGCAATGCTAGGGGCAAAGATTTATATATCAGAAAAATATATATGCTCTGATACATAAAACTGATAAAGGAAAACATATATGGCAAATTTTAAAAATATAAAAATCAATAATCTATGTGTCCACCATATGAAACTAGAGAAAAAGAAATATTCTTCTGAAACAAAAAATAAAATGAATTTGAATGGATATCATTTAATTTTTAAAAAGCAAACTATAGGGGCGCCTGGGTGGCGCAGTTGGTTAAGCGTCGGACTTCAGCCAGGTCACGATCTCGCGCTCAGTGAGTTCGAGCCCCGCGTCGGGTTCTGGGCTGATGGCTCAGAGCCTGGAGCCTGTTTCCGATTCTGTGTCTCCCTCTCTCTCTGCCCCTCCCCCGTTCATGCTCTGTCTCTCTCTGTCCCAAAAATAAATAAACGTTGAAAAAAAAAAAAGCAAACTATAGAGAAAATCAACAAAACTCTAGATTAATTATTTGAAAATACTGTTGAAATTCATAAACTTCTAAACCAGCTAAGTAAGAAGAGAGGAACACAAATGATCAATATCAGAATTTAAAGAGGTATGATTACCAATCTTATGGAAATTAAAAAGTTAATAAAGGAATACAATGACCTCCTTTTCTAGAAATTTGGCAATTAAAAGGAAATAGACCAAATCCTTGAGAGGTGCAAACTATCAAAACCCACATCAACAGAAATAATTTTTAAACCTCTATATCTATTAAGGACAATGATTTAATAACTAATAACCTTCTATGGGGCGCCTGGGTGGCGCAGTCGGTTGAGAGTCCGACTTCAGCCAGGTCACGATCTCGCGGTCCATGAGTTCGAGCCCCGCGTCGGGCTCTGGGCTGATGGCTCGGAGCCTGGAGCCTGTTTCCGATTCTGTGTCTCCCTCTCTCTCTGCCCCTCCCCCGTTCATGCTCTGTCTCTCTCTGTCCCAAAAATAAATAAAAAAACGTTGAAAAAAAATAACTAATAACCTTCTAAAAGGGAAATCATTACACCCAGATGGTTTCATAAGTGAATTCTACCCATACATTCAAATAAGATGATACCAATTCTTTATACTGTCTTCCAGAAACAGAAGCAAAAGCAAACTTCCCAACTTATTCACTGGTTTGGTTAATATAAGTACTCTGTCCATGAAACATAGGATTTACAATGAATATATTTAATCCATGTTGTATTTTATAACTATTGCAAGATAAGGTTTATATATGTGGCAGCAGGTGATAGGGAGCAAGAGGTTATGTTTATTTCCAAATACTCAGAATATGCCCTCTTTCTGTTCCATAATATCAGGGAAACTTGAGGGCTATCTGACTCATACACAAACATCTTCCACATGAAACTCAACCGTCATTTATGGAATATGTTCTAAGTGCCAGGAAAGACCTTTTAAAACATGCTCTCAATTTATATTCCCAGTAAGCTCATGATGAGTACGTTATATAACACACATAATATATAAATTCCCTTTTTTAGATAAAGAAAACAAGGATAAATTTGTAAAACAAGTGTACTCATTGTGATAGAGTTTTACTTAAGATTAGTTTTGCCTAACTCTGAATCTTCTTCTTTTACAAAATATCACATTGCCTCCTAGTAATAAAAGCATTTACTGTTATTTTAAGAACAATAAATTCAAGGGAAAAGAGTTGACCCATAAAAAAAAAACTATGAAAGTTTCAATTATATATATTTATGAGGAGGCTTGAATAAGAATTAGTGAATAAAGTCTTTTTTTCCTTGTCTTAAATGATAGTTTCCCAAGACTTGTTCCTTCAAATGGCTTGAGTCATTTCTATCTGAGTGCTTCTTGGCGGAAGGAATGAAAGAGCTTCATGATGACACAGTTCAAGAGTTACTGCATAAATCAGGCAGCATGAATGATCCCATTATCTGGTCATGGATCCCTGGCTGCAAGGAGCTTTTGCTAAAGGTAAATCCACAAATGCATCAACATAGGGAGGACCTTCTAAAAGTCAAGGCTTGATGCTAATATAAGATGATGGGATGTGTGCGGTGACACAGGACAGATTGGAGTCCTCTGTGGTAGGAATTTATCACTTCAGATATGGCTTCTCTTTGCTTTTATATAAAGGTGACAAAAGAATGCCATAAAGCAGATAGGAGTAAGAAGTCCAAGTGACACTAGGAAGAATATGCAGATATAAGGGGCAAGAAATACCTCAGGTCAAGTCTCTGGGCCACTGAAGTAAAGCAGAACACCACATGGTTAATTTAAGCACTGGGATTCATGGTCCATTCTCCAAAATTTCTTGTGCCGGGCATAGATCATAGATTTAATAATTTTTGTAACATAAATTTATGTGTATTTCAGATTATTTATTTTCATCACTAAAATGTGGGTTATAAAACTTGACATATCTTATATTTTTTTGGATGAATTTAGTCAGATGTGGGATGAGAAATAATGACTCCAAGATAAAAATATTAGCTAAACTTTGATCAGGACACATGATGATCCAGACATCATGCTAAACGTCTTATGTGAGCTACCCTAATCAAAAATTGTAAGTCTCGAAAGCGGGCATATTTGCCATTCCCCCTACCCAGATGAATATGAATGCCTGATGTATATACCCTGAAAATCCAAATCACAGCTCAATCAGTCTCATTCTAGAGTAGTTAAAGCAACAACAAAAAAAGTAACTAACATCTATTGATGGGCTTCTGTATGCCAAGGGGTGTTGTGTCTTCTGAGGTCCTCTATAATACTCCACCAGTTCTTGTACATTTGGATCAAAGTCCTCTGTTTACACACTAACGGGGTTATGCTCTTGAGGAACGATTAAAAATTTTCCTATCACATCGGCCGTAGGTAGAAATAAAACTTTCTACAAAATTATTTCAAAATCTATAGTCTTTTCACTATGTCACAATAAATAGTAAAGTGATTGGTACCCACTGGATACTTGGTAAAACATGTTAATGTATTTTTTTCTGTCTCATTTGTATTTCCAAATGGAAAAGAAATTAGTTTTTTTTTAATCTGTAATTTGTATTTATGTGAATATACACCATGTCTTACATATTGTAGGAACTCAACATTGAGTGAATAAGCATGTAACAGAGAGAGGGACGTAAGTCAATGATTCAGAATGTTTAATGTACTATGGAGATTCATGATAAGTGAGTAGTGAGGGTCAGATTAATTTTTTCCCCTCTTGCTGCTTCTGTATTAAATTTCAGAAGGTTCAAGTCCTAGAATCTGTGGCAAACATCTGTGAGAGCTCACATAGTTGTTCAAGTGAAAACTATTTTATTTATGCCATTTGTTGTTCTTTATTACATGCATTTCTTTGTGATGATAAAAACTACTTCTGAAGTTTTATGAAATGTTCTAGGAGTTTTAAGGACATGAAGATACACCCTGAGTTCAATTTGTGATTTAGTTTTCTGGTTAGTTTGTGATTTTCCTGAGAACTGACTGTTGAAAATGTTTGCTTGTTTGTTATTAGAATATTTTTAATTTGAATTTGTTATTTTCCAATGTACTTAAATCAGTATTTTAGTATAAACCTGGATATCTAAGGTTTTTTAAAATAAAACTTAGTATCTGGGTGCACAGTTTGACTTTCTTTCTTAAGAAATATTATTAGAGCTCCTAGGGGCTCAGACAGCATAGGCAGAGCTTGGTGTCTAAGAGGATGTGCCTTGAGATTGCTTTGCCTAGGTTCATATTTGTCATTGTCTATTGTAACCTTGGGCAAGTTATTTATACGCAGTGTATCTCAGCTTCCTTCTCTGTAAAATGGATTCAATTGTAGCATGTAACCCAAAGATTAAATTTGCTGCTACACATAAAGTAAGTGCTGATGCTAGAAATAGCCAACACTCAAGTTTGTTTTGTTTTGTTTTTTGGTGTTTGTTTGTTTGCCACAACAATTCACTATATGTGTAATCCATACTTGTTTAGCTCTAACAGGCATTTAAGTATTTAAGCAGTATATTAGCTTGGTTATTTTATTTTATTTACATTGGATTTGAGCTGCACAAGGCTAAATTAATCACATTCTCAGTTTACAGTACAATATTATGTTCACGCCATTATTAAGGCACATCTTATTTATTTTGCCCTTTCAAATCCAATCACCCTTTCCTTATGTACCTCTAATAGAAAACTACTCTCTGTAAATGTAAAATGCCTTATTTTGGAATATCTTAAATCTTACAGAAACATTACACAAATACTACAGAGAGTTCCTATGTACCTTTCACCCAGTTTCTCCTATTGTGAAAAATGTTAAGTAACCATATGGCAACTGTTAAAACTAAATAACTAATACTGGGACAATATTATTAAGTAACTATAGAGTTTGTTCAGATTTTACCAGTTTTTCCATTAGTAACTTTTTTTTTTTCTGTTCTGGAATCCAATCCAGGAGTCTTAATTCCTCTTATTAGAAAATGGCATTTAGCAACCTATATCTAAGCACTTTGTGTGCTATTACTACTGGGATATCATTGATTCTGTACCTTCTCAGCCAACTGAGATGGGTTATATATGCATGTGTAATAATATGCATTTACATTCTCTGTAATCTGTTTAGATGGGTGTGAAACTTGCAAAATAGTGTTTCTTTTTATATACATATACACACTCATTTTTCCTATAAACATATTTCTCATGGTTATTTTTTTCACTTAAAACTGGATCGTTAATCAATATGTGTGGCTGTATGCAAGTAAAATGTATAAATGTTGTATTCAAATCCAATATATGTAAATATAACATAAAGCCTCCAAATAGTACTGCTTAGTATTTCATGAAATGCACATGCTACAATTTATGAATTCCACTGACAGAACTCTTGTTTGCTTCCAACTCCTATCAAAAACATGCCTAAGAATGTGGTTTATAAAAGAAAAGTCTTCACAAATACATGAGTTGTTTTTAATATAGTAGAGACAACTAGCTCATTTTAAAGAGAAATACCTAAGTTGAAACCCTACCTCATACCATTTGTAGAAACAACTCTCTTGGAATATCTCTTGGAATATCCTCATTCATGAATCCTTATGATCATTCATACTAATGTCTTGTAGGAATGATACATCCAAGGGTGTGATTTGTTAGTCTAGGGAATATACAAACTAATGGCCATTGCTCTTTGAAATGGCCACACTGATTTACAACCCAAAAAGCATCCAGAGGCTTTTTATTCCCTCACTTTCTCAAGCATTATCCAGCTATCTGCTCTACCAAAATGATAATGCAAAGTGGGCTCTGGTTGTTGTGTAAATTTTATTTTGCAGATTGTACTTTTTGTCATGTATCTGTCATGCATTTCTATTACCTATGCAACTTTGCTATTTGTATAATTAACTATTTCTCTTGATTCTCCATCGCTTTCTTGTTTTGCAGCAAAACATCATAAAATTCAAGTTATTATTTCCTTTCAGTTTTAAATTTTGCAAGTAACTTGTCCCAACGTGACATATGTCTGTTATATTTGCCTATGCTTTCATGTTTTGAAAAGACATTTTTAAATCTGATGCAGTTTAACCTGGCAAATTCTCCTTATATATAGTTTGTATTTTCTAGGGGCTAATATAGTAAATCCTCTTTATCCCAATGAACAGTGGTATTCTCTTATTATCTTTATAATTATAAATTTTATATTCAAATATGTAAGTACTTTAAGGTTCATTTCTGCATTTTGTATTTACATTATTATTTTCCATATAATAATAGCTCTCTCAATATATCCATAAACTAATCAGTTCTTTCCTAGGCGATTTTGCTTTCCTGTGTGTATTATAAACTAAGTTTTCAGACATAAGAGGTTCTAGGTTCTGGGTTCCATATCATTTTTTGCCTATTTCAGCAAAAGTAACTATTTCTTTAACTTTTGAAAATTTAATTTTGGTAGACAGCACAAACAGGGGCGGGGCAGAGAGAGAGGGAGAGAGAGAATCCCAAGTAGTCTCTACATTGTCAATGTAGATGCTCAACACAGTGAGCCCCCCAGGTACCCCTAATACTTCCTTTAGATAGTATTTTAAATCAGACAGAGCAAACCTCTATGCTCATTCAATATATTCATAATTGTCTTTAACTTTCATGAATGTTTTTCCCTCCATAAATTTTCTACAAATTACAACTGAACTTTTGTTAGACTTCACCATATTTATAACTGTGTTTGAGGGAGAAATGGTAACCTTAAAATATATTCAGATATCCTGTTTATCAACAGATTTTTTTATTAAGACACTTCCAGTTACCTCAATCTCGTAAGCTTCTCAACAATACTGACCTCTGCTAACTGTATCCCCTATGTTGTACATATCATACTCCTAAATTCATGAATGATATAATCATAACCAGTTCAAAGAATAATATGTTCATTCAGAGGACTGGAGTTCACGTTATAATTTTTCATCAACTGTGACTTCAAAAAAGGCATTGTACCTATCTAACCTCAATTTGCATTATAGAGTAAATTAACAAGACATTTGATAATTTACTGTAAGATTCTGATGAAAATATCTACATATCTAGCATAGAGTCTCACCAATGCTTAATAATAATCACAATAATACATATTATTAATGTTCTTAGCATCCCACCATTTGTCACCAGACTAAATTCTACATGAACACTGACATGGATAATATCATACATATCAAATCATTTTACGTTCATTGTGGTATCAGTGTTATTTCTGATTGATTTAAATGGGCATCCACTAGTTCTAGAAGATGATATATTTATAATCGTGTTTTTAGTGAGTTTTTACAAGCCAGATCTGCGGTAAGTGCATCACATGAAAATAGCAATCAAAATGAACAACACCCGATATACTAAGTGAAAATATTACTACTATGTTATAGATGATTAAATTTTGCAACAGCAATTTTCATTTAAGTGCCCAACTTCACATAGCTTGATCTGAGATTTAAACTCAGGTCTGCTTAAATTCACAGCTTCTGTGCTTTGAAATACTAGGCAGAATTATTAACCAAGAGCGTTTTCCTTCTGCTGTAATTATTGCAGAATGAAAGGACATTTGCACAAAGTTTTTAACAATTAGAGGAAAAGAAGGGACATTTGTAGTTTAATCTCAGGCAGCAGAACATTATAAAGAACAATTTCCTACTGTCTGAGTCTCCCATTTAACTGAAGATTTCTCTTTTTGTTCTCTTTAAAACTCTTAGCTTGTCATTACAATTCTCTTCAGAAACTAAGGGAAAAACAGGGTATAGAGTGGAATTTGTTTATGGAAAAGCGTTCTACAGTGCTGTCAGCTCAGCCACATGAGTTGAAAAACTTACTGTGTGAGAGGGAATTTAATGCTAACACCTTGGGACCCATTGCCCAACCATGGGTTTTGTCAGGCAAACATATGCAGCCGCTGGGAAAATGCATATACTTTAGCAAGAACTTTTTAGAGTCATAGTTTGAAACTTTCACGGGTCTAAAAGTGTCTTATTGCCTTCTCCTATATTACATGGACAGCAGTCATAATTCATTCATACTTGCTGCAGAACTCTTTCATGATTTGTGTTATGTTTGGTCATAAACTTTCTGACATACTTTTTATTAGATCTAATATAAATTACTCACTGAAGATTACACTCGGGTTGCAAAATGGTAAGCATATTTTGGTCAAGATGCCAATTCATTTCATCATTTGCCTTCAGTTCCAGTATTTAGTAAATAATTTTCTCCTTCCTGCTCAGAATAATTTGCCAATGAATTTTACACCATGTCACATGACTATACATACCTTGAAGACAGAGACCAGGTCAAATCATGTGTGCAGAATGACCAGGGAAAGTTCAATAAAAGCTGAATGGAGAAATGGAAAGCAAATGAATGCAGGTGACCCAAGTTGTAGTTTTGGTCCAGCATTATTCTATGTGCTATGACATGGAAGTCACTTCTTCTCTCTGTACCTTAGTCATTACCCAGAGGAGTAGGTGGGTAGAGACAAAAACTTAGGCCATACTTCCCTAAAAAAAAATATCAATAGATAATGATTCCAGATCTTAACCTGGTACCTCTTGTATCTCCCCAAGATGTGTGTTCTCAACAGTGCTGTTTTCTCCTGGTTAGGAACATCTATTTCCTAACTTGATTAATTTTTTGGCTTTGTGTCTTAAGGCTATCCTTAATCTCCATCGTAGCATTGACATAAATGTAGAGCTCATACTCTTTCCATGATTTCCACAATAAAACAACAAGAAAAACACTAACAACAAAGAAAACCTCAACAAGAATAAAAAACATAACTTTTGCACCACTAGATTATTTTTATTATAAAGTTTTAGAGAATATATCATAATCACATCCTCAAAACCCGATAACACCCAATTAAAATTAGAATAAAATATTTCCTACTATTTTAGTATTAGCGTGCTAAATTGTGTTTCTGTTTTTAGAAATCTGTAGGAAACATGGCACCAATTATCAGATAATTTGTCTACTTAATTTCTGTTCCTCTTATCTCTCTACCAACCTCAATCATTTCCCTGTGTTTCCTTGTCCATCCCTCACCTGCACCTCTCTCCTACGTTGGTCTGTTTCTCTCCCCCATTATTCCCTAATATGAATCACATATAAGCAAGCACACACTTTATTCACTTATTATCTGTATAGTTTTTCTGTCTTTACCCACATTCCTAGTAGACTGTAAGCCAAAAGAGGAATTTGATTTCTGTCTTAATTTTTTACTGATGGATCCAAGAACTTACAACAGTTCCCCATTCACAATAATCACTTGGTAAACGTTGGTCCAGTGAATGAAGAAACAGCTCACTGCTGGGAAATTCTACATTCTTTTATGGCCAACAACTCAGGACACATCACCACCACACACTCCGTTAAAATGAAAAAAGAAAAAAAGACCTTCTTTCCCTCTTTTGTCTCTTTTATTTTGTCACTGCCACTGCTGATGTTGCCTTCTTTTTCCTTTTTCCTCCTCCTCCACCTTCACCTTATTATTATGATTATGATTATTTTGACTTTCCTTTTCCTTAAACAAAAGTCACCATTCTTGAAATGTACTTTGGTCTTAGCTATTTTTATTTCTCTGATTTTTTTAAAAAAATATTTGGTTATTACACGCATCGTGTCTACCCTGGCCTTTGATTTTCTTTTTATGAGGCAGATGCTAATCTTATGCATGAATGTTTTTTATTTACACACGAGCACAGTTTCTGCCAAAGTACTTTCCTTAGATGAAGGGCCAACTCCTAACCAACACAGCAGTTAAGAGTTGGTTTTGCAAGTCTTGCCTTAAATATAATTGGCTTCTAGTTGTTTCAGCTGCATCTTCTAAGACTATCATGCCTACCATCGATATTTTTCCTCTTCTTCTATCTTTGTTGTTCACATTTTATTTCTTTTCTCATAGTAATTTGCAGTGTTAGAATACTATAAGTGAAAGCACACGTTTGCCATTTTGTTTTGATTCTAACATGATTATCCTAAATTTCCCCTCTTCTATTGGGTGAATACAGAATTTAATCCCCCACTGGAGCTTAGAAGTAATATATGCCTAGTTCTTATTTCATAAAAGAGGAAATAAAAGGTCACAAGATGCACAAACAGTCCAAAGCTAGATGACAAGGTAGACATATGTTTACTTATAACCCAGTTTTCTTAGTTGAGGCAGTCCTCTTTTCAGTATCGTATTCTGAAGCAACCCAGTGAATAAAGTTATTTGCACCTTCTCCATTCTGCTTAAGCGAGTCTTTCAGTAAACCACTGCTAGTTGTTTTCTCTTGCAGAAACAATAGTAGGAGAGTTTGCTCCCCTTTGTGATCTGCAAGGAGAAATCTTTGGACTTTCCCAATTTGTAAAAAACATGAGTTTTACACATTTTTGTCACAAAATACCTAGTACGTAGTGAAATTTTAAAAAATTCTGAGTCTCAGTTGCCAAATTACCAGAATTCAAAATCTAACCATCTCAAATTCCCTTTCTCCCTGACAAATGCAACAAGTTAACATGTGATGTGGATGCAACTTGAAAAGGTTTCATTCCAAGGATATTTTTGTTCAAGAAATCAAAGTGTGGTCTTAAGAGCCAGTAAATTGGATCAGAGATGTGTAGAACAAATTGAGCCCACTCAGTGCAATGTGTCTCTAGGGTGAAGAGAGTCATTTGAGGGTTTTTCAGGAAATAATATATAAAGCAAAAGAGTTAAAAGTAATATATTTTCCCCACTCAAATTCAAATTATTGAGTTGGCATGGGAATCAAATTTTTCACACACACAAAATTGAAAGCCTCCTGTGACATAAGCTTTTTTTTTTCCTTACTCAGTAAATTGACTTCTTTTTATGAATAGTTACATGAGTTTTAACATATATATAAGTTCATGTGACCTTCCCAACAATCAAGATACAGAACAGGTTCATTGTCCTCCCAAATTCATGCCCCTATCCATATCACCTGGGAATTACTAACCTGTTTTCTGTTCTATTTGCAGCAAAGTTTTCTGGAATATCTAGGTGCTGTATTAAACATTAGGATTACAGAGAGTATAAAAACCACTGGATTAGAGACAATGATCTTCAAAATATGATCCCAGGACCATCAGTAACAGGGTTAAGTAACAAGTTCCAGCATCACCTGGAAACTTGTTAGAAATGCAAATTTTGGGGGTGCCTGGGTGGCTCAGTTGATTAAGTGTCTTGATTTTGCTTCAGGTCATGATCTCATGGTTTGGTTCGTGAGTTCAGCTTCACATTGGGCTATGTGCTAATAACAGCTCAGAGACTGGAGCCTGCTTCAGATTCTGTGTGTGTCTCTCTCTCCTTCTCTGTCTCTCCCCTGCTCATGCTCTCTATCTCTCTCTCTCTTTCAACAATGAAAAAAAAAAAAAAAAGAAAAAAGAAATGCAACTTCTTGGGTCTCACCCCAGACCTACTCCATTAGAAACTTTGAAGTTGGAGACAAGCAATCTCTGTTTCAATAATTTTTCCAAGTAATTATGATGTATCCTCAAATTTGAGAATGAGTGGGCCCAAAGTTTACCAGCCTACCCTGCTTCCTGTAAGAAAATTTGTGATGTCAATGGCTCTAACCCTGTTGTCATCTAAGAATTAGTTGATATTAAAAAATACCAATGTCTTATTAAATTGGATGTCATTGAAGAGAGGACTAGTATTCTGAGATGTATATTCTTAGAGATTATTTCATTACAACACCAGGGTTGATAAACATTGTGATATGTTACAGAACCATGCATCACTGATCCCCTTTGATACCTCAAAGCAGTAAAATAGGGCTCAGTTTGGGAACAACTCAGGTTATTTATTCTTTTTTCTTTCCTTTCTTCATTCAGTAGTCCTTTAGTAGATGCTATGTGCCTCGCACACTAGTTAAAATATTAGCAATGTAGTGGAGCACCTGGGTGGTTCAGTCAGTTAAGCATTTGACTTTGGCTCAGGTCATCATCTCATGGTTCTTGACTTCAAGCCACACTTCCGGCTCTGAGCTAACAGTTCAGATCCTGGAGCCTGCTTTGGATTCTGTGTGTCCCTCTCTCTCTGCCCCTCTCGTGCTGTCTCTCTCTTTCTCTCAAAAATAAAGAAACATAAAAAAAAAACCCATTAGCAATGTAGTGGAATGCATGACAGAAACATACTCTTTTAATAAGGAATGCATATCATGAACATGGGCCTTGTCTCTTCAGCCTAGCCCCACGATTTTCTCTGTCATGATCCTAGTTGGATGGTTTGTGTATAATTCTGCATTCAGAATCTGGAGGATCCATGCTGAGATCTCACTCCTAGGTGCCTGGTACTGCTAACTCTTCCTAAAGGCCCTGGGAATATGCCAACCTTCAATTCAAGAATGAACAGTAATAGGAAGGCAGTTACTACCAGTATGAGAATGGGTAGTGCTAATGGCAAAAAATTTAATGCTATATAGAATTATGATTATAGATATATCTACATGGTTAATAGTTTTTCTTTTTTTAAAGTTTATTTTACTTATTTTGAGACAGAGTACATGAGCAGGGGAGCAGCAGAGAGAGAGGTGGGGGGAGAGAGAGAGAATCCTAAGTAGGCGCTGCACTGTCAGTGCATAGCTGCAGTAGTGCTCCAACTCACGAACTCCAAGATCATGACCTGAGCCAAAGAAGAGTTGGACGCTTAACCAACTGAGCCACCCAGGTGCCCCAATGGCTTTTCTGAGTGAAGAGTGGAGTTACTACCTATTCTCTGTGAACCAGAAATTCAGTGAACTGATGAAGGGCAAAGAGCTAATACTTCCACCATCTCTTAATTGAAGGCAGATCCAGGAACAAAGGTAGTGGCCTGAAATGTCTATTTTCTATTAGAAAAGGAAAAATCCCGAGTTTGTAGATCACCTATCCCCAGAGGTTAGTGGGGGTTACTTTGGTAATTCTCAGGTCTTTTCTCCAGCGGAAAAACTGTGATGATTGCAGGCTCCACTTAGAAGGTTTAGATGGACAGACAGTATGACCATTTTTTTTGTGTACGTTTAGTTTTTTTTTATATATGAAATTTATTGTCAAATTGGCTTCCATACAACACCCAGTGCTCATCTCAACAGGTCCCTTCCTCAATGCCTATCACCCACTTTCCCCTCCCTCCTACCCCCATCAACCCTCAGTTTATTCTCAGTTTTTAAGAGTCTCTTATGGTTTGTCTCCTTCCCTCTCTTTTTTTTCCCCCTTCCCCTCCCACATGGTCTTCTGCTAAGTTTCTCAGGATCCACTTAAGAGTGAAAACATATGGTATCTGTCTTTCTCTGTATGACTTATTTCACTTAGCATAACACTCTCCAGTTCCATCCACGTTGCTACAAAAGGCCGCATTTCATTCTTTCTCATTGACAAGTAGTATTCCATTGTATAGATAAACCACAACTTCTTTATCCATTAATCAACTGGTGACCATTCTTGAGATAGGATGGTATGTGAGAGATGCCTCTTGCAAAGGGTTCCTCATCAAACCAAGTGACTTGTGGGCAAGCAAGTGTGACATACTTCAGTAGTTGATATAACTTCTGCTGCAATAATTTACTTTTTTAAACTCAAGGTATTCATCTTTTGAAAATAAAATTAGGAAATTCAGATAGTGTTAATATACATATTCTACAAATGAGTGCTTTTATAATAAGGCCCTCGTGTTCAGACTAAATAATGTATTGGAAGAAGCCAGAATTTTGGATGAGATATCAAGAGGTAAGGTAGCAGTTGACATGTCATCTATCAGACCTGTGGGGCTAGAGAGATTCAGGAATACACAAGTCTTTTGTAAATGTGGATATCTCAGGCATGAAGCACTGTATCTCATTAAATCTATCCTACTATCCTCTCTGAAACTAATAATTATAATTACTCTCAAACTTAATCCTCAGAGAAGGGGATAAAACAGAGTTAATCGTTGGGGGGAATCTCTCTTTTTCTCTCTTTAAGAACATCTCTGGCTAAATAAAAACATTCTATCCTTCCACTTATTACTTTTCCCATGACTTTCATACACACACACATTCCTGAACTCTGATAAAGATGCTCTGTAAGGTTTATAAACTCACTTCAGCAACGGACTTCAAAGTATTCCAAGTGTCTGGTAAGACAGAAGGATTCCAGACAAATGATGTTCAAGTCTTTTGGTGCATGTGCTTTATGTCTTTATCTAGTTAAAAATGCTTGCACTTAACAGTCATTTGCATATTGTATAGACACTTCCCCTGATATTTTTAATCTTTGACACCTTGTATCATTATTAAACCAATCACTGTAACACCTACTTCAAAAAATGATACATTATATCCCTTGAGTTTATCAATCATAGAACAATCTCAGTCCATCATCATATGAATTATTACAACACTGTTTGATATGTGTACCAAAAAGGGAAAAGTAGTCTCTTGTCTTTGAACTTTTTAAGACAATCGCGCTAGGGCTGAACTGTACAGCACTCTCATGTCAATTATAAAGACATTATTCAATGGCTCTACTCAATCGATTTGACTTACAGTTCACCCCACAACTTCACTATTAACTTTACTTTCTACTTCTTTTAATATTTGACACTTACATCCTAAAAGATGGGTAGGATCTTTGAAATAAAATTAGAAATCAACTAGCACAAGGTTTGCCAGAGTGGGGGAGGTGAAACCGGGGTGTAACTCCAAATGATTTTCAGCAGAACACAAGATGGTTTCAGATAACATGCTGGCAAGGCAATAATTAACCTTGAATCTTGTAGTGAGAAAGTTATTCTCATATTCATTCTTTCATTCCCTCTGGATACATCAAGAAGAATGAATCAGTGGCCTGCTAATGTGTCTTACACTTACTTTCCTTCAACACTTGCCATTATAACCCAGATAGAGTAGACCTCAGGCTCAGTGCCTTATGCTGGAGCAAGATGAAGGTATATATTTGTCATTTTTAAAGTGTTAGTCTTCTTCTTTTAAAAGTAAATATGATTGTTTTCCATTATTGTAATGATAAAAAAATCCCTTTTAAATATATTTATAATTTAAACATTGATTTAATTTTAAAATATCAACAAATAATAATATAGACAGTATGCAGAAATAGCCAAATCATGACAGTAATTACTATTTGGAAAAAAATGACCTAGTATGACACACTCATTTTACACTTGGAAGACTGAATTCTTGAATAAACAAAGTTGTTAGGGACAGTGTCCTGTTCAAATTCATATGTTGAAGCTCTGACCACAAATTCCTAAAAATATGTCTCTATTTGTAGACAGGATCTTTAAAGAGATAATTAAGGTTAAATGGGGTGGTATGGGTGGGTCCTAATCCAATCTGACTGGAGTTCTTTCAAGAAGAGGAAATTTGTACACATGGGAGAGATACCAGGGATATGAGCACACGGAGGAAAGGCCACATGAGGACAAACCCAGAAGGCAGCCTTCTATAAGCCAAGCAGAGAGACTTTAGGAGAAACCGAATCTTCCAACACCTTGATGATGGATTTTCAGCATCTGTAACTGTGATAAAATAAGTATCTGTTGTTTAAGCCACCTAGTTCATGATATTTTGTTATAGCAGCCTGAGCTGACTAATGCAGTGGTCAAAAATTTTGTCAGAAGAGACAAGTCACAATTTAACAATAGGTTTCCTGACTCCTTTTTAGCCACTCATTGAGAATTATTTGTGTTCTTCATTTATAGAAGCTAGACTGTCTTGAGAACTCTACAAGCAAATGAAAATAAGATAGTCCCTGGGCTTAATCATATTTGAAATACATTAGTAATAATAGTTAATAATTATGTACAGTCCTAATAAGCAGATCTAATGGGAATACAATTGCTTTAATCAAAATTCTCTTGATTATGGATGGGAACTATAGTGTCTCAGTAATATACACCATGGTTCTCAACTGAAAGTGATTGTGTCTCTAGGGAACAGTTGGTAACATCTGGATACATTTTTGGTTGTCATGCATTGGGGTGGATGGTGTTGCTAATGGCATCTTTGGGTTGAGGCCACGGAGGCTGCTAAACATCCTACAATGTATAAAGTCATCCTCTGCAACAAAGAATTCTATGGCCCAGAATTTCAATAGTGCTGTGGCTGAGAAATTTTTTTAGAGAGAACAGAATGGTAGAAAATAACTAGACCCAAGTTGGTATGAATTTAAGATCCATACTCTTGCCATGAAATCCAAAGTGAGGGCAGAATTGAAATCATTAAAAACATGGCCATTTGATTACAATGTGCTCTATTTTTTTCTTTTGTAAAATAATTATAAAACATTTCTTTGTATATGAGAGGGAATCAGAATGAGAGGATACATGTGTGGTGTCGACATATATAAACTGCTGTAAATTATCTACTATTTAAAAAATTTTTTTCTTTAACGCTTATTTATTATTGAGAGACAGAGAGACACAGAGCATGAGCAGGGGAGGGATAGAGAGAGGGGAGACACAGAATCTGAAGCAGGTTCCAGGCTCTGAGCTGTCAGCACAGAGCCTGATGCGGGGCTCGAATTCACAAACTGTGAGATCATGACCTGAGCCGAAGTTGGTTGCTTAACTAACTGAGCCACCCAGGTGCCCCAATTATCTACTATTTCAATTATGTTAGACAGCATAGACTGCCAGTTTTTAAAGAACTAGGATTTACCTGTTTGTCCCAAGTCTTCAGTATGACTTCGGGAAAATATATGCATATGCATACATACATACACACACACACACACACACACACACACACACACATATGTATAGAAGTGTATGTATATATATATAATATATATGTATATATATAATATATATGTATATATATAATATATATATACATACATATACACAAATATTTTATATACACACACATACATATATATATGTGTGTGTGTGTACATATATATATATGTATATATATATATATATTTGGGTAATTTTTTCCTATATATATTTGGGTAATTTACTCATACACACACACACACACACACACACACACACACACACACACACACACATATTGGGAATAAGATACCCAGTTAGTGAGTGGATACATGAAATATTCCCTAGGTTAAGTAGCCTAACTTATTTATTTATAATATCAAAATTTAACATCTATCTGATGGAGGTGTTCAAAGAGTAGCCTAGGATCTGACATAGGGGGAGAAAAATCTGATATAAAACATGTATTTTTGATTCATTTTAGTAATGTTTCCTTACAATGAAGGGGTGCTGTGGAACACTTGTTTTTGTCAATAAAGATACATATAAATTTGGGGTGTGTTATGTATGCTTAATTCATCAATTAACTCAAGTAGTTACAGAAAATATTGTTGAACTTGTAGGCAGCTTCTTTTTTCTTCTATTACTCTTTCTCTCTTGAACAGATGGTTTGTCATCCCATTGGATGCCCCAGTGCTGGTCATTAAAATTCTCTTGCTTTATAGGCTGTGTGCCTTCAGGCCTCACATATGTATACTGAGTAAAGAGAAGATGTCTAATACTTAGTTACACTCCTTAGAACCTAACATCCAATAACACCCCGGAATGATTTTCACATATTGGTAATATTAACACAAACAAGGAGTAAATGTACCCAAAACTATTTTCAAGTCTGTAGTATAAACTCATCCTGGAAGCCAATAGACATTTTTTTTTCTGAATTCTGAAAGCATAATTTAAATTAAATGTACTCAGTAGCAATATGGAGTTATTTCTCTACATATACCTGTGTATCATTATGAATCTATGTACATATGTATATATTGCTTTGAAAAATTCTAGCTAAGTCTTATTGAACATGTATTATATGCCTGATGCTTCTGAGTGTTACATTTTCCTTCATTTCCACAGCTATGTATGAAATTGAATGAATGGTACTCCCATTTAAAACTTTTTAATGTTCATTTATTTTTGAGAGAGAGAGACAGAGTGTGAGTGGGAGAGGAGCAGAGAGAGAGAGAGAGAGAGAGAGAGAGAGAGAGAGAGAGAGAGAGAGATTGAGAATCTGAAACAGGCTCCAGGCTCTGAGCTGTCAGCACAGAACCTGACACGGAACTCAAACTTGGGACTGACGAGATCATGACGTAGGCTGAAGTCGAGCACTTAACCAACTGAGCCACCCAGGTGCCCCAGTACGAACCCATTTTAAAAATGAGAAAACTAAGATCAAAATTAAATATGGTGCACATAGTTATATAGTAATATGAAGTAATAAAACTTAAATTCAAGTTCAGGAAAAAAAAAGAGACTTTCCTGAAACACAGGGAAAAGACAACCCAAGATATATTAATACTCCTTTAGTATATTTATACAGTAAAAAGATAACAAAAGGAAATTCTAAGGTATATAGGCACTAATGTTAAATCATTTTGTCAGAATTCTAAAAGGGTCCCATATCCTGATATATCACACCTGTATTTTTAGAGATAATTGGTTTCCTCAACTTGTATGTTGTTCTTATGCTCTTTTCCACTTCATGACAATCCTTAAAAGTTAAGCAGATAAATGTACAGTCTTAAGTTAAAAGTTCAGTAAAGAATAAACAATTAACAGATAACTCAGTGAGTCATATGCAATCACTGAAACCTGAGTTCAAATCCTGAAAACATCATTTATTATCTTTTTGTCTTTCGAGAGTAACCTTCAGTTTTCTCACATTGGTAGCTAACAATAATTGCTAATGAAATATTTGTGTGCGGTATTAATTAACTGCTTAAATGAAAAACAAAACAAAACATAGTGTCTGACATATGCATATATAGCAAGTGCTGTCTGAAAATGGTTGGCCTTTCATGTCCCATACATCTAACTCAGGTACTTCCCAATCACCTCATTTAAATCCTGCATATATTCTTGCCAAGACTAACTGTCTCTTAATGCAGAAACACTGTCAACATTGAGGTGACAAATCTGAAGACACAATGAACCTTAAACTAAAAACCACCTCTTCTCCAACAGGAGTTAATCAGCTGCGACTTTTGTGTGGATTTTGGACAGATTTCAACTGTCCTGAGAGAGACATACAACTAAATACTTAAAAACTTCACCAGCATCATTTGCTGGCTGTATACCATATATATATATATATATATATATATATATATATATATATATATAACCATATATATATATATATATATAGTATATGTTTTATATGTAAATACATATATACACACACATATATATACAAACCCATACCCATACATAGGTTAATGGTTTTTGAATCTACCATAACAGTCAAATAGCAGGTATCTTGGGATATCAATGGATTAAGAGATGGATTTAAATATATTGGTTAATGGTTGGTGCCAGAGG
Source organism: Herpailurus yagouaroundi (assembly GCF_014898765.1). Taxonomy (NCBI): domain Eukaryota; kingdom Metazoa; phylum Chordata; class Mammalia; order Carnivora; family Felidae; genus Herpailurus; species Herpailurus yagouaroundi. The sequence continues at coordinate 15,586,850 of NW_024412421.1, forward strand.
TGTTAGTATTTTTTGACTTGAAGAAGTGAGAAATTCAGGGGCATAAAACATGACAATAACGTTGATGGTGTTGCACCTGAGGAAACGTAATAGACTGAAAGAAAATAGTCCTGGGTTCCTACTCTCATGTAACTCACAGAGTGATGAGGGCAAAAGAAAAAGAGAATTGTGCTTATTGGTTAAGAGCATACACTCTGAAATTAGCCTGCTTGGGTAAAATGCTGTTTCACTCTTATTATTTCTGTAACCTTGAGCAAATTCCTTAATATGTCTGAGTTCACTCTCCCCATCTACACAATGAGGAGTGATGATATCCTCCTTACTGTTTGGTTGGTTTTTATTTGTTTGTTTGTTTTTGTAAGGGTAGAAGGGCCATAATAGATATAAACGCTCAGGACAGTACATGGAACATTAGATCTTTCCATTAATACTAGTGTTATTGGTGTTGTCATTATTATGATTATGCTCCAATTCTATTTTATTTGAAATATGAGAGAACTGAGTTGACAAACTCTGAAAGAATTTTCCATTGTCACTTCCTTTCACTTTAGTTTTCTTAAAAATCCGCTTTTAGGTACCAGAAGCGCTGAGGATGGATAAGGATTTGTCCTGTTTACTGCTGATTTTTAGCACTGAAAAGAACATCTGGTGATATGCTCAATAAATATTAATATTCTGAATGAGTACAAATTCATGGGCACCGAGTAGACTTAATCAAACCAACATCTCTGAGAATGATACTCAGGAACTTGTTTTTTCAAACAATCTCAGGTTATGTTATGTTTAATCTGGGGTCTATACTCTGAAAAAAATACTTTTAGTGAATCTGGTATGTGGAGGTGATTAGAGTGACCATTCAGTGTATTGTCAAAATGGTGACAATTTGAGGTGTAAACTGGAATTTTGATGAGAATTAGGACAGTAAAAAAAGGCATAAATCTGGACTTTATGGATCATGGGGAAATATAGACAGTTTAAAAGTAATAATGTTGCAGGGCATCAAGAGGATTAATGGTACAGAATTGTTGCTTAATCCTGAGGAAACCCTTGTACGTGCAAGATCTCTGTAAGTTTACTCTCCTAGGCTGAGGTGTTTGGAAGCCACTGGAGCTTGGTTAAAGTTATAAGACCCTAATTTGACCCAGAGGTGGAAATTCATGTAATTATTACATTTTTATTATTATACTACTTATATACATTTTATTTAGTTTAACTATAAGCAACAAGTGAAGCAGGGGAATTCAATCAATGTTGCAAATGTAACACAGAGGAGGTGTTTTTCTTTTATTTCAAAGTACGTGTAAAGATACAAGGTTTACAAAAGCTACGTATTATCCATATAGATCAGTACTTCTAATATCTGGCCTAGACATGTCTGTAAACCCAGTCTCCTCACTGGCACTTGGAATGAGAAAGTAAGTGCCCTCCCCCCATCAGAGCCCATGTTGCCCCTGGCAGCTATTTTCCTCTTGCTGTGCACTCCTTCCAACTGAAGTATCAACAGTCTAGCTCCTTTCTTTCATCATTCATGATCTAGGCTCACCAAAAAGGGGACTATCTAGATATGAACATCAGGTCTAATATTGTATTAGTTATCTATACTGATGAGAAGATGTAGTTGAGGCTAACACAAAACTTTTTTTTTTTTTTTATGAAAAACACCAGGAATGAAGTCAATACTATTATTAGGTTCTAAGTCATATATTCTTTAATATTCTTTATTTGGAATGCTCCAACCTCCCCACCCCAAAAAAAGCAATGAAACAGGCAAATGCAAGCCTAACAGTGCAAAATCAAGTCGGCATTCAAGAGACACTTCAGAATGTTTAGGATGGACCTGATGCACTGGCCAGATTGTCATCCTATTGGATATAGTTTATGTCACATGTACACAGATGTGTGTGTGTGTGTGTGTGTGTGTGTGTGTGTGTGTGTGTGTTTGTAATTACTTTGGTTTCCTACAATCATTTTAGTATGCAGAATGGGTTCCTCTTTTTCTGCTCTCAAGACTCTATTTCACAATGAGCCAAATGAGCTGCAGAGAATGCTTTTTCATAGTCATGAATCTGAAAGGAAAAAAAAAAAGTGAAAAGGAAAGTGAAACCCACTGCAAAAGGCAAGGCACTGGATGATACCCAGACAAGACAGGGGTGATTATTGGCCACTTCATGCATCTGGATGCTTGGTGCTTTCAAATAGAATCATCATTCCTGTGCTGAGTGCGTCTCTGTGTCTAGCAGCTACAAACAGATCCAAGAGTTGCCAGAGTTTCTGTCTTCTGATCTCATTATACAAACCACTAAAATGAGCAAAGGAATAACTCCCAAAAGCTTTCATGTAGTTAATGGCAGCAGGGGGAATTCTTCCTTTGATATTCACCTGTTCAGCATACCTAACTCACTTTATGCCTTTATTTCAAAAGCAATTTAGAGGGGGAAGGAGGTGTGTTTCTTTCAAAGGCACTATCACAGGGGTGTTATTGGCCAGTTTCTCCGTGCGTGCGTGCGTGCGTGCGTGTGTGTGTGTGTGTGTAAGAGAAAAAAGAGAAAAAGAGACAGGGACCATTCTTGGGGGGATAAATGCTGTTGTGTTTGCAAAATCAAGCTTGTAATTCAACCATAATAATATTGTCCAAGTACATAAAAATGCATCAGTACATTTTCTGGGTATGAGTCCACCAACTCCACCTGGAGTCCACCATCAAGCATCACTTTCATTTGACACCCATACATTTATTTGACAGATATTTCTTGCACATTTAAATCTTATAATGCCTTCCTGAAGAGTGGGGTGACAGTGAGTGAGGAAGTACACAGAAGTGTGAAACAAGAGGTAGTGTCTGCTTCTGAAGAATTTATGACTGAATCAGGAAAAGCAACTTGCATGCAGCTGTGATAAAAATTGGGATGAAAAACTGTTAAATCCAACTAGTCACCAAGGACTGTGAAATAATTCTGACTGGGAGTTAGGGGCTAGAAAGCAAAGGATGCCACAGGAAGTCTCACAGCAAAAGAGCACGTATCACCGGACAAAATTAATAAAGTGAGATAAGAAAGTAAAATGGGAGAAATGCCTTATAGGAAAAGAGAGAGAGGCATTTGCAGAGGATTGAAATATGGAGTTGAAAATACAACATAAAGGGAGAAATAATAACCAAATTGGTGTGTCCAAAGCCTACTTTGTGAAGGAATTCACTAGACAAGATGATACTAAAATTATTTAAAACTAAGATTGGAGAGGTCTGCATTAGAAAATACTGATAAATTTCATTATTTTTTTCTGTATTCAAAATGATACAATTAAACTGTATTTAAAAGAGGAAAATTGTATTCGTTTTTATCTATTCTGTTTCAGGTACAGAACAGCGTGTCTTTGGAATCATATTTGTGTTAATATTATTGTGTTTCCTTTCTTGGGTTACTTGGTTCAACTTTCATGGAGGTATAATGTTTGTCCTGTGATATTATGAGGTGGAGTACTTGAATCAATATGTGGGTCTTTGATTAATGAATTGAAAACCGAGAGAGTAACAAACAAAAAACAAAAAACAAAAACAAAAAAACAGCTTCTGCTTCTCTCAGTACTTTGGAGCATTTGCTAGAAGTCAAATACCATTAACAAGTCAAGGGGGTGATCTTGGTACTTTACTATTCAACAGTCATCTTAATTGTTCATAATTCCTAAGAGCACTGGAGTGAAATATGAAAGGGTGGATATTTTTTTAAAAATCAAGTTTTCACAAGGAATCCAAGTCCTAGAAATATTTAGCAAAGGTCCAGTGTAATGAAAGGCAAAATTATAATTTAGAAGTGAGATAAAATCATTGGGTATCCATACCAAGTACAAAACTTGGCAAAAAAAAAAAAATCATTATTATTGTCCAGTACAAATATGTATGCTCTTTAGGGCCAGAGGCCTTTGTAATGTAATGGCCTCAAGGATTAGCACACAATAGGCCTATAAAGATGCTGATGGTGGTGATGGTGATGATGGTGATAGCAGTTCTAGTATGAGGGGAACTGTTCCACATGGTCTTCCTATAACGTTCAATACTATCCATAACCCTATGGGGTAGATCCTATTGTTAATACCTCTGTTTGACTTTTGAGGAAATGGAGACACAAAGAGTTCTAGTAATTTGCCCAAGGTTTCACAGCTTTTAAATGAAGCCCTAGCAGAATTAGATTTCAAGTTTACACGATATGGGTCCAGAGCATCTCTTTAAATCCTGTCCTGTTGCTCTCAGTGAATCTAATTATAGAACAAAAAGCTAATGATAGATAATAGTAAGTAACATATATATAGTTGGTGCAAATGCCAGGCACTGTACTAGAGATTTCACAAACACTAATATAATCAATCCTTGGGACACCTGGGTGACTCAATTAAGTGTCCTACTCTTAATTTCAGCTCAAGTCATGATCTCACGGTTTGTGGGATTGAGCCCTGCATGGGGCTCGGTGGTGACTGCATGGAACCTGCTTGGGATTCTCTCTCTCTGCCCCTCCCCTGCTTGTACTGCGTTTCTCACTCTCAAAAATAAACATTTAAAAAGAAAATCAGCAAAACACAACCAGGAGGTAATTATCAACCCACATTCCCCCAACCCATTACACATATAGATGATACTCAGGGGTTTGGTAATTTGACCACAACCAGTAAATATGAAAGACAGTTTTCAATCCCACAACTACTGCCCTCAGAGCCAACATTTGTAATTCTATACTTCCATAAATGAATCCTGGCCATGTGTCTCAAAGACCACACATTACATCATACAATAAGATACCAAGCTATATCTCTTATTCTCTGAGCTGGTCCCCTTTTGCGAGTGAAAGGAGAGGGTTGTCACAATTATTTCAGGATAATACCAATAAACAGCATCTTTCGTACATAAAGCTTCTAGAATGTATAGACTTTCTTCATATAAACTAGTGACAGAGCACTAGAGATCAAGATCTGTGTTAATACCTTACAGTTAAAATCTACAAGAGGTTGCGGCTCCTGGCTGGCTCAGTTGGTAGAGCATGCGATTCTGGATCTCAGGGTTGTAAGTTCAAGTCCCACATTGGGTGAAGAGATTACTTACAACAGAAAAAATCTACAAGTGGTCATTCAACCGGGGATGAATTAATTCTCCTGTTTGGACCTTCATATCCTCACCTAACAAAGGGAAAAGGGGTGTCTTAGATTTGGGCTGCTATAAGAAATAAAATAGACTAAGTCACTTAAAAATAACAGAAAAGTATTCCTCACATATCTGGAGGCTGGAAGTCCAAGATCAGCCAGCAAGGGCCAGCACAATTTGGTTTGGGTGAAACCCTTTTTTGACTTACAGACTGTTGACTTCTCATTCTATCCTCATGTGGCAGAAAAAGGGCATGAGAGCTAAAACTTCTTTTATAAGGACACTAATCCCATCCGTGAGGACTCCACACTCATAACCTAATTATCTCCCCAAAGCCCTACCTCCTAATCCCATCACACTGGGAAATAGCATGTCAATAGTTGAATTTTATCAGGGCACATTCAGTCCTTTGCAGTTGGCATGATTACTTCTATGTATTTTCTCAGATCCACAAATTCTTCTCTAGGAAGCTCTCCCCTCTCTCCTTCTAGTCTAATGTATCCTTTGCCTTCCTCTTCTAGCTCCAATCAGACAGTACTCTTGTCATGTGGGTACTTGTTTGTCTTCTGTGTTAGACCATAAGGTTTGGGAGGACATGAAATTGTCTATCTTAGGATTTCATCTGCCTTAGTACAATGTATGGCACACAGTAGGAACCCCATCCATATGTGAAGGGAGGAGTAAGGTTTGTTGGTGACCTAAGTATTTTCATATATTAGCCAAATCTTTCTTCAGCACTACATCAAAATTTGGGGTCAGCTTTGGCAAGGAGAGATTTTTTGATTAAGGAGTGAAATAACCACACATTAATTTATTCATATGTTCATTCACTCAGTCTTTCATAGCAACTGCTCGCAGTCTTTCAGGCAGTAAATGATAGAAATGGTGACTGAACCCCCATTTGACTGAAACCGTAGTCCAATTTCACAATGTTATAGTGAATCCATCCTAAACTATCTCTGACTGGGAAATCGTTTCCAGTCTCTTGAGTTAAAACGTAATGATCAGATTGTTTTAGCCACCAAAATGTCCTTAAGGGGGCTAGGGGGCTCCAGAGTTTTGAGATCAGGTGCTATCTTGGAGTTAAGTCTGCAGACTCCCTAGGTACCTGTTTCAAACAGTCAACATTCATTTGGCTGTATAAGTTCTGGTCTGTTTAACAATTAGTGACATTATGTTTCCCCATAACCTGTATTAGACCCCATTCAAGCATTTAATCAACGTGTCCTTAAAGACAAGCTCCAGACTGTATATTGTCCCACTGCTGCTTGGGGGATAGGGATGGCACACAAGTACTGAGTGCACTCCTACTATTCAGTATTCTGTAGTCTTATTAATAAATAACTTCACCTCTTTTTTGTGGGGTGGTATTAATAAAAAAGAAACCATTTGTATCTGGTTAAAGTCTCTTAAAAAGCTGTCTTTCTTCAGGGTTGTGGATCCCATGCGACTATAAAGTAGTAATTTCACTTGCATTATTCACAAATACTAAGTAACATTTAAGCAAATTAGGCTATTACCTCAACTTCCAAATTAGAGACCAACATTCTTTTCAAGTCAACAGAAAGTTCTATTTGTTTGAGTTAATATGATTAACTCAATACATATTATTAATTATGTCTTTTGGTTGTGTTTAGTAGCTGACTCGATAAATCCCGACATTCGTGTTTTACGCCTAATGTCCACTGCAGAGCCAATCAGTTTGGGCGTTCAGATTAATTCTCTATCCTGTTCTTTTTGTCTGTGTATTTTTATTTATTTATTTTTTTAAGGTGCATTCTTCTAGAGAGCTCTCCGTTCCCCTCCCACGAAATCCACTATATGCTTAAAAATTCTAGCAAATTAAATTTGTGCTAGCAAGTAAAACAAATAAATGACTTAAAAACATCACCATCAAGTATGATAATAGCCAAGTGTTATACTTTTAATAAATGATTAGGAATGGTTGTAATGCAAAGATTTATTTCACAGAACAAAAGCACTTAAGCAGGAGTTTATATTGCTGCTATGCTTCAGTGATGATAACATTGGGACTTCAACCTGCATAGCTACAATGATTAATTAACGGCCTTGTTCAGGATGAGTGAGCACCATTATTGTTCTTAAATAGGAAAAGGTAGATAACCATTACTGATTGTTCCTCAATTCCCAGTCTTACTTGTTAAAGACTAAAGAATGCTAAAGTAGGTTGTGCAATTTCAAAGCTGCTATGAGAAGCAGAAAATAATAGAATTTCTATTGTGTATATAGGTGAAAGTTGCATTAGTTAGAAGATTCAAGTTAGCAGATTTATCCCAAAAAAGTCTGAATACAAAATCTGTTCATGTGAATAAGATTTTAACAACTTTAAGATGTCATTTGGATCTCCAATATACCGTCAAGCCATATTTCTCTGTGTGGTGCAACTACCTCTCATCAAAATAATAAGAAAAAAAGTAACTTAATGATTAAAAAACATAAACTTGGAAAATCAAATGAAAGCAGCTTCTATAAGTGTGTACTTTGTTTACTTATTATGTTCATTTTATTTTGTTGTTTTCTGGGGAATAAATGAATAGTGTCAGGTCTTTTGTTCTTTCTCTTTAAAGATCTTATCACTGAATTTATATTTCTAACGCAAATTTATTTGGTCAAGTTCCACAAAGTTTAGAGACAGTTTCTTTCTCCGTCTTGGAAATGCTTCGACCAACTCTTCTTTGGAAAGTCTACTAATTTGAAGAGGGAGAAGTACACATTTTTTTTTAATTTTTTTTTTTAACGTTTATTTATTTTTGAGACAGAGAAAGACAGAGCATGAACGGGGGAGGGTCAGAGAGAGGGAGACACAGAATCTGAAACAGGCTCCAGGCTCTGAGCCATCAGCCCAGAGCCCGACGCGGGGCTCGAACTCACAGACTGCGAGATCATGACCTGAGCCGAAGTCGGCCGATTAACCGACTGAGCCACCCAGGTGCCCCAGAAGTAAACATTTTTGAGAATGTTTCTGAAGGAATACCCTCTGGGATTCTGTGGTTGGCAAGGACATGCCAGTTATTCCAATTCAATGCTGTTGATGGTTCCTGGAACACCTCTGAGCTGAGATATCCTGACTCCAGAATATAGGAATGTGCCTTATGCTTTGTCTATCAGACAAGATGAAGAGTGTTACACTATCCATAACTATTAGAATTCCAACAAGAGGGCTGGTTTGGTAGTTGCCACAATAATCACGGTAAAGATTCCAACGAACAGAGTTTGGTTGCTTTTACTTAAGTAGTTTTTTTTTTTTTTTCCAGTAAAGTATTCAATTATACTTTTGCTATTTTAGAAGAGTAGATTCACATTTTTCCCCCTGGTTCACAAAACTTATCAAACTATTTTCCAGAGGAGAGAATGGACCCTGGGAGGAATTAATTCTCTCATGTTGCACATCCATTAATGAAAAGACAAAAAACAGACTTAAGTCACTTTCTTAAAAGTCTAAGATTAAGAATGTGCTCTTCTTCTATAACATATAATATGGCAAGAGAGGAAAGTTTTTTTTATTATTATTTGTTCAAAAGTCATACCCTACCTAGTTCTAAAACATATCAGACCATTTACAACTATGAATGTGGGTTACAAAAGGAGCAAAGACTTCAAACTATTTAAGTAAAGGAACTTTTAGAGAAACAGTTAATTCGAGTACATTCATACAATGGCATTTTACTCAAGCATTTTAAGTGAAGAGACAGATGTGCACAGGATAAAACTTTTTATACCAGGGTGAATGCAGGTCTCAAAGATGTATTAACTAAGAAAAGCAAATCACTTGATGAGATTGAGTGTATGAACTTGTCTATGTATTATATCGTGTGTGTGTGTGTGTGGTGTGTGTATGCTATTATTTCTATGTATATTCATGAATAGAAATATTTTATATTTGACACTATAGTTACCTAGAGCATGGTCAGTCCAATAGGTCAGGGCTACAGCATCCAAAAGATTAAGGGTGATTAGTGAAAATTTAGTTCACATTCTGTATTATTTATTTTTTAATGTGTGTTTATTTATTTTGAAAGGGAGAGGGCGAGAGACAGTGTGCATATGTGTCCATGATTTGCTGAGGGGCAGAGAGAGAGAGAGAGACAGAGAGAGAGAGAGAGAGAGAGAGAGAGGGAGGGAGGGGGAGACAATCCCAAGTAGGCTGTGCGAATTCAGCTCAGAGCCCAACACAGGCTTCCAACTCATGGACCATGAGATCACGAACTGAGCCAAAATCAAGTCAGGTGCTTAATTCATGAAGCCACCCAGCTGACCTGATATTCTATACTATTTTAATCTTTAAAAACAGATACTTGCTCTTTTCTTGAAATTATAGACAAAAACCAGTAGCCATCTCTATTAGAAACATTTCTCATACAGAACACATTAATATACAAGGTTACTTATTCATAAAAATCCAGGCAATTCTCCCCTTCCATGACCCCTCCTTGCACTCCTCGATTCCCCTGATTAAACACTTCATTTTTAGTGCATTTTTTCAGATATTCAAAGTTAAGACTTTTTCTCAACCCAGAACCCTACAACTGGAGTATTCTGGCCAGAACAGGGCACTAGCTCTAGAAACTTTTGAGAATTTGAGCTTTTTCTGCCTGCTCTGACTCCTAGACAACATTTTTCTAATGACATCGTGGGTATGACCAATGATTCCCAAATCTGGCTGTACTTGAGAATCATCTGTATTGGCTTTTGGGAGTCATTGATAGCTTTGGAAAGTACTTTACTAGCTCCATTTCCTGGCTGAAAGGAAATTCTGAACTGAAGTGTTTGTTTGCTTTTTGTTTTTTTCACATCTTAAAAATCAGTGTCTTTTAGTTACCTGAAGGACTTCAGACTACTCCTTCAATCACTTAATTTGACAAATATTGAAACTGAGGTTCAGATCAGTTAAGTGAATTTTCCAAGGTCACAGAGCAAGTTATTGGAAATCATTGTTACATATATCAGGACATTTTCCTGCCTTGTTAGCTATAATCTAATGAGTAAAATTTAATCTTCCTGTGATCCTTAGGGCTTCTGTCAAGTGTGCAACTATTATGAGTACCAGTGACCAGCATATAGGAAAGGGAGCTAAAAGATGGGTTAATGTTTGGAATTTTTTCCCTCTGTCTTTTTAGGATTTAAGAGGATTAATTATTTCCCCACATCCACTATTCTTGCCATTTTATCGTTTTCTCCTCAACATAAATTTTAAAAAGTTTTTTTTTTTTTTGTTTTTGTTTTTTTTGGGGGTTATTTTTTTACTAGGGAAAGTTCACAATGGGCCATGTTATGGGAACCTGAAATTCTGCTTTTAATTTAACTTTGGGAATCTGAAATTCTGCTTTTAATTCCACTTCATAGAATTTATAGTCATCATTTGTAACAACTTATAAGAATCTGTTCAGTCCCTTTAGCCCTTTCTCCTTCAAATACCCTCTTATAATCTTTTTCCAAATAATTAGTTTTTTTCTTCCACGACTACACCTACCTCAGGCAACAGTTGTGTTCAAGTTTCTTAAAAAAAGAAAAAGAGGGGCGCCTGGGTGGCGCAGTCGGTTAAGCGTCCGACTTCAGCCAGGTCACGATCTCGTGGTCCGTGAGTTCGAGCCCCGCGTCGGCTCTGGGCTGATGGCTCAGAGCCTGGAGCCTGTTTCCGATTCTGTGTCTCCCTCTCTCTCTGCCCCTCCCCTGTTCATGCTCTGTCTCTCTCTGTCCCAAAAATAAATAAACGTTGAAAAAAAAAAAAAGAAAAAAAAAAAAGAAAAAGAAAAAAATAAAAAAAAAGTTCAATGGACCTGAAATCTAACTCTTTACCTCTAACTTGGGTGGGGTCTCTGATAGTCGGACAACACTCGTGACATTGAAGAATGAGTATGTGTAGGAAGCCATGTATGCATCTTACTCTCTAATGAAATTTTTCTCAAAAATGCAGAAGAAGGAAGAGCTAAGCATATATACGTAAAATATTTCTCAGGGGCATCTGGGTGGCCCAGCCAGTTAAATGTCCCACGCTTGATTTCAGCTCAGGTCATGATCTCATTCATTATCATGGGATTGAACCCCGCATTGGACTCCACTGTGGGTGGGGAGTCTGCTTAAGATTCTCTCTCTTTCTGCCCCTCCCACTGCACACACACACACACTGTCAAGAAAATTTTTTTGATCAAATTGTTTTCAAAATAAGTTGGCATTTTCAGTTACATGCAGAAACATATAGCTGTTTATCACATATTTATCTTTGCATATACCTGTTGCTAATTGCAGAATAGTCCAAGTTTTAAAAGAGAAAATTAATTTTAACTTTCTTTAAGAAAGAGGATTAAAAAATGCGGGGCGCCTGGGTGGCGCAGTCGGTTAAGCGTCCGACTTGAGCCAGGTCACGATCTCGCGGTCCGGGAGTTCGAGCCCCGCGTCGGGCTCTGGGCTGATGGCTCAGAGCCTGGAGCCTGTTTCCGATTCTGTGTCTCCCTCTCTCTCTGCCCCTCCCCCGTTCATGCTCTGTCTCTCTCTGTCCCAAAAAAATAAACGTTAAAAAAATTTTTTTTTAAAAATGAATGTTACAAAATAGCCTTA
>NW_024412421.1:15598953-15621169 GCF_014898765.1 Herpailurus yagouaroundi
AATTTTTCTCAAAAATGCAGAAGAAGGAAGAGCTAAGCATATATACGTAAAATATTTCTCAGGGGCATCTGGGTGGCCCAGCCAGTTAAATGTCCCACGCTTGATTTCAGCTCAGGTCATGATCTCATTCATTATCATGGGATTGAACCCCGCATTGGACTCCACTGTGGGTGGGGAGTCTGCTTAAGATTCTCTCTCTTCCTGCCCCTCCCACTGCACACACACACACACACACTGTCAAGAAAATTTTTTTTGATCAAATTGTTTTCAAAATAAGTTGGCATTTTCAGTTACATGCAGAAACATATAGCTGTTTATCACATATTTATCTTTGCATATACCTGTTGCTAATTGCAGAATAGTCCAAGTTTTAAAAGAGAGAAAATTAATTTTAACTTTCTTTAAGAAAGAGGATTAAAAAATGCGGGGCGCCTGGGTGGCGCAGTCGGTTAAGCGTCCGACTTGAGCCAGGTCACGATCTCGCGGTCCGGGAGTTCGAGCCCCGCGTCGGGCTCTGGGCTGATGGCTCAGAGCCTGGAGCCTGTTTCTGATTCTGTGTCTCCCTCTCTCTCTGCCCCTCCCCCGTTCATGCTCTGTCTCTCTCTGTCCCAAAAAAATAAACGTTAAAAAAAATTTTTTTTTAAAAATGAATGTTACAAAATAGCCTTATGAAAGATGTTTTCTGTGACAGAACTTTTAAATTATTTGTAAAAAAATAAAAATAACTATCTTTTCCATCACTGAGTACGAAAAAAAAAAAGGATAGGTTTGTTCACAGATGCCTGAGATCTCATCTGCTAAATCTCGGAGAGGTTCGCCAGATGTTGGGCTGATAGGCTCATACCAACTCAAATAAGTAGGCATTACTAACCTATACCCATCAATTTAAGTTTTGCTCTCTCAGATTCCCACTTCTTTTTAGGCCTTAATTAATCCCCACCTCCCTAATCCTTCAGGGTTAAATGAATGCTATAATTGTTGTAATTATTATGTATGAGCACCTGCTTGGTGAAGGGGCCTGCGTTCTGTGCTACAGGAGACAAAAGGGGCCTACAAAAAGTTACCACCCTTAAGAGCATGTGAAAATTATTTGGGTCAAACTCGGAATGGAGATGAAGACACCACATTTCTTCCTCTCTAAGACTTTGCAACTTCTAATTCGTTGTCCTCTTTGCCTGCCAAGAGGAGGCGCTTCTGAAAGGCAGGGCTTTACAATTCTAACTCTGAAAGCTAACCCCTAGGCATACAATAGTACTTAACAGCATTCGCACCATCTAAATTTTTGCCTGTTGGCAATTCACCTGCTTAAATTTATTAGTGGTGACAAACTTGATGTATTAATATCCACACTTTCTACTTAGCCCTTTCTGTCAGTTCAGAGTCTTTGAATCAAATATTATAATGTTCACATAAAGGACAGTTTAGAGTAGATTAGATCCTTAAACACTTTCATGAAAACAGTTATATTTCATCTGCCTTTTAGAATTGGACATACATGAAGCTTGATACAATTTTCAGTGTAAGAAGTCACTTTATAAAAAATCACAACAGTAAGTAGCCAGGAGATACTCCACAGAAGACTGATTTCCCAGGAGTCAAGACTAGAAAAATCCACCTGCAAGTAATGGCCTTGGTCTATTTTTCTTTTACATCATCCATTTATAAATCACAGCATTCTAATCAGTGGAGAACAATGAGCAATTGTGCCCAATGTAGAGCAGCGAGGGGATGAGCAGGTTTGTGAATGAATCATCAGTGATGTTACTGAAACCCACAGGGCATGACACAGATGGAGTGGCTGGAGCTCAAGGACTGATTGCAGTGGTGCTCTGTGGTCTGAGAATTCTACCGCTGTGCTGTTTCTTGACCAGCTGGATGCTTTCTCATGCAAAGGCATTTTAAGTGTTAACTCCTACATAAATGCACTAGGAAGTTTATTCTTTTAATCCAGAGAATGGAAAGAAGAGGGAGAGAAACCAGGTAACTCATATACAAAGTAAGAATTTGAATCAAAACTTTTAATTTTGATGGTCTTCGGAGTTAAGAACCCTGGGAACAGTATTTCTCAGGAAAGGTACAGAGAGAGTACAGGAAAGGTACAGAGACTGAGACAATGATAAGTCCTCCCAAGATCTACCATGAATGAGTCCTCCTCTGAACCTACTCTTTCACCTGCCTTGACTGGTGTATGCTCAGTCTTCTCCAAAAGCTTCCAGTCTTAGTTTCTTGCTGAACTTTAGAATCTTTCTAGATTCAGGAAATCAAACTTTATGCTTCCCCCAAACTCAAGACCCTTCTTTGTTTTTATTTCACATTGACTTTGCCTTTTTCTTTTCTGTGAAAATATTCATGTATATTGAAGCCTCACAAGCAATACTCTTTAAGCCCCAGTGACAACAATAGTGTATTCTCTACTGTAGATGCTCACTATGTATTTACTGAATGGATGAATGAAAGCAAATTTACTATGTGAAACATTCAACAGTTACCTGCTGAGCACTCCCCTGTTGCAGGTGCAGTTTTAAGTGCCACAGACACTGGAGGGGTTGAAAAACTTCAAGTCTCTTCGCAGAGACATGAACCTGGCTTCCATATGCCAAAAGGGGGAACCCACGTTGCTTCTATATATAATCCTTAGGTGGATCACATCTTTTCACACTTTAATTTCCACCTTCCTTTCTGACACAGTGCTAAAAGTACATGGCTTATGAATATAGAAACACAGAAAGATCTAAAATACAGTGATCTGTTACCTGTCTACTGGCACCTACAGATTGAGGCAACTCTGCCTCTCAAAGGTGAAGTAAGTTTTCCAAAATTTTACAACTACTTTTCAGTGTTCGTTGTAGAATCTTCAATCTTTTGCATGTGGGTCCGGATATGCGGCCTTATTTTTTTTTTCTCGAAGCTGAGTTCTCATTTCTAATTGTATAGATTTGTATCAGCAGCTACCATCTCCAGATTTTCTTTAGTCACCAAAATTACTGAAGCTGAGTGTGTGGTCAGCCTAGCGGTGCCAAAAAGCTCAGGGGTCCTCTGGGCTCTGGGGGGGGGGTCCTTTCCATCCTTCAAGCTAAAGTTTTGCCTGCCCTCTGATTCAGAGACACATCTCAAGTCCTGTTTGTGAAACTGAAACATAAAATTAATTACAGACTGGTACAGGTAGAGTTGTCTTCCTCTTTGGTTCTAATTAAAGGCAGTTAGAAAGACTATCTAATGTGGAAGCTGAAGCATGAGCTTTGAAACCCCTTCTGCAATTGGTTGTGTGAACTTGAGTAAGCCTATTTTTATCTCTGAGTCTGGAAGTTGAGATGCTTAAAATGGGAAGTAGCTGTTACATGGTGGTGGTCACTGTGATACTTGTGTTAGAATCAAAAGAGATACTTATCACATGGGAATACCAAATGCATGTGCACAATTATTGTTTTCCTATTTTTAAAATCTAAATACATGCAAACATCTACCTCTAGTGCTTCTAGTAACTCCCTACCAATTCTTGGGAAACAAAAATGATCTATATTAGGTCTGCCCATTTCATTAAACTGAGTGTGAGCCTTGCCTTTGTCCCGCAACAAGACAGCATTGATTACTCCTATTCTATTACATGTTCCCCCACTGGACCTGGTAACACCTTTCTTTCATGTCACATGTTGCACATAGCAATATAGCAGACTCCATGACTGCCCGTACCAATACTTCCTACGGTCATTCTCTTTTGCCACAATGATAGCTTCTGGAAGGAGTCATTCTATTTATCTGTTTAGCCAGTTTATTTAGCATAGTTTTTTTTTGTTTTGTTTTGTTTTGTTTTTAATCAGAGTAACTGCCAAGTAAATCCTTTTTTGATCAATGAATGAATTGCTACTGTTTCCTGAGACATGCATTAACAGTTTGGGACTCTGGCTCGGAATTTTAGAGATAGCCCATGATCAGCAGGGTGTATAAACATTTAACCTAAAGTTGGTCAGAGTTCCAATTTTCATTCTGTTACTTAGTTCATGGAAATATGAGAAGGACACATAGCTTGTGGATGTCCTAAGTAACTACCACAAAATAAAAGAACAGATCAGAGTTAGTTAATGGTTTCGAGTATATGTGGACCCTTATCCATCTTTATTTCTGGGATGGGGAAGGATTCTGGTCCCAGATTTAGCTAATTAGGGAAAAGTGCCATGAAAAAATATGGGTGTCTATCTTCAGAACAAGAGGGCAGAAAAGCCATGCAGATCCTACATATTTTTCAACCCTGAGTGTTTCTATTTCACTAATGCAATATTTCAAGTGTTAAGCTGTTTCTTTAAAAAAAAAATTACAATTGGACTGTGAGAGATCATGTACCTTGGACGAGATTACTTATGGAGTATGTAAACATGGAGTTCCATATGTATGGAGTTCAACATGGCTTGCTGCCAGGTAGAAATCTTTTATTTATTTTTCTACCATGGATTGGTTACCTTTACTCTTCCATTCTTTGTACCACAAATAAGAAGAGCATAAACAAATTCTATTGAGTATGTTAAAATAGATTCTTTAATTTAAAAAATGATAATGAGGGGAGAGTAGAAAGAAAAGGTGATTAGAATTGGCCAAGTGGAAGTATTTTAAAATAAAGCTTCCTGCAAATTGGCAAAAGGCAGAGACACAGATGCAGGCAGAGATGGTTCTTCAGAGGTCTGCACTCCTCACTTGCCTTACATTTGGATTTTGCACTGCTTGAGTTATGAGCCAGCAGCACCATCTAGAGGCACAGAAGAATCCTGTACATGAAAGAAGCTGAATGGAGCCCATCTATTTAATGTGAGCAATGGCAAAACCATTGCTTCATTTTCCAATATATATAGAGAGCCCCTTACAGAAGGCCTGTAAAGGAATTGCTTCCCATTTCCATCAAAAGATGACTGCGGAGTTCATTACTGGGAACATTCAAGGCTTGACTTCAGAAGCGAAAACTTACCTCCAGAACTTCCCTACTGAGAGGGAAGTCTCTGACTCTCACATTAGCTAATTCATTCCATACATTTTACTGGATACCCCCCATGACTCAGGCTTTGTGCTAGGCACTAGGAGACACAGACAAGAATATATTCCTGACTGTCCCCTCTACCCCCTAGCCTGCATATCTATACCTAACCACGAGGATAAATCTTCTTCTGTCTTATCCTTTTAAACAGTTTCTGGGAAGTGAGAGCAGAAATATTTGAAAGCAATCATTATATTTCAAGAGTACTTGCTCTGTGTAAAACCTTCAGAATGTTTTATGTCAAGTCATAGATTCAAATAAATTTAGAGTGACAGGGGATCCTACAGTCCTAAGGTAGTCATTATCAAACTTTGGTGTCTATGAAAATTACCAGGTAGACTTCTTACTATAATACAGAATCTTAAGCTCCAAGCCCCAAACATTCTAATAATATAAACAAGTGGTGTGGCCCAGGATGATGCATTGTATTTAAAATATGTTTATCTGGTTTTCATGATCCAAGTGAGAAATGAACCGGGCTTTCAGAGTACAATTTAATTTTCACTCACAGGGAAGGTAATGCCACCACCATGAACCAGAGCGATCTTTTTCTATATTTTCTTCTTTCTTTAACTGCCTTTATTTATTATTCATACTAGACAATATCTAAGGACCATATCGACACTATAGTCCAGTAGTGCCAAAGGTTTTCTGTAATAATTCCTTCTCTTTGCAGCATAGCTCCAATTTTCCCACCTGGGTTATGGCTACGTACTTACAATAATTTTAAGAATCATCTATTAAGGGGTACCTGGGTAGCTCAATCGGTTAAGTATCCAACTTTGGCTCAGGTCATGATCTTAGGGTTTGTGAGTTCAAGCCCCTCATCAGGCTCTATGCTGACAGCTCACAGTCTGTAGCCTGCTTCAGATTCTGTGCCTCCTTCTCTCTCTGCCCCTCCCCTGCTAACACTCTGTCTCTCATTCTCTTTCAAAAATAAGTAAAACAATAAAAATAGAGAGAATCATCCTTTTAAATTATAGACCCTCAAGTTTACTGGTATTCATGTTTTATCTAGGTTTTATTTGTAAAAAAAAAAAAAAAAACATACTGTATAAGAATATTTGCATAGTGAGCCCCTTGTTGGATTAAATTGGGAACCCGTTTTATTAGCAAACTCCTAACTGTGAGGCTGCGTGGGTGCAGAGGAGCTGAAAATTAGAAACTTGAGTGGATTTCAATACCTAATTCCACACCAAACATAGGCAAATTAGAGCTGAAAAAAAGGCTTCTAAGTTGGAGACAATTTAGCTTTCACTCTTTCTCATTTCAGCAGCCCCTGTTTTGAAAGATGTCCAACTGTAAATCCGTGGGATTTAAAGAACTGAGCTTTTCAAAAGAAACTCTTGTAAGAAATCTGTGATAATAACTATCTTTCATGTATCTCCTCTTCTCTGTTCCTCCTTGCATTGTCATGGAAAAGGTCCCCATTATATCTCAGTGGAACAATAAACTAGCCTAGTAACGATGACATTCTCAGTCCTACAAATCCCACATTTAACTGCCATCTCTCTATCAGGGCGATCTTTCCACACTGTCAATATGATTGGGTCACTTGTGTGAAATCTTTCAGTGGTGCTGCACTGACTTAAGCAACAGACTCCAAAAAGGTATCATCCATTTGTGATTTGGCCTCATGCCTAATTCATGGATCTCACCTCCAATTCAAATGTCAAGCATGCTAAAGTCCCCAATTCTAACAACTCCTTGACACTTCCATCATTTTGCATGGCACATTATATCCTACTGAATTGTGCTTTGTGATCATCACCAGGATAATTCAGCTCAGCCATTACCTGTCCTATGGAACAGTCTTCTCAAGTCTTTATGTTGTGTTAGAGGCCCTCCTCTTTAGTTTTTCAGAAACCTATATACTCTACAACATAGCAGCAAAGCATAGAAGAAAAAATGAGATGTGGGGCTTAATCTTTCAATTCTTAAAAACCACAGGATTTAGGATTCTTACCTTCAACTACCATCAGACTTCATCAAATTTCATTCATTGAGTTTATTAAAGTCAGAGAATACAATTAACCTTATTCCCTAATTTTAATCTTAGTAAACACTTATTGAATTCATTCATAAATGCTCCTATTTAACTCTGTTTACGCAGACACTGATAACCCTGAAACAATTGAGATGATTTTCTATAGAATCAAACTTACTAATAAAATAATTTGATCTGTGACTACAGATCAAATAGGCATAGTTATTCTTTAAAAATTGAGTTTTAGTGGGGCGCCTGGGTGGCGCAGTCGGTTGGGCGTCCGACTTCAGCCAGGTCACGATCTCGCGGTCCGTGAGTTCGAGCCCCGCGTCGGGCTCTGGGCTGATGGCTCAGAGCCTGGAGCCTGTTTCCGATTCTGTGTCTCCCTCTCTCTCTGTCCCTCCCCCGTTCATGTCTCTCTCTGTCCCAAAAATAAATAAACGTTAAAAAAAAGTTTAAAAAAAAAATTGAGTTTTAGAGATACAATGTTAAAGAAGAAAACAATACAACTCAGGGGAATATTGAAATCACAATGGATGGAAAATACTTTAGCTAACAAATTTTATAAAAATACTATAGATTTAGTAATGTTTTGTTTAATTACTTTTTATTTTGAAAATTAAAATTAAATTCATCTAATTTTTATTTTTTATTAAATTCATCTATCCAAACATAGTTTGGACTACAAAATGTAACTTTCTGATTGTATACAGATTCACTTGTTAGAATGTTGGATTGCCTGGGGTTGCCCAAACCAGCCAGCATATTGTTGTTTTTGTTGTCATTTCAGAACATACTGTGAGACACAGCCAGCATTTCATCAGGTAAAACAGTCCTGTTTCAAATCCACCTTAGTAAAACACACAGCCTGCCTTTGTACTGAAGGACAAAAAACTCTTTCGCTCCAAATCAATACAAACACATGATGCAAAACTTGGTCTAAGTATCACCAGTCTGATGGACTTAAAGAGAAAGCAATGCTGATGATCCCTTCACACACATTCTTAACTGAAATAGGACTTCAATGGGACAACATGGAATATTTTATGTTCTTTAGATTCTGGTTGGCTGTCAATTTGAAACTTACACTAATTGACGTTTTCTGATCTTTCTCCTCCCTTCCCTTACCTCAGCCCTAAATGCACTGCCAAATTTCTTGGTCTTTATCCTCTTTTCCTAGCCTTTCCCAGGCTACCCCTCGTTTGGAAGTGCCCTTTCTCTCTGAGCTTCCTAACCAATGACCGTTGTATTTATATAAAAAATTGGCTGGGGCGCCTGAGTGGCGCAGTCGGTTAAGCGTCCGACTTCAGCCAGGTCACGATCTCGCGGTCCGGGAGTTCGAGCCCCGCGTTGGGCTCTGGGCTGATGGCTCAGAGCCTGGACCCTGTTTCCGGTTCTGTGTCTCCCTCTCTCTCTGCCCCTTCCCCGTTCATGCTCTGTCTCTCTCTGTCCCAAAAAAATAAATAAACATTGAAAAAAAAATGGCAATACATATTAAGACATTAAATATGTTCATATGTATCTCCACATATTCATTCTATTTTAACAATATGGATACAGAAAAATCTATGAGTAACAGAGATGTTCAGGGTACCTTAAGCTATAACACAGGTTAATTTATAAAAAGACAATCTCTTTAGCAAATAATACTGGCAGAATTGGACAGCAACATGCACAAGAATGAAGCTAGACCACTTTCTTACACCGTACACAAAAATGAACTCAAAATGGATCAAAGACATAAATGTGATACAGGAAACCACCAAAACTCTAGAGGAGGAAGCAGGCAATTTCTTACTCAACAACTCTCCAAAGGCAAGGGAATTAAAAGCAAAAATGAACTATTGGAACCTTATCAAGATAAAAAGCTTCTGAACTGCAAAGGAAATAATCAACAAAACTAAAAGACAACCGATGGAATGGGAAAAGATATTTGCAAATGAAATATTGGATAAAGAGCTAGTATCCAAAATCTATAAAGAAATCACCAAAATCAACACCTAATAAACAAATAATCCAGTGAAGAAATGGGAGGACATGAGTAGACACTTTTCCAAAGAAGACGTCCAGATGGCCAGCCCATACATGAAAAGATGCTCAACATCACTCATTATTAAGGAAATACAAATCAAAACAACCCTTAGATATCACCTCACACTAGTCAGAGTGGCTAAAATTAACAACTCAGGAAACTACAGATGCTGGTGATGATGTGGGGAAAAGGGAACCTTCTTGCACTGTTGGTGGGAATGCAAACTGGTGCAGCCAGTCTGGAAAACAGTGTGGAGCTTCCTCAAAAAATTAAAAATAGAACTACCCTACAACCCAGCAATAGCACTAAAGGAATTTACCCAAAGGATACAGGAGTGCTGATGCATAGAGGCAAATGTACCCCAATGTTTATAGCAACACATTTAATAATCGCCAAATTATGCAAAGAGCCTAAATGTCCGTCAACTGATGAATGGATAAAGATGTGGTTTATATATAGAATGGAATACTATTTGGCAATGAGAAAGAATGAAATCTGGCCATTTATCAATATGGATGGAACTGGAAGGTATTATGCTGATTAAAGTAAGTCAGAGAAAGACAGGTATCATATGTTTTCACTCATATGTGGATCCTGAGAAACTTAACAGAAGACCATGGGGGAAGGGAAGGGGGTAAAAAAGTTACAGAGGAGGATGGAGGAAAACTGTGAGAAATCATTAAATACAGAGAACATACTGAGTGTTGATGGGGGGGTGAGGGAAAGGGGAAAATGCGTGATGGGCACTGAGGAGGGCACTTGCTTGGATGAGCACTGGTGTTGTATGTAAGCAATGAATCATGGAAATCTACCCCAAAAACCAAGAGCAAACTTTACATTTTGTTAGCCAATTTGACAATAAATTGTATTAAAAAATAATAAAAAAATTAAAAAAATGTTCACGGGAGCAAAAAGGACTTTTTGTATACCTAATACACAGGTAGTGGCAAATTATCATTCCTCAGGATAGAAAGCTATCAAGTTGTTAAAATGTTGTCTATAAAAAGTTGGGTTATAAATTCCCAACGCTAAATGGAAAAAAGCAGACAAGAGATGTGGCAGTATATTAATTTAAAAATAATACAACACAGAAATACTAAAAGATAAAAGAAAAAATAAGAATTCATAAAAAGAAATGTTGAGAACTATCACATGGTTACCTATGGATCTTTTGACAATGAATGATTTTACCTTCCTTCTAGAATTTCCCCCAATTCTATATTGAACATTTGTTACTTTCACAATGATCGAAGGGAAACAAAGGAAATGTTATAATTAAATTAGGATACATAGCAACAGAGTTTTTGACATTGTGTAAGTTAAGAACATTCAAATTAACATCACAATTGGATTTTGTGACTCGGCACCCATAAGGATTTTAAGACGCTATTTACATATCTGTGCAACACGTTTCTATCTATCTGCAACCACCCTCCCCATACCTTTCTTTCTGGACTCTTCATTAGCTAGTGTAACCAGTCTATTTCTTAAAACTTATTTTGTTTTGATTGGCGAACATGCTTGGTAATTGTTCCTTGAGCACACGTAGGATATTCCATATCCTAGTGGTCAGTGTCTGGACTCTGGAATCAAGCACCAGATTTAAAATTTCTTTGACATTTATTAAGGTGTCTTTACACAACTTGTTTCATCTCACTGAGCTGTAAGTTTGTCAAATAAAAATGGGGATAATGCATTACAACTCCAAGTCTTATAAAGAACACAATTTAAAAAAAAAAGCAAACACAAGTGCCTGGCATAGAGGAGATCTTGCATCAGTCACTGAAAGTTATTTCCCCTTGTTCACTGGGCCCAGTGTATATTTAGGGTCCAGTGTATATTTTCTATAAGCAGGTGGAGAACAAATGTGAAATGGGAGCAGCTCCACCAGATTCCAGATTCTGATTCTTGAGGGACTTCTCACATTAGTCTTTTTCCTTTATTTTATTGTATGCACCCAGAATCTCACAAAGAAAAGAGATGTACATGCATAAAAGCTAAAAATGGAGTGATACAGTTATAAGTACTTTGTTAGTAGCTAAAAATTGAGTGATACAGTTATAAGTACTTTGTTAGTACCTATCCAGAGAAATTGAAATAATATTCTATTAACCTTTTATTTTCATACTCAAAAATATTTTAAGAAAAGCAAGGAGATCTTAAACTCCCATCTTAACCATGGAACACTGATTCTTTTTGCCTTATTGAGGGTTCACAAGCCAGCCATCATGGTGGTCATGCTATTATTTGCAGTAGTATTAATTATAGTAGTAACAGTGATGGCAATCATAGTGATGATAAGCAGAAATAAGTGTTTCCTATTTGTTAACCTCTGATCCAAGTGGTTAACATGTATTGACTCACTGAGTACAACTAAGTTATGTACTATTATTATTTCCATTGTGCCAACCACTCATGTACAGCACAGAAAACCTGAATGAAGTACTCAGCGTTGCCTAGCTAGTAAGTAATGGCAACACGATTCAAGTCAGGCATTTCAATCCTAAAATTTCTGCAGTGTTACCTCTCCAGAAATGACAGTGTTAGAATTAACTTCAACCTAAGACACAACAGAATGTCACAATGAAATAAAACTGCAAGGAGAATAGCTTAATGGAGATGAATGGAGCCCGACTACCCAGGTTTGAAATCAAGGGGTTACTTACTGTGTGACCATGAACAAATGGGACTCTTTGTTGGAACTTCAGCCTCTTCATCAGTGACATGGAGACTGCAGCAGCACCTAAGGTGTAAGGATGATAGGAGGATGAGGCAATATAATCCACATTAAGAACTGAAGTATATTAACATGATCAATGTATTTCATCCAATGTTATCGTGGTAAGTTTGACAAATATAATTAACCTGAGACTAAGAGTAATGTGGTCATTGTTTTCTATTGTTTTTCATTCTTATCCAAGCATACAGACAGTATTAAGGACAAAATAAACGGGTGTTAAAATTTCTTTAATTGGAGAAGAGACTACCCTGGAAATCTTAGATTTTGTTCTTATTGTCAACGAATGTTCAGTTAAGGCTCTAAGGAGAGGCATGAAGAAAATCAAGTAAAGCCCTCTGGAGAGTAGAAGTCACGTAAGTCTTCACTGTATAGCAGAGAAGTCCAGTAAGTTTGGGATCCTGTGACATTCTCCTATGGCATTCCTGCCTAGCAAGTATTATACTTTAGTCTAATTGTTCATTTGTCATCTCCCTCACTAGACACTATATGTAGTTACTGGTTAGCTTCTTGCCTGGGGTTAGCAGACTCTTCCTAAGAATTGACCTAATAGGGGCACCTGGGTGGTGCAGTTGGTAAGCATCCACCTCTTGGTTTGGGCTCAGGTCATGATCTCAGAGTTCGTGAATTTGAGCCCAGCAGCAGGCTTCACACTGACAGTAGGGAGCCTGCTTGGAATTCCTTCTCTCTCTCCCACTCTTTCTGTGACCCCCGCCCTTGCATGCTCTCTCTCAAAATAAATAAATAAATAAATAAATAAATAAATAAATAAATAAATAGAATTTAGCAAATAGATCAAAGAAATGCACATCAATGGATTAGTTCAATCTAGAATGAGAGGTGATACTGATGCTTCACAATGACTATATTGCATGAGGAGCTACGGAAGCACATGGAAAGGTTGCAGAGAAGAAAAAGAGGACTTGGTGGAGGATGGAAGATGCAGAGTTCTGGTGTCAACTTGCATGTCCCTGTGGCTTTAGTGTGCAGTCCCCAACAGATATGCACCCAGAGGCAGAATATAGAGCTGAGGAGGACTGCACACACGAGCCAGACCAGGAAGAACCAGAGACTCTGCACTAAATGGAAGAAGATATACCTTCCCCCGGAGAAAGCTGGTTAAAAAAGCCCATTTCTGAGCCCTAGCTTCACAAAGGAATAGCCAGGGAAGTTGCCTTTTTTTTGTTGTTGTTGTTAGCTTTACAAATTGACCAGGTTATTCTGATTCAAAGATCATGTTTGGAAGCTAATGCCTGATGAGATTTTTTTAAAACACCACTGTTAATATTAACTTGTAACACCCTTTGAATGTTTTAAAAATATGTCCCTCTCTGAACATAACCACAATGAATCCTTCTGTCAACCTAATAAAATTGGGTGTGTTTTAAAAATATTTTCTAAATGCTATACAAAAGATTTCTCTTACAATTTTCTTTCCATTTATAGAATTCCTCCAATACCGTTAAATCTTTTTCTTACTAAGTTTCCCATAAGGAAAAGCTGGACTCTTTTTTTTTTCCCTCCCTCTCTCTCTCTCTCTCAGCCCTTTGACTTATCTAAGCTTTTAAGTTTCAATCGAACTGGGCTCAAATGCTATCTCTGCAAATAGCTTGACCTTGCCAATCACTCTTCCTCCTTTTGGATAACATGTGGCACCTTCTCACGCCTCCTCACAGTCTGCCTTTGACAATCTCACCAGGGGTTTACCTTGGACTTTGTTCCTCAACCCAGAAAGTTCCCCATTCTGTGCTTGTTGCATTTCCCAGGGTGAAAAGCACTCTATGCTACCTGACTATATTAAGAATGAAATGATCTCTACTTGAAGAGACACATCAATGGCATGACATTAAAATGAATACAGATGGTGGAGGTGAGGCTTCAAAGATATAGTCCAATTGGCATACCTACTTGACAATGTAGGTTACTGAATCAAAACAAGGTTAAAAACCCACATTTCTATTCTGGGAGCTGTAACTGTTCTTTACAGGCATGTTAATGCACTCCCCTTATTTAAACTATCAGATTTTCATTTGGGGCACATATGGAGGTTTGTAAGGTTATACTTTGTTCCAAGGCAAGTTATATTTATGTAGACCTTAGAATATTGAGGAAGGTACAAAAGGAATGGAATATTTACTAACACCTACCTCTGTAAAATGTAATATTTTCACTCATTGGAATCTAAGGCCCATGAAACAGGGATGTCACCTGTTGTTTTTGTTTTTTTTTCCCCACTGTATTATCTCAACTTCCTGGATGAATGCCTCAGAGTGGCTTTGAATAAATATAAATACATATTACATAAATAAATGAAAAAAATAAATTAAAATTAGATATTTAAATTACTTATTAAAATGCTTGGTTGTAGGAGATCCTCAAATGGCAGCCATTGCTTTGACTATAAATAAAAAAAAAAACTTTAATAACAAAATACTATTATAATAATCACTACTACCTGAACAACTTCTACTTACAGCTATTACTTTATTTGAAAAATAAATGAGTAGTCCATAGTAGCTAAAATGTATTGTAATAATAAGGAAAAAGGACATATAGCAGCATGATCAGGTATATTAGATAAAAATTATAAAGGACAATTTATATCAAGATGAAACTACGTGGACTTTAGACTGTGAGCACTGAAATTTTTCTGTGTGTCTTACATATGGAATGGCACAGAGAGATGAGCGTATAAGAAGCTGAATGTTGCAGCAATACCAGGTACAGAGGGGTGGGGAGCCAGGGCAAAAATGAGATAGGGCAAGTAAGAAGGGAAGAGAAATGAACAAAAGGGAGAAAAAAATTTACCTTGTATTCAAATGTCTAATTTTTTGAAGTTAATAAAACAGATTGTTAGTTAGAGTACTTGCATCATCACTGGTAGAACATAAACAGAATAACATGTAGTCTGAAACTCAAGCTCTGTCTTACAGGTTTATGCTCAATTCTCATCACCTGTCCTAGGCAGGCATGCCTGAATGGAGGCAGCCCTAACTTGTGTGTTAAAAAATGCATCAGAGTTTCCTAAATTAGCAAAATAGCCTTTAATCTATATATGTAAGATTTACAAATCCCATCTCCAGTACACACACGAAGAAATGGCAACAGGTTCTGACATTCAGATTTATAAAGTAAACGGAGAATGTTAGCACATGAAACAATTTTGGAGGACAACAACTTTCCAAAATTCTGCTCCAGGTATGGAGCCAGTTCTACAATATCCTGAGAGGTGCAAACATGTAATGTCTCCTGCAATACTGTGAGGGCCAAAAAACTGACAATGTCACAGAGCTGCCAATTATTCCATTGACTACCTCTGCCTATAACAATTACTTGATCAGGCCGAAACAGGCCTCCTTTAGAAATTCAGCCATTTCTATTTCTCCTCTCCTAAAAAATTCACTCTCCTTATTCTCTTTCTTGAAAGTAAAACATGCCCAGTTCTTTCCATGTTATTTAAATGACAGTGATTTCCAGAGCCTTGCCAAACATCCTTTGCCCTCCTGTATTTGTATTCCAGGTTGCCAATATGCTAGTATATAAATGAAACGTCAGCACTTGGAAAGTTCCATCCTTGTCCGTCTATAATCCATTTGGCACACCGAAATTGGGTTATTCTTCCTAAAACACAAATCTTATCATGATACCCTCCTACTAAAACTCCAAATAGCCATGTAACACATCTTAGCAAAAGGACTAATCATTCTCACCAGTCTGAAAGGACCTAGATGTTCTTGACCCACCTGTACCTTTCTCTCCAGCCCCATTTTACAGGACTGGCGCCATAATTTGGTACATTATAGTTTCACCGGCCACCTCGGTGCCTCACACATATCGAGCTCTTTTCCAATCCAGGACCATTGCACCCACTGTTTCCAATACCTCTGTGCCTCTTTTCTATTTGCATGTTGTAAATTCCCTCTCTTCTTTTATGCCTCATCTTAACAGTTTCCCCAACACCAGTGAACAAGCTGTTGTTCTATTGTTCTACAGTGCCTCCCATCTGTTCTTAGTACTTAGTTGTGCTCAAAGTACTATTAAAAGTACTCTTATGACTTAAATAAATTTGTGTCATTCTTTTTTTAATATCCCTTTCACCTACTGGACAATTGGCTCCATAGGGTAAGAAATAAATGTACTATGTTCCCCAGAGCATCCTTGGGAAGAAACAATTCCAGAAACATAGTAGAAATTCATAAATATTACTCAATTTAACATGTCAAAGTTAGTATTTTTGTCACAAAACCTTATCCAGATCATTACATATGAGGCATAAGAACATAATGTATAAGATTTCAGGTTGGGTGTGAAATGCTATTAACCAACTAACAGCTGTAGACTTTGGGGATAAGTTACTTAAACTTTAAATTTTCAGTCTCCTCCTATGTAGAGAATGACTCACTCCTAGTCATAGTGTGGCAATTAGAAGAATTACATGTACATCTGTATGCACGGTCCATAGCACAGAATAAGATGTAGTTAGCTATGGTTATTTGCCTGGTCCAAGTCCTACATGGAATGAAAAATATTGACTGCTTGCTACATGGTTGTTGGGATGAGTGGATTCCAATCACGATGTATGGATGCCCAGAGCAAAGTCTGAATTGAAAGTCCACAATATATATATTTTACTTCCCTTTCCACCAAGAAGTGTCTCCTACACTGTGCAATAGAACTGATGAATATATTTGAGCCTCAGTTTCCTCAAATATAACAAAAATAAGTTAGGGCAGAATCTCTCAACCATCTCTTTCAGCAGTGAAATGTATGGGTCAAATATGCTTTGTAGACAAGACCTTAAAATTTGTAATATTATTTGAGGCACGTTTGGAATATCTCCTAGTCTCACTGTTGCCCTAAGGCTCTGTTTATGCAAGCAAATTGAAGAGGAGATAGGAGGTTATTATAGAGCAGAATCTGGGAAGAAGGGACTCATTTGACCTGAGCTGTCTCCATCAATACCCCTCCTGTGGTGATGGCTCAACCCCTCATTTGACAGTGTAGACAGAGCCTGAGGAAGGTTTGAGGGCAAATACAGATTGAGATAGTGAAACTTGCAAAATACATGCTCACTGCAAACTGTTTGATGATAGGGGATTGCATGCTGGCTCAGAGCATCATGTTTTGATGTAACGTAGTTTAATTCCCTTAACTCTACTTAGCTGGCAGTATCTGCCAATGGTTTTCATTACACAATCAAAATGGGAGTTTTCATGAAGAACATCCAATTTATGTGTGGAGTGCATGGCAATGTGAGGCGCCTCTGAGTTCCAATTTTTCTCTATGTCGTGATGCATCAAAATGGGAAGTGATTTTATGAATTAAGAAACCATAGCTATGGAATTGAAATTTTAGGACCACCTTCAATAGAGCAGTTTTTATAATAGTTCCCAAATATATTCTAATACCGTTCCCTTTTCCCAAATACTCAAGCTGTCTTGTCCTTTTTAAAATTCTTCAGTTATGCTGTCCTCTTAACTATTTCCAAGTCTTTATACTGGCTCCTCTTTCTGCTTAGATCACTATCACCTCCATTTTTTTTTTGTTTTGTTTTGTTTTTGAAATCTGGTCAATTTATTTAACTTTCAGATTTTAATTAAATTCTAGTTCCTCAAAACGGAGTTTCTTTTTCAATTTTTTGGTGTCTGCTCCAGTTACCTCCTTCATATCCCATTTCAATTTGTAATTATTTCCCTCCAAAACACTACAATTATAATTTACAATTAGATAATCACTCATAAACATAACTAATTTCTCTCTGTGCCCATTAGGATAAAACACTGCAAACACAGAATTATTTCTGGTTTGTTCACAGCCTGTTTCCAGCAAAGTATTCAAAAGGCACTCAGGTATCTGTGATTCCTGAAGTCCTGGGTTCTATGGACATCCAAGTCCCCAAGTGGGCTAATCAATAAAAACATTCTTGGAAAGTATGACCTTGGAAATCACTCCTCTGAACTTACTTTGTTGTTGTTGTTTTCGTATCCGAAGACACGGTTGAACGAAACACGTCATCATACAGAGGCTGAAGAAGTACCATTTTCTGATTTCTCACAAACTATTTTGTTCTGTAATGGATTACCTTCTTTACGGATTACCATTTACACCTCATTGATGTCTCTAATCCACTAACAATAAAGTAATCTGATCTGTTCATTTTCTTCTATATTTCAAAATGCATAAATAGTATATTAGAACAGATCCCAAATTGAAAATTCAGAAATGTGTTTCCTAAGCTTGATTCCATCTCCAAGGATAACTGATATCAGGTCAATCACCAGACATTTTCAGGGCTTACATAAAATGTGCTCTGGTCATGTGTTAACATGGTAAGTGATAACGAAGACACTGTGTTTTGTTCAAAATCCCCCAAGTTTCAAATTGTTTTTTGTAGCTAAAGCACTTGGTCAAGAAGGAACAGCAACATATGTGATGAGTTCTTGCTGACAGGGACAGGACCTTGGGAAGTGTCTGAGGTAAAGGATCTGTTGCTAGTGAGAGGTTGCTGATGGCAATGTCAAGACTCTGGGGAAGAGGACTGAGGTTAAATCCTATGGACAATGTTTGAATCTGATACATCCCAGGGCAGGTGGGAGTGGGGGTACTTTCCAATGTTAATATACTTATTCTCTTTGTGAGATTTAAATATTCGATTGGTCTGTCACTTTCATGTTTATTTAATCAGGCATACTTAGATATCTTAGAAAAGGCAGGTAAAACATACCCTAAACTAATGTGACAGCAAAGACAAATTTATGTCCCTGAATATTCAAAGCTGTTTCTGATGAGAGGCAAGTTATATGAGTAAATGTAAATTTGTTTATGTTTTAAAGATATCAAAATGGCAGTTTATGCAAATTATGTGAATGGGATTCCCAAATGTAAAGCCACGGGATTTTATGATTCTAGTTACATTTTAATCAAGAGAAGAGATCCTTCAAACAAAAACCCTTTAGTTAATTTAGATGTGACAAAAACCATAAGAATATGCCAATGTTCACTGTAAACTCCATCCTAATATTTGTATTATGGAAGAGTTTGCTGCTATAACAAATAAAGAAAAAGAGTGAGTCAGTATTGATACTTTTTTTTCACTGTTGCTTTTCCTGGAATTCAAGAAACAAAACAGGAGAAAGTGATGCCCCAGAAGGCGCCTAGAATTTCTATTTATTTATATAATTTAATAAATAAGAAAATCCTTATCTCACCTCACAGAGTTGTCTTGAAACTCTCCTGATAGAGGCAAACAAAACAAAACAAAACAAAAAAAAACACAACTCAGTTGAGAGGTTTACTTATATAGAAAATACAATTTTGAAAAAGTCTCCTGCCTGTTACTACATTTCAGTGTCCAACAAGTTCAATTGGGACTTAAATGTAAGTCTCGGTGAGTAAATTAGAACAACAGTAAACCAATGAGAAATGAGAGAGGTGGTCATTGCACATGGACCTGAGAGGTGTAAAAAAATATGATGGCAATTGTTGTGCTAATGTTTGCCGGAGGTGTCCTACAAGCCTGAGCAAAGTGAATTTCATCTCTTGAAGTCTCTTCTTTAATTGACACAAAATCCAAGTCCCTGGAATGAGACTTGGCTGCTACCTTAAGGGCTGTGGGTGCTTTATCTTAATGTTTTATTGATGGAATTCTGCCGTGCCCATCACTAGGACAGCATCAGGAGACTCATTAGCAAAACTTGCTCTCAGTTCCAAAGCTCCTTTACCGATCCTCTTTGCCAGTTTAAAAAGCAGTAAAGAGAAAGAAAATGGTTCGAGCAGTGGCTAACGGGTTGTTTTCTGCAGGAAGTCATGAACTGCTTTTGGCATTCCTTTTTTGTAACTAGTATTTTATTTCATTTTCTACTTTTACCTGTGGTTCCCCAAGAAGGAACTCTTCTGGAAATTCAATCTCTCTGCCTTGCAAGACATTTTTCCTCTTAAGTTGTGGCCAATGTACACTGACTCAAATACACCAAAGACATAAATTTCTGAATAATCTACTTTGTCATGAAGATATTCAAGGCAGTATTCAAATAAGTAAAAATTAGCATTTTGCTAATATCATATATGTTCAGTGTGCTTGTGTCCCTAATTTTCATCGGCAATATTCACCACATAAACAGATAATTTTTGAAAAGGATAATTCATTGTTTCAGTTTTCTTTGATCACTACTTTTATAAGATTCTTCTTATAAGGTCTCAAATTGGAAAATAAAAATCCTTTCATCAAGTAATTTCCAGAATTTTACTTCCGAAAATGTCATAACACTGTACATAAATACAAAGCTATTTTTATGAAGCTATTTTTAAAACATCCACAATATGCAAAAGATACTGAGAACTATACAATTATACTTATCTGTGGATTAAAGCTCAACAACTGCTTACCAACTTATCTCTATGCAGGCTAAGTGAGTTTAACGGAGTGGTAGTTTCTCAAAAATATATGAACTGAGGTATATTCATTATTATTCAGTATTCAGGCATTTAATAGTTAATAGCAAAAGGAGGTAGAAAACATAAATGGGTAATTTATTCAAAGTTTGTAAGGCCTGTTGGACCACTCTGTATTTACGTCTAGTGAGTATGGTTGTGTTCCCCAGCTTTAGTCTCTTTGTCACTGGACGTGAATATACATTGCACATATTCACTATATGGCTGTATTCTGTTTATATATCATAAAATACAGTGATTAAGGATAATAATTCTTACCATTCTGCTTCCTGGTACTCAAAACTGGTGAACCTTTGGACAATGTAATTACTCTGTTTTTCATTACATTGGTCCATATCAATAAGATGGAAATTATAGCATTGTCTATTTTATAGGGTAATAGCTGATAGAAAAATCATAGTTTTAGCTCTGTGATTGACATATAGTAAGAATTAATTATTGGTGACGGTTATTATTAAAGTAGATACTACTTAGTAGCATTGCTTATGCATCCTCTCTAAAGACCCTGACTATGTTTATTCTTTATTTTATGAGCCATCAAAACTGCTCAGATTTTTCTGGTCTTTATATATCTGTTTATATCGGGAATATATTATTTCAATTATGTTATATAACTCAAATGTTTACTAAACTCTATTTATTTATGGATCCTAATTTTAGGTATAACAACTTTGATAGTTTGCCCTAGGAATGCAGGATTAATAACACCTCCAGATGCTCATGGTGGGTGAGAATTCAGATAAAGTATCTAACTTCCAGATCAAAAAATTGTTTAAGATACAAAAGATCTTTTACAGCATTCTCTATTCAATTAGGCCATGTTTTTGTTTTTCTTTTGTATCTTCAAAGCAGCATGATTTTAAAAATATATGACCAAAATACATGGAAACAAATGAAAATGAAAACACATTGCTCCAAAATTTTAGGGAAGCAGTAAAAGCTGTTCTAAGAGGAAATTTCATAGAAATACAGACCTACCTCAAGAAACAAGAAAAATCTCAAATGAACAACCTAACCTTACACCTAAAAAAGCTAGAAAGACAAGGAAAAAGCCTAAAGCCAGTAGATGGAAGGAAATAATAAAGACTAGAGGACAAATAAGTGAAATAAAGACTAAAAAATCAGGGGCACTTGGGTGACTCAGTCAGTTGAGCATCCAAATTTGGCTCAGGTCATGATCTTGCGGTTTGTGAGTTCAAGCCCTACATTGGGCTCTATGTTGACAGCTCAGAGCCTGGAGCTTGCTTCAGATTCTGTGTTCCTCTCTATGCCCTTCCCTTATCATGAGCTCTCTCTCTCTCTCTCTCTCGCTTGCTCTCTCTCTCATAAATATTAAAAAAAAATTAAGACAAAAAATGCTAAAGAACAGAACAATTAAACCAGAAGTTGGTTCTTTGAAAAGACAAACAAAACTGATACACCTTTAGGCAGAATCAACAACAAAGAAGAGAGGAGTCAAAATCTGAAATGAAGGAGGAGAAACAATACCACAGAAATGTCAAAGTTTAGAAGGGAATATTATGAAAAAATATATGCCAACCAATCAAACAACTTAAAAGAAATGGATAAATTCCTAGAAACATATAATCTTCCAAAAGTGAATTAGGAATAAATAGAAAATTTGAGTACACAAATTACTACCAATGAATTTGAATTGGTAATCAAAACACCGTCAACAAACAGAAGTCCAGGACTGGATGACTCTGTGGGAGAATTCTACCAAGCATTTAGAAAAGATTTAATACTTATGCTTTTCTAATTATTCCAAAAATTAGAAAAAAGAAGGAAAAGTTCCAAATTCATTCTATGAGACTAGCATTACCCTAATAACAAAACCAGATAAACATACTATAAAAGAGAGACTACCAACTGATGCTGCAAGACCAGTAAAGTTTTTGTCACCCTCATTGGGAGTGGTGGTGTTATTTTGGAGGAGATATATATAGGGATAGGGATAGGGATAGGGATAGGGATAGGGATAGGGATAGG